>NC_058523.1:233000368-233300368 GCF_904849725.1 Hordeum vulgare subsp. vulgare | reverse complement strand
AGCACCCGACGCACAGGCATGTCGCGCTGTTGGTGGCATACGAGCTCAGGCGCCAACGCACTGCACGTCACCGCCGTCACCCTAGGCTCTTCGCCGCCGGCGAAACCCGACCTCGTTCCCGCGCGTGCGGTGTCTGTCAGCCCGCAACGCCAGGACTTATGACAGAAGGACCACGCCAGCGCGTCCCAAACCTACATCTGGGTTTACCCCTACTAGAGATCCAGCATGAGGAGATGGGGGTGCAAGACTCGGCCCTGCTGGGAAGGCGTCACCTAGCATTTCCCGGCACACTTCACGGAACGGGGAGAGAGTACGGGTGGCTCGACTACACCAACCCTAGAGGGCTCATACGGTCCGACGACAACCATATCGGCACACTTGCAGGCCACAGAGGAGATCACGCGGACCATCACTACATCAGGAGGCACGAGCGCGACCCCACGGAGGGCCCCCACGCGAACAGGTATGAACAACGCCGTGGGGGTGATCTGAGGGGGTGGCTTTGTGAGGACGCCCAGCGCGGGTGCACTCGCGGGGCACACCTGCTGGTTGGGAACTGCCCCAGCCAGACGTCTGGGTGTGGGGACCGGGGACCTCTCGCCTCGGACAGGGTGGACGCACCCTCATGTGTAGGTCGAGGGGCCTCAGCCCGGGGACTGAGGGTGGAACATACGCCCATGTTCCCGGGCCAGACTATCCCAACCTGGGGGGGCGGGGTTGGTATACCCGCCCCTACCCCCAGGGCGCGCGATGCTCACTAGGATGGAACACATGCCCATGTCACCGATGCAGGCTTCGTTCGTTTACCAGCAGGTGTTCGGGTACCCCTCGCTACCCCTAGGTTGGGCCAGACCGGCCTGCGGACGAGGCCTAGGGTACGAGTCAGGGAACCCGGGGGGGGGCAGCGAGACGCGTTGGGGCATTGCCCCGGGGGTTCCGCACCCGCCACCTAGGTGAGCATTCCGGCCGGTGGGCGCAGGGGGCTCCCCACTCGCTCGAGGGCTCGCTCAGGGCGGGCCACGCCACGCCGCTACAAGCCCGGGGACCGCGAGCGGGGCGCACACCCATGGGGCGTGGAGCCCTCGAAGCATCCCCGGGCCCGGCATCAACCTGTAACACCTCGGCGTAGCCCCCGCGACTCCCGGCGCCACCCTTGCATTGACCCTGCATCGTCCTTCAATTCTTCCGAAACCTACTTCATCCCGTGAACTCTCACGTAATAACGAGCCGAGGCTGTACACGCCGAGGGCCCCCAGAGGATGCGGAAGGGGTCCACATCACGCCTAGTGGAGAAGAAGGAGGAATCAACAAAGTCCCCCAATGACTTCCGGAATCAGGCGCCTAATGCCTCGGGGGTAGATACACTCACGAGGCCAAAGCGTCCTCGCGACCTCCCATATACACCCCACCGTGACACTTCCACGTAATAACGAGTCGAGGCTCTATACGCCCAGGGCCCCCCGAGGACGCGGAAGGGGTCCACACCATGCCTAGTGGAGAAGACGGAGGAATCAACACAGCCCCCCCATGACTTCCGGAATTAGGCGCCTAATTCCTCGGGGGTAGGGACACTCGCGAGGCCAAAGCGTCCTCGCGACCTCCCATATACACCCCCACCGGGACACTCTCACGTAATAATGTGTCGAGGCTATATACGCCCAGCCCCCCCCCCCCCAAGGACGTGGAAGGGGTGGCACACCTAGTGGAAGCCCTATGTTCGGCGCTGGGGGAGATGGAGGCGGTGAATAGCTAGGATGCCGGACGTGGCTTTTTCTCGTTTCTTCATTGCGTTTTAAGTTGGGGCCCACTAGGGCCTTTTCCTATCTGCTGTATCGTGAGCCGACAAGGGCTCGCAGGTTTCTCTACTTGATGTTTTGAAAAGGAAAGAAGGGTGGGGATTTCGTTTCTATGTTCTCTCGTTTTGCCGAACTCGTGTTCTTTTTCCCCCTTTGCTCTGATTGGTATTTCGCTGGAACCTCGGGGGGTCTCCGGTTCTCCCGAGGCAATCTCAAAAAGGGGCAGAGTGCGGAATCGCTCGAGCGCCAGAAAGGGGCCTCCTAGGCTCCGCCTCAGGAGCCTTACGGTCATAATGCCACTGGCCACTGCTGGCGACATGTGGGAGACCCGGTCGTCGCCGGGAGTGGTGGGGCCCTGCCCTATGAAGTGCGAGCTCTGCGGTGACAGGAAAATGTGCAGGACTTGGGCCAGATGATGTAGAGTGGCTTGAGTGTCAAAGGGGGCTCCTGAGCAGCACGCCTCAGGGGCCTCACCAGTCAAAATGTCACTCGGCCCCCCAGGCGCCGGGGCTTTGCCCCGTGAGGAGCAACCTTGGTAATGGGTTGCACCACACGGCTGCAGGGAGATGTGTGGGACCGGGGCCTGCAGACACATAGTGTCGAAAGGGTCTTCAAACTGCCCCAAAAGCAGGAAGGAGACACCACGAACGAGCCCACGCTCGCAGGATAAATCATTAGCATGGCGACATTAGGGAACACATTAAAAGGAGGACAAGGCTGTAGATCATGAGGACACGTCGTCATCGGAGTCCATGTCGTGGCCCTCTAGAGCCAGCCTTGTCACCAGGTATTCCACGTGAACCTCGACCCATTCGGCGAGGGCGGCGCGGATCGTCTCTAGCACCGGATCCAGCACCGAAGCAAAGTCAAAGTCAGGGTCGAGGCGAAGAAGGTGGCTGAAGACGTTTGAGGCGGCCTGACCCAAAAGGTCGCGACTCTTCTCCTCCGCAAGCGCAAGGGCCTTCTCGGCGCTCACCTCAAGATGCTCCATGACGCGGTAGAAAAACCCAAGTACCCGGAGTCATCAGGAATCAGGGGACTGGAGACGCCTTCTCCGTAGATGTCGCTCAGAGCGCGGGAAGGCCTCCGCTCGAGGGAGCGGAAGATCTTGGAGCGCTCAATTTGGAGGCTGCGAGCACGGGCAGCCTCTTCGGAAGCCTCTCCAACCAGGGAAGCCGTGCCTTTCACTTGTTTGCACAGATTAGACAGCTTACCCTCGGCAGTGGCCTGTACGTCGAACATGACTTTTCGGCTTTCCACTTCCTGATCCAGCCTCCTCCGGAGGGCACTGACCTCATTTTGCACGCAACCACGTCGCTTGAGGAAGCGGGACTCCTGGAGCCTCAACTTTGCATGGTAATCAAGAAGAAGGGAACGTCGAGCCTCCGCCACCCCCTTGTCTATCTCCTCCTGAAGCTTCGCTTCACGAGAGGCAAGGAATTACTTAGCAAGTGACACCTGGCACACCCGCATCTCCAGGCGCTCCTGCTCCAAGCACTCCTCCACCTCTTCAAGGCATGCGATGAGGGCACAAAGCTCCTTGTGGCAGTCCTCGGAGGCCCTGCGCCGACAATCAGCCTCATGAGCCTCAGCGAGGGCATGCTCGCAGGCTTATACCGCCACAACAAGGGATGTGTCCGCCTCCGCTCGAGCGCGCTCCCGCTGCAGACGACCGAGGCTCACGGCGACCTCAAGCTGGCGCCACCTCGGTGCAAGGTACTGGTGCGCACCTTCCCGACGGGCTTCATAACTTGCAAGCCCCGCCCCCAAACATTGAAGCACGTCCGTGGCGGTGCCAAGCAAGCCCCATGGTGCGGCGGGCGAACCCGCGACAGGCTCCACAGGCCAGCATGGGTCCTTGCCTCTACTATAGCGAACAGGGGAAGTGCGCAAGGGATCACCCCGCCTGTGTCCATGCCCGGGGCTGGGGGCTCCCGTGCGGCCGTTTCGTCGACATTGAGCGCTCCTTGAGGCCACTCATCGCCATGATGGAGGGGTCCAAGGGGAAGGTGCGACATTTCCCCAGGAGGGGCCACAGGCGAGGGGAGAGGCATTCCCCCAAAGTAACGGAGGCCTCCAACAAAGAAGACCGCGAGGGGTTCGCGTAGTGCGAGGGAAGAGGCCACGGGACTCCCGACGACCTCCGAAGCACGCGGTGCCGATCTACCTCCCCGACCGTCAAAAGGGAACCTGAAGAACAAGGGTTCAGAAGACATGCGCACAAAGGAGGACGAGGGGGAATACGGACGCATACTCATCAATGGCCATCCACTTCTTGATCGCTGGGGGACCTCGCGCCGGGGGGCGGCCGCCCTCGAACAACCTCGTCTTTCAGCCGGCACGGGAGCCCCGGTGGGGGGACACATCGGCCCTTGAGCGAGGCTCGAAAGTGGGGGCAGTGGTGTCCACCACCGACCGATCGCTAGCACCAACCCAAGCTTGATGTGGAGCCAGAGCCGGGAGGAGGGGCAGCGGTGCGCCACTCACCATGGTCACGGGGGTAACCGCACAGTCAGGGTCTTCACGGGGGGGCCGGCCTCCGGGAAATGATTTTCCCGTCACGAAGGAGCCCCCATTCATCAAAGAGCTCATCAGGATTGCCACCGGTTAGCCGATGAAGCAGCTCACGCAGGACATCAGGAGAAAAGGGGACAACTTGGGTCCTCATCGAGTCGCTGGGCCCTGTGTAGGCCCACATGGGGCGGGAGTGGTGCTGAAGGGGAGCAATCCACCAACAGATGAACTCGCGCACAACCATCACCATCGACACCCCCGTACGCCTTAGTTTTTCCAACCGGATCAAGACCGACGCGAGCCGGGGGTTGCTGAGCTCCTTGCGCTCCCAGCCCCGGTTCGGCGTCGCGGGGGTCGGCAGAGGTTGGAACAAATCTCCAGCCTCGGCAGCCTCAACATGCACCCACTGCCGCTCGATCCCTTCCGCTTCAGGGAGGAGGTCAACGTACAGGACCTCGGGGGCAGTTGCATCGACAGTTCTCAAGGACGCACACCCAGAGCACTACACCTCGGAGATCAACTCAAGGGAGAAGAAATGGCGGAGTAATGCCACAGAAGGAGTAACGCCAATAGAAGGCTCGCACAAGAACGCGAAGGCGGGGAGGAAGACCAAAGAGCGGGGGTCAAGATGGAGCGCATGGATCTGGTAATGCAAAAGCACTCGTTGAGGAAGCCCGAGAATGGCGGCATTACACCAGAAAGGAGGGCGTGGAAATGAAGAGGAACCGCGGGGGACACTCTCTCCCTCCGAGGCGATGAGCCCGGCCAGATCTAGGTAGCTCCCCACTCGTTGGAGTCGGCAGCAACTACCAGCTGAACCTTCTTCAACGCTTCGAGGTTCACCACCATGGATCATTCCAGCGTGGGCAAGGGCACCGCCGGGATGGTTGGGCCCAGCGAGCCTCCACATTTCTCCCTTTTCTAAAGCATGAAGGATAGAACAAGGAAAAGACGACGTGAGGCGCGTGGAGCAGAGGAAGAAACAACGGCCGGATCGACAGAAGGAAGAGCCGGCGGCGGAATGGATAGGGGGCGGAGACGGTCGGCACACGCAGGTCAGGAGATGCTGCGGAAAGAGGACGGGCTCGACGTTTTAAAGGCCCGGTCCACAGGTGTTTAGGGCCACGACGCTTTGGGCCGCCCTCAAGGCTCCGCCAAGAAGCCAACCCAGGCGCGCCTTGGGCCCGGGGGCTACTGTCGGCGTTCTGGTAATGGGGGTACCCAGACCTGCCTGCCTGCGGCCCAGGGCTGACCCACCTCACCTACCCAATTACAACTGGAATAGCACCACCCTAGACAAGGCCCTCGTGAGGGGCCAAGCCTCGCGAGGAAGATCGATATCAAGACCCGCAGGGGACCTCCTGAGGACCCCTCCGGAGCAGCGGATTTTCCTAGGCAAGGCCGGGCCTCACGAGTCAAGGGTGACACCAGGAAAGGACAGGCGAGCAACAGATGGCAGGACGGGACAATTTCCCTTTGGTGCAAAGGAGGCGGGAGGGTACAGGGGTTCCAAAGGCATCTTCAAAATATTTCCCTTCTGGTGCAACAAAGCCGCCGCCGCCCTCCAGTAGGGCAAACGTCATCCTCGGGCCCACCCCTGCAGCGCAGACAGTTACTTTGCACGTGAAGACAACCTTTGGGCACAGGAGCATGTTCCCCTGTTCCCCTTGAAAATTGGCCGCCGTGGGATCCCTTCCCGCTGAAGCTATGAGGGAAGAGGACCCGGTCCTCCGCTATAAATAGAGAGAGTAGGATACTTGAGAGGGGGTGGATTCGAACGGTAGAACAATACACCTAGCCACTTGGCCGCCGGAGGCTCGAGAGCACTCTACTAGTTGATCCACCACCTCCGCGAGAGGCAATACACCAAAAGCAGGAGTAGGGTTTTACGCTTCGCAGTGGCCCGAACCTGGTTAAACTGTTGTGTCCTGTGCTACCCTCACCATCGAGTGAGTCCTTTTTCGTTTCCATCAAGTAGGGGGCTAGTCGAGGTTGACCCGGCAGAGATCTCTGCACACGCCCGTGTGTTCGAATCCTTACTGTTTTGTGGAGCCTCAAATCCGATAGTTTTGATAGGCGGTGCTATCGTACGTCCATGTTAGTGGAGACTTCAACCCATGGAGCGTAACGGCTGCGAGAGTCCTCGGAGGGCTCCACCCACAATAGATCCACAAATAAGTGGCCTTGTCTATTCCACCACGGCTTCTGCCCATGAAAGACTAGCCTTACTCACGGTAGATCTTCCTAAAGTAGGCGATCTCCTTCCCCTTACAAACATCTTGGTTCCACTCCACAACACGAAGTAGGAGGCTCCCAGGTGACACCTAACCAATCTAGGAGGCACCACCCTCCATAAGGTAATAGATATGGTAGATCAATGAGCTCCTTACTCTTAAGCTTCTAAAGAGAGTCTCCTCAACAGAAAATCACGCTCTCACAGAATATGCATGGGTAGGAGAGATTGATTTGGTGGGAACTATTTTTGGGAGGCTAGAGATCAAGTTTCAAATGGTTGGATTGGAATATCTTGGTCTCAACACATGAGTAGGTGTTTCTCTCTCAAAAAACGGATCTGGCAATGAATTGTGTGTTCTGAGTGCTTCTCCCATGAGTGAGAGGTGTGTGAAGGGGTATATATAAACAGCACACAAAATCCAACTGTTACACCTAAAGTGGCAAACTCGGTGACACCGAAGTTAAAAACTCAGTGCTACCGCTTAGCACAAAAGGCAGAACTTTTGAATCTTGGCAATAGCGGCCAGATGACCAAACTCGATGGCACCAATACTCAAACTCGTAAATTTCAATTTTGTGTATCTTGGCAATAGAATGTTGGTCACATTGAACTCGGTAGCACCGATATGGATTCGGTTGCACCAATTTGGTGGGAATGGCTAGGGTTTTTGTCTGAGGTCAAAATCAGTGGGTCCGAAATGTGCAAGTTGGTGACACCGAATTTGAGTATGTGGAATTTGACAGAATGGATATGTGGGAAAATGACTGAGTATTTTGGTGCCTAATTTTTAGCACTTTGAGAAATCAGTTAATTTTATTACCTCGCCCCCTTTTAATAGTATTGGCTTTCCTATGGACTCAAAAGTGATTTGTCACAAATATAAAATGAAGAGTCTTTTAGCTTGGAGCTTGAGTCAATATTATTCCTTTCTTTCATCAAGGGGCATATCCACATAAGCCTTTAGTTATAGCATCTTTTGAAGTTTTCCGAAATATACTTGGAAAACATATTAGTCCAATGATGCATATGTTGAGATCAATTATCAAAACCACCCTAGGGAGCAATTGCGCTTTCAATCTCCTCCTTTGTGGTAACTGAAGACAACATATAGATCAAAGCTTCGTCAAATGATATAATCAATAATTAGCATCGGCACTTTGCGAAGTATGTCAAAAGAATGAGCTCCTCCTAAATTTGTGTGTTATTTAAAAGTTGTGTTTGAAGGCAAATGCACAATCAATTAGGATCATGGGTTACTCTTCCATGTCACATACATCTTGGTGGTGCGCATACAAGATAAGAATGAATAGCAATGCACATGACACCAACAAGATAAGTGAATGATCATCACATAGATAGCTAAAAGGATAATAACGTAGCGTCAACCAGGTAAAGCGTATGATCAAACGCAGATAACGGGATAAAGTCATCAAAAAGACCAAAGTTTTTGAAACCAAATGAGAGCAAATAAAGTCAAAAGCTCTCTCTCTCTCTCTCTTAGTCTATGATCTATACATTTCTCCCCCTTTGGCAATAAGTTACCAAAAAGTTCAAAAAGTATAGAACTACTCGTCTCTCCGGGCGGCTGATGACAGAGTCGATAGAAAAACATCCACAAAGGCATCTGTTGAGCTGGAGCTGGTGCTGAAGGTGCTGATGCTTGAGCAGAAGATGTTTGTCTTGTATCCTAAGAAGGAACAACAGTTGATCTATGCTGAGTGCTGAATCGTGTGGTAGTGAGAGGAGGTGACTCTTCTTCATCATCTGAGCACGGGATCTCCACTGAGTCAACTTCATGTTGAAGATGTTTGACAATGGTTGTTAACTCTGAAACCTTCACATCCATGTCATGAAACTTAGTTTCCATGACTCTCTCAAGGCTTTTCTGACTTTATAGTATCTCCTAGATGTTCTTCTCCATGCCTTGGACAGAGCTAACTAGAAATGCCATTTGCTCAGCTTGAGTTTGGAGTTGTGGAACTGGTGGTGGCTCATTTCTAGCAGCCTCAACATCTGCTGCATGTGCTGCCATTCTTGCTACAGCTGAGCTGGGATCATTGTCATCCATCAACACTTCATTGTCTTCAAACTCTGGTTGAAGGGTCAGATGGGGACGATAAAGAATATATGCATGTTGGCCTAGCTTAGCATTGATAAGCATCTGATTGTGAGGGGCATATACACATGATCTTTTCTGATCAGGAGCACTCCTCCGGATAGTCTTTACTATCAAATCCATCACTCTGAATCTAGTGTGAGAGTCCAAATGGTGTAGCATATTTATGGAGTGTCCTCGAATCATCCTATCATCACCTGATTTAGGCATCAAGGTGTCACACCCTGTTTTCACCTCACTTTGTCCTTCTTTCAAAATTTGGTATAAATTAAAACTTTTTAAGTGAATGCCATGTATGCCTTGTTTGCGATTGTTGTATGTGTGTTTGTGAGTATATCTCCTATAAATCAGTTTTCAAAAATAATATTTGCACAAAAACTCCTTTAAGCTATTTTTGATAATCTAAAACCTTGCTTTGGGGTTGCACTGCAAGTCCTTGAATTTAAGGAAGTGCCATCACCTAAATATTGTATCTTGATTCTACTATGATTATGACTGTTTGAAACCATTAAATAATTGTTTTTAATGATAATTTTCTATTTTATTTATATGTCCTTTTCTAAGGCCAAAAATGGTATTTTTGGGAGAAAAAATATTTTTCTACCTTAGAAAAATCTAAGAAAACTTGGGAATACTCAAAGGACATATATTTTCCATATGTAAGAGTTTCAACCCCTAGTGCTATTCAAAATATTTGAGGAAACCTTTGAAAACCAATCTTGTCTCTTTTGACCTTTTGAAATATTTCGAAAGGAAAAAGTCCCAATAAATTCCTAGAAAATTCTAGCATGTCCCATATGCTATATTTGGTGATCATGCCGAGTTTCACCTCCATCCAACGTGATTTCATTCACCAAATAATTTAGAAACCCTCGGTGTTCACAATCAAGTTGGAGCAACTCTACATTGCAAAGTTTGTCCATTGGGTTTCAAACTTTGCAGGAGTTCTCAACACCTCAAATAAGGAGATCATGCCAAGAGTTGGATTTGTGGTAGTTGATTTACTCACATCTTCTCACAAGAATGCATATATGTCCATTTGTGGGAATTCTTAAGTTTACATTGTCAAACTTGTCCAATGGAGCTCAAATTTGATAGAGCCTCCTAATTATGCCTGAAACCAAATCCTTTTAACTTTTAATGCATTTGCAGGAAGTTAACTCCGCCAAACATGCATCAAACACCTTCTGCCAGGATAGTAGAATAACATCTAGAAACCACCACACTCACTCCCTTCACTCGAAATTCATGTCACAGACGACCTGTACCCCTCCTCAACTGCAGGCGAGAGTCCCAACTCTATTTCAAAGGGAGGAAGCCAAAATCTTCATTTTGCTCCTGGACCAAGGCTGGCAAAACCAATTTAACTCCTTCTCCTCGGCCAGCTTGATCCTCCCCAGTTCCTAGCGCCCAAGGGCATCTAGTCCACCCCCACACATGCCACAAACGGCCAAGATGCGCCAAATTGTGCCAGCATGCCGTGCCATGCGAAAACCATACTCTGGATGTGCTACAGGGCGCACCCAAGCCCCCGAGGACCAGCTCCGGTCGGTTCTCGCCTCCACCTGTTGCCCCTCTTTGACCACACCAACGACCGCATCTAGGGCAGCGTCAGGCCCCTCCTTCCCCCCTCTCCTCTGCCCCTGGCGACGCGTGCCTGCTCACGGTCGAAGCGGCCAGAAGGAGCTCGCCACCTTGATCCACCAAGGAGCTTACCCCGCTCCTCCTGTAGATGTCACGCAGTCCCAAACCACGTTTGGAAACCACGATTACACGCCCGAGCCCTCTCTCCCTCTCCTAGGCTGGCTGGCTAGCTGCCAGTTCGCCAGCTAGCTGTTAGTTGGCCAGTGGGCAGGATGACTAAGACCAGTTTTCCACTGAGATGGAGCGGGCAAGTGACTTATTGGAAATAATACATTTTGATGTAGTCCAATGAGTGCTGAAGCACGAGTGGATATCGTTATTTTCTTACTTCGTAGATGATTTGAGTAGATACGGGCATATTTCCTTCATGAATCACAAGTCTGAAATGTTCAAAAGTTCAAGCAGTTTCATAATGAAGTTGAAAATCGTCGTGACCAGATGATAAAATGTCTATCATGTGATCATGGAGGTGAATATCTCAGTTGCGAGTTTCCTATACATTTAAGAAAATGTGGAAATTGTTTGACAACTCATGCCAACTAGAACACCTTATTGTGATGGTGTGTCTGTACGTCCTAGCCGTTCCTTATTGGATATGGTGCATACTTTTATGTCTCTTACCGATTTGCCACTATCGTTTTGGGGTTATGCATTAGAGACAACCACATCGGCTTTAAATAGGGCACCGTACAATTCCATTGAGATGACAACGTATGAACTATGGTTTGATAAGAAACCTAAGCTCTCGTTTCTTAATGTTTGGGGTTGCGATGCTCATGTCAAAAGCTTCAGCGTGATAAGGTCGAACCCAAAGTGGATAAATGCATCTTCATAGGATACCCAAAGGAAACAATTGGGTATACCTCCAAACTCAGATCCGAAGGCAAAGTGTTTGTTGCTTAGAACGAGACATTTCTCGTGAAATAGTTTCTCTCAAAAGAATTGATTGGGAGGATGATGGAACTTGATGAGTTGGTTCAACCGTCACTTCAAGCAGAGAGTAGAAGGGCGCACGAAGATGTTCCTATGGTGCCTACACTAGTTGAAGAGGAAGCTAATGATGGTGATCTTGAAGCTTGAGATCAAGTTACTACCAAACCTCGTAGGTCAACAAGGACACTTACTTCTCCAGAGTGGTACAGTAATCTTGTCTTGGAAGTCGTGTTGTTGGACAACAATGAACCTACGAGCTATGGAGAAACGATGGTGGGCCGGTTTCCGACAAATGGCTCGAGGCCATGAAATCTAAGATAGGACCCATGTATGAAAACATGGTGTGGACTTTGGAAGAACTACTACATGGACGTAAGGCTATTAAGTACAAATGGATCTTTAAAAGGAAGATAGACGATGATGGTAAAAGTCACCATTTAGAAAGCTTGACTTGTTGCAAAGAGGTTTACGACATGTTCAAGGAATTGACTACCATGAGACTTTCTCGCTCGTAGCGATCCTAAATTCTTCTGGAATTATGTTACCAGTTGCTGCATTTTTCAATTATGAAATGTGGCAAATGGATGCCAAAACATAATTTCCTTAACGGTTTCCTTGAGGAAAGGTTGTATGTGATACAACCAGAAGGTTTTGTCGATCCTAAGAATGCTATAAGGCATGCAATCTTGAGCGATCCATTTATGGACTGGAGCAAGCACGTCGGAGTTGGAATAAGTGCTTTGATGAGTGATGAAAGCTTTTGGTTTATAGAGACTTTATGAAGAAACTTGTATTTATAAGAAAGTGAGTGGGAGCACTATAGAATTTCCGATAAGTATATGTGGTTTAAATATTGTTGATTGGAAATGATGTAGGATTTTTGGAAATCACAAAGGGTTGTTTAAAAGGATTTTTTCAAAGGAAACCTGGATAACTACTTAAAATATTGGGCATCAAGATGTATAGAGATAGATTAGGATGCTTGATAAAACTTTCAATGAAGTCATACCTTCACAAGATTTTGAAGGAGTTCAAAAAGTATCTGTCAAAGAACGAGTTCTTGACTGTATTGTAAGGTGTGAGTTTGATTAAGACTCAAAGCCCGACCACGGCAGAAAAAAGAGAAATGACGAAGGTCGTCCCCTATGCCTTAGACACAGTCTCTATAGTATGTCCTGATGTGTACCGCACCTGGTGTGTGCCTTGCCACGTGTCTAGCAAGGTGTACAAGAGTGATCCATGAATGGTTCATTGAATAGTGGTCAAAAGTATCCTTAGGAACTACATGACTAAGGAAATGTTTCTCTATTCTCGAGGTGATAAAAGAGTTCATCATAAAGGGTTACGTTGATGCAAGCTTGGACACCAATCTGGTTGACTCTGAGTAGCAAAGGGGATCCATATACTGGAGTAATCATTTGGAATAGCCCCAAGTGGAGCGTGGTAGCAGCGTCTACGTTATGACATGGAGAATTGGGAAGTACACACGAATCTGAATGTTGCAGATTCGTTGACTAAAACCTCTCTCACAAGAAAAACATGATCAAACCAGAAAACTCAGTTCGTGTGAATCACATGGTGACGTGAACTAGATTATTGACTCTAGTGCAAGTGGGATACTGTTGGAAATATGCCCTAGAGGCAATAATAAATTGGTTATTATCATATTTCTTGTTCATGATAATCGTTTATTATCCATGCTATAATTGTATTGATTGGAAACTCAAATATATGTGTGCATACATAGACAAAAAAGTGTCCCTAGTAAGACGCTACTAGACTAGCTCGTTGATCAAAGATGGTTAAGGTTTCCTAGCTTTAGACATGAGTTGTCATTTGATAACGGCATCACATCATTAGGAGAATGATGTGTTGGGTAAGACCCAAGACATAATCATAGCATTTGATTGTATGACCAAGTTTAATGATATTGCTTTGTACATGTCAATCTATGTGTTCCTATGACCATGAGATCATGTAGCTCTCTGACACCGGAGGAATACCTTGTGTGTATCAAACGTCACAACGTAATTGGGTAATTATAAAGATGCTCTACAAGTATCTTCAAGGGTGTCTATTGGGTTGTCATGGATCGAGACTGGGATTTGTCACTCCGTATGAAGGAGAGGTATCTCTAGGCCCACTCGATAGTAAAACATCACAAGAAGCTTGAAAGCAATGTGTCTAAGGAGTTATTCATGGTATCTTGTATTACAGAACAAGTAAATAGACTTGCCAGTAATGAAATTAAACTAGGTATAGAGATACCAACGATGTTGTTGTTTGGGTTGAACGTTGGCTTGGGGTTGGCATGCTGCTGAGGTTGAAAGCTTGGGCGAGGTGCAGGGGTCTTGTACGACTGCTGGTGATAGTTACGACTTGCCGGGGCTATTTGCTGGAACCATCATTGCCCATCAGCTTGCGTTTGCGAGTATCATCCTTAGCACAACGCTTGTTTTCCAACACGAGAGCCTTGTTCACCAGATCACAGAAGGTCCGACGGTCACGAATAACAAGTCGATACTACAGTGACTCATGTAGTCCTTCCATGAAGCATTCCACCTTGGTGGCTTCGATGCTGACATCATCACACGCATACCTCGGCAAGAGGTTAAACTTCTGCAGGTATTCCTCGACTATGCTGCTGCCTTGCTTCAGTGCACGGAACTCCCGCTTCTTGATAGTCATCATTCCCGGGGGAATGTGAGCAGCACAAAATCCATCTTTGAAGACAACCCAAGTGATAGCTTGTATGCCTTGCATTAGTTGAAACCTGACCCACCAAGCCGTGGCAGTGCCTTTGAGACTGCGAGAGGCATAGAGAACCTTTCCACGGTCGTCAGTGCACTTAATGAACGCGAGGAGGTCTTCAATGGTGCGGATCCAGTCATCGGCATCCAGAGGCTGAGTTGTCTCAGTGAATATTGGAGGCGTAGTCCTCATGAACTTCGACAGAGTGGAGCGACCATTACCATTTCATCCCTACGGCGGGTTGTTCACTAAGGCTTGAGCTATCTGCTGGATAGCGTCGTTGTTGGCCTGACGTTCCTCTCGGAGAGCCTGTAGGAACTAAGCCACAGTCAGGTTCTACGGTGGAGGTGGTGGTTGGGGAATGTCGCCTTGCGGCTGCTCCTGGTGAACTTCAGCTTGAGAAGACCCACCGAGTCCTGGCTACTGGCTAGATTCGCAAGTGCTGGGCTGGACGAAGGTACTGGTGTGAGTAGCAATCACCATCCTGTTAGAAGCATTCACGTGAATATCCCAAAATGGTTGAGAGGAAAGCATAAGGGAGAATTGTGCCTACATAAGGGGGGGTTTGGTATGGTGCAAGTGTGTCAAACAAGAAGGGTCGAAGAACCCTATGCACTTACATTAGTTAAGAAAAACGATGTAGATGCTTACATGTTGCCTAGGGAAAAAGCACGGCTTGCATCGAGACACAAATAGAAAGCACACACTACATGCATACATGGTTTCATATGAACCATTACATGGACTTGACTTCACATGGGGACTCCTAGTCGCCTTATGATGTCCATTCTAAGTAGCGGATTGCTCGGTCTCATACTCACGCTCCTCGAGGTCTTACTCCTCGTCATCATTTGTGCGGGCGTCATCTCCCGTCAAGGGTGTGGGGGAACGGAGTAGTCCATCACGATGATGCTTCATCGGAGTAACGATGAAGAGCTCTATATATTCCTCGGCGGTCAGCCGACGACTCTGAATGGGGGTGACCTTATGTGGTGGTATCCCTCCTCTGAATGCGAGAGAAGGTTGTCCTTCGAGTGCTCCTTCTTTGTTCATCATGGTTTCCATCATCTTTTCTTGGCGCGGTAGCTCCTTGACACAATGGAGTTCTTTGCGATGTACCACTGATTCATTGATCAGATTGTGGACCATGTTGTCGACACAGAGGCTGAAGTAGGTATGAAACCTGAGTGGTGTTCCTCCTCCGGGGATGGATTAACGACCAACTCCCGCCAGCCTCATCCTTAACAAAAGGCAAGTGTCGGGTTGCCGGCACATCAGCCATCTCTAGAAGGAAGTCGCGGATGTGCACGAGCGCCTCTTGTGCTGCCGTCTGAACAACCAATGCCAGAGTCTCCATCTGTGGTCCTTCAAAGAACCAACTGGTTGGAGAGTCATTTTCCTTCACTATCACGTCCATGAGATATTACTTGGTGCCGACATTGACCCAGTGCTCGTGGTAGATGTAAATGGGCATTCGGTGTACTTGACACTTCTATCAGCTTTCCCCCAGAAGTAGGGGAAAGCCAGTTTCCAGGAGTGTCTCACCTACGACGGCCATCTACAAGGTTTTAGGAGAGAGGTCAGAAAGTTGCGAAGGGCATAGAAAGGTAGTAAGGGTGTGTAAAATCCCAAGTGTAAGGACTGAGTGTACTATTCATCGCGGCTAACGTCCATGCTACCTAAGGCTTCCTCGGGATGGCTCTGATACCAGCTCTGTGGGGATCCCAACTTACGAGTCGTGATCACCGAATGAACGTGTACAGTGATCCCAGAGATCAATGCTCACTGAACACACATATACTAAATAAAAAGAGTCTTACATCCATAATTAACGTTTGATACAAAATAATGACCATTATGGTCAAGTCGTACATAGATAGGTCCATGAAGGCCAATCACACCAACTCAACTACTAGCGAAAATCTTGGTAGTAAACGTGAACCCATGCCATGAGCCTAATCAACATGCATTCTGACTGGGAACCGTCCTAGTTTGTGTGTCCGTCTCCGACAATGAATTCTTCTCCATATTTTGGTTCCTCCATGTCTGGTCAATAAAATAACCAGCTCGTACATTAAATATTTTGGTTAATCCATAATTAACGTTTCCTAACAATTATTTATCCACAAGCTCGTACATTACATAATCCAAAAGGCATATGTATATAAGCATAGGCCCCAAAAGGATAAGTAAAGGTGATTTTCTCTTGATCACGTTGTGACACAAGTATTTGAGAGAAACCAGAATAACCATATAGAAAGCAAAAAAAATGTGTGTGCTTCGATAATGTTTCTAACATTTGGTCTATGAAAGGTAAATGAAAATGATCTTTCTAGTAGCTTTGTTATTTTTCTAATCAATTACCATTCTGTAGCCAGTCACAATTGTTTGTGGAATGAGTTCATTTTTATCATTAGGAACAACAGTAATACCTCCTTTTTGCAATCTAGTTGTGCATTGATAGTGTTCAAGATGGGTCTACCAAATATTATGGGATTTTTTTTTGTGGTGAACCAAGTACTTGAAAATCAGTAGGATATTTTACTTTTCCACTCAAGACTTCAACATATCTAACAGTCCCAAGTGGTGTGATGGTATCTCTATTAGCATGTTTAATAGTAACATCTATGTCTTCTATCTCAGCAGGTGCTATCTCATGCATAATTTCTTGATATAACATAAAATGGATAGCACTGACACTAGCACCCATATCACATAAACCATGATAGCAATTATCTACTATTTTGACTGAAACGACACGTGATGGGGTTGTACATTAGGGGTAGTCCTATAGACCTGCATTCGTAGGACTGCCCAAGACCCTACACGGACATCATTGTCCCAAAAGTCACTTATGCAGCCAGGGTCTCATTCGAACAAGTGTATGTCACTCGGGTCACATCACTTCACTCAGCCTACTTCGTATCAGTTGGACGTCCCTCAACACTCGGACCGCAGCAGGACGTGAGGCAACGAAGAGACTACAATGGACACAAACTTGGACTATCACATGAATTGCAGTGAAGAGGCGCATTACGAGTAACGCCAAACATAGAGCTATCGTTACTAGTAACTTCCGTAGTCATTAGCATTGACTCGCCCTTGTAATGAAGATCGGTCGGTCGTGGTGCACTCCATATAAGCCAACACTGTGCTCCTGAACAAGGTTTCAGTATTCTGTACTATCTCATAGTCTGTAATCAAACACATGCCTCCTAGGATCAAGATGTAGGGTCCTTACCACTCCCGGGTTGGGCCTTAACTCGTACACCCGAGTATATCCTCTGTGTCACACCCCAAAAATTTAATTATATTTTTCTGAAATAATTTTTTTCCTAGAATAAAAATTTTGAGAAAACAATTTGCTTCATGACTCTTTTGAAAGCCTCTTTCCAAAAACTTTCATTTCAAATGTTTTTTTCAAAATTCTTTTCATGCTTGAGCCCTTACATGAGACCATTTGAATTATTTATTTAATTAGATGGGAATATTATTTTGGTTATGTCCATTTAATATTTGAATTTCTGGATTTTTAGATAATGTTTGAAACATTCATTTTCCTTCCTAAAGAGGTTTTCCCTAGGATAATGTTTTTGAAAGTTTATGTTGGAATCTGAATACTTGCATAAAAACATTTCTTTTCTTCTGGTAAATTCTTGGGATATTTTATTTTAAATATTTTTACCAAGATTTCCTTGATTCAAAACAGATTTATATTTTCCTTTTAGGGTTGTTTTGCACTGCAACCTTGTGATAACTTCTTCTAAAAGTTCTATAAAAATTTGTAGGTAACCTGTGATATCCCTGGATCACATTTATGCAAAAACCTACTCAAGTGTTTTGAATATTTTAAGCACAATAACTACTTTTCTAATCTGGTCTAGAATTTAGTTTGTACTACAACCCCTAGAAATAATCTTTCAAACATTCCACAAAAATTTGGGGATGCCAAGTACAGCATGAGATTCATTTTTATGCAAAAACCCCACCACGTGCTTTGTAAAATTTTAGCAAAACAACCATTTTGTCGTTCTGGTCCAGTTTGGTGCTTTGCACTACAACCCTACTTTTCCTTACTCTGATGGCTTTGAAATGTTGCATGCTTGTTTGGAACCTTACCAAAACCTTAACTCCAGGAGTTCAGCCCCATTGGATGAAAGTAAATGCATGTGATAATAGCTCCAAGTTTCTGTCCAGAAATGTGTTTTTCAAAATGCTGCATTATCTAGTCTTGCTTTTTGCCAAACTAACCCCACAAGCATGGCTAGCACCTAGTGAGACCCTGATCTGGAGATTTTGATGGGCATCAAACCTCTTTAGGAGCCTTTGGCATTTCATCAACCACCTTTGATGCATGTACATATTTGGCATGAGTTTAAGTTTGCATTGTGGAGTTGCCACTCCACTCAAGCCAGCATGTCCAATAGCCTTACCTTACCCTCTAACCCCACCCTGGTGACTTTGGTAAGCACCTAAGCCCTGTAGCCATGCCGACCATTTCGTCGAGCAGGTAATGTGCGTGCTCTGGGTTCACCCAGAGCACACGCTTTGCACACGCGTGTCCGAGCCACCGGGTCCCCACACCCTCGCCCTTCTGGCCTGCTGCAGAGCCAAGTCCAACCCTCCCCGACCATCGGTCGTCGCCCTGTGCACGAGCAGTGCTGTGACAACACGAATGATGTGGCCTCTTCTCAGCTTCTGCCATGGACGACACTGTCCAAGCTCCCTGCGATTGCCAGCTGGTCGGGGTCCCTACCCTGCCTCGCTTCCCCCTGTTGCTGCTCATTGCCCTGCTGCCCTTGTTGCTGCCCCCCTGCCCTGCTGCCGCCCATGTCGCGTCTGGAGCTCTGTCCCCGGCGAGCTTATCCGAAGACCACCGCGGAACCACCTTGTGCCGACTATATAAGAAGACCCCCAAGCCCTATGAGCATCGCAGCGACCTCCCTGGACCAGTAGCTCCCCTCCCCTTGCCTCAATCTTGCCAGAGAAGCCCTCGGCGCACCTCTCTGACAGAAGCGTCGTCGTCGACCTCGTGCTTGATTCCGGGTGCCCCGAGACCCTCTCCTCCTCCAAGGACCACCTCTAGCCGACCCAGACCCCAGGGAACTCGTTCCCATCGTCAAGCATAGTCGAGGGCCACCTGAGACCGAGGACGCAAGTTGGCCGAAGCTCCTTCCGATATTGTTGAAGCCCCGCTCAGACCCGAGCTCCTTCGCGCCTCTAGCCGACAAAAATGGATGCGACACTCCTCCCCGAGCATGTGCATAGTCGGAGCGTGGCGGGAGGTGACCTGTGCCACCGGCAATCACCGTCGGGATCGGCTCTGTTCCTGTCCCTGCGTGCGCAGGAGGAAAAAGGAGAACCCGACAGGCGGGTCCCGCCTGTCGGTGAGCCAACCACAGTTCGAGTGGCGCACAACCCCTTGGTGCGTTTTCTAGTTAGCAAAGCGTATTTCCTCGCGGTTGTTTCAGTGATTGCACTTTCTCTGTTAGAAAGCATAAATAGCCCGAAACGTTTTCTTTTGTTTTGATTTTAAAAACAGATTTGAACAAAAACTTAGAATAGCTCTAACTTTTTATAGGAAACTCCAAATCAATTGATTCTTTTTCCTACTGGTTTAGAATTTCATATAGTTTAGTTTAAGATTTATTTCAAAAAAGTCAAACAACTTTTATGTACTATTTTGGAATTGCGTGTTGAATGGTATTATTTTCAAATTGGAGACGATGATAGAACTAAACTTTAAAAAGTTTTGGAGTGCAACCCTACATCTCTACACACTTGAGGCGAGCATCTTGAATCCATATTTGCATAAGTTGGGTGATGCTTGTGGTCGTACTTATATCGCGTGATTTGAGGTTATGTTGATAATAGTATCACATGAAATAATACATTGCATTCTTCATACGTGCTACTCATATTATATAAAGGGTAAAACATGGTGCGGGCATGTGCTGGTTATGAAAGGTCTTGGAATAACCTAGTCACGTGGAACGTGATAGGGTATGGCATGTTCATGACATGTGCGCGATGGTACCGGTACAACTTGGTTAACTCCAGTATCTACCTAGATCGAGTCTTGTCCGTGTCATGCTTCTATAACGTGCTGCCACAGTTTCCTGGATAATGGATTCGGTAAAGTCAGTTGTAGACCTATTATCAGTCACACACCAAGTAGAGGGGCCGGTATGAAGGTATCCATTGCCCTGGAATAAATCCAGTCATCCGGTTAGGGGGCATGGGTGTTTCCAGTATGGGATCGGAAGGGAATGGCCCTTCCTAGTGAGCATGCGGTATAAATTTTTGATCCCATGCTAGTCGAGGTCGGAGCCTCCCTGTCTTATGGTTTTGCCTTGGCAGCGTAGTCCGGGTGAAGCCGGGCTACGTGGAGGAAAATCGGTGTGTGCTGATTCTGAGTGTCCGCTTCTAAAACGCCGTACGCGGGATTAGTCTTGTCGACTATCGGAAACCATGAGTTGTGGGTAAAGAGTACACCCTCTACAGAGTCAAAACTATTTGAGTAGCCGTGTCCTCGGACTAGGACGTTGTTTGACGAGTCAAGTGTCGGTCCTAGAGTCGGTCTATGGAGTATAAACGATGATAATAATAATGGTTGTGGAAAGTCATATGATGATGTGGTGGATGGTCATATTATGATTATTACTCTGGACTAACCCCTATTAATATGTTGTTGGATATCCCTAGGACGGTTCTACCTCCTGGATATTCAATATATATTATTGTTTCATATAAATTCCTTTATGTGGTATCGCTGAGACGCCTGACTATGGCATTCTTATTATCATTTCTTATAAGCCCTTTCTGTGGAGTCGCTCACACGCCCGAGTGTGGCATGTTTATTATTTCATACAATCCATTTAGGTGGTCTCGCTGAGACGCCCGACTGTGGCATTCTTATTATCATTTCTTATAAGCCCTATATGTGGTATCGCTCAGACGCCCGACTGTGGCACGTATATTATTACTTATTCAGTATTACCTTCCTTGCTTGTTTATAAAACATTGGTGGAAACATTGCATATTTTCATGAATGCATCCATGAATTAAACTATAATGGCAAGATATTATTGTTAGTGGAATTTGCATGCATCTCACCCGCTTAACGTGTTTGTTCTCTTGATGTTGGCGAGTACATTCAAAGTACTCACTGGCTTGTTCCTAGATATTGTCTTGACTAGATTGCGTTTGGAGAGGCGCATGATGTCGTCAACCCCGAAACCTAGGAGTAGAGGATAGCAGCCTTGTGATATAGGAATTTATCTAGGTTAGATATTCCCGTGGTAATGGAGTCCCATGGACACTGGAGATTTCTTGAGTCGATTCCGCCATCAACCTCAGACTTTTGTTCAACCCAGTAGACCTTCATGGCCTTGTAACCCAGATATTGTATTTTGTTTGGATATTTAGTATCAAGTAAGTGGCTACCAGCTAACAGCAATCCTAGGGCTGGTAAACACATAGACATGTTTTCTAGAAATGAATTTCTGAAAAACACATCGCTACAACCTTGGTATCAGAGCCAGACTGACCATTGGCTAAACCTATCTTAGCCAGGTCACTATCCCTAACCCGGATATTTATATGTCCACACCCAGCCTAGCCTACCTGATAGCCAACCACAGTGGCCACCCGACACCTTTTGGCAATCGGTGCCTAACCTGTCAGCTCAACCTTTAAGCTATGTGTCTATGACCGACACCGGAGTTGTCGCAACCCCTAGCATGCGATGAAAGACTCCCTAGACTATATAGTAAGGCCTTGCCCCAACCCGGCAACCCGCAGCCTTGAGGCCACTACCGTAGTAAAAACCCCTTGACTTGCAACATGCCTGGCAGCATTCCTTGCAACGAGACCCCCATGTCTGAGCATGGAGACTTCATAGTCATCCTGGCCAACCTCAGCTGCCAAGTGTTTGGCGTAGAAGAATCTCGAGTGTATGTTCTGCATGAGGAGCCTACGAGTGACACCATTCGTTACTTTTGTGCTTTGGTTCACATCTATAGAGAAAATCCCTCATTAGAGTGCCCTCACCATTTCACTGGTAGAGCAGCCACCAACGAAGCCCAAGCTCGTCAGCTTGCAGCCCGAGAAGCTATAGTCCAGCTGCGACATCTGTCTCCATGGATGAATAGCCGACCGTTCTACTACTACCCTAGTCGTGAAGGCTATGGTACTCTGACCCGATTTGCCAGCGTAGACCTCGAGGCATACCCTGCCTTGGTGCAGGTTGTGCGCTATTTGAGAGCACAGGAGGCACTCATCGATCAGATCACCTCTGACTTGGTCATGAGCCGCACGCCAACTGATCGCCGAACCCCGGCAAGCTATGAAGCCGCAACTGCCTCCAGCAATCAGCATATCTTGGCTGGAAGACCCATTGGACCCTTGAGGTTTGCTCCGCCAGCCATGACCCCAGCAGAGCTTCACTATAGTTTGGATGCATTCTGCAATGAAGCTGTGCCAAGAGCACGTCGTCGCCACCACAACCCTGTAGCCCCACTCCACGGCCCTGTTAACTAAGGAGCCTCGGCAACTGGAGGAGCCTTAATGGCTACTAATCCCGTTAGCTTAGAGGCCAATGAAGGCGGAGCGAGTCCGTTAGAGTAGCTATCAAGCCCTGGTGACCGCGTTACCATATAACATTGTATTCGCGTGTTTGTAATAAGAACAATATGCGTGCACCCCTTGTTTTTGTAAGTAAATTTTGCGTAAATTGGTCCGCATGGCCTTAGAGTAAATTTTTGGGTGTGACCACCCAACCACCAAACCAGCTACGACAGTGAGGTATCACTTAAGAGTTGATACCCGAGTTTTCACCTCGGTAAACCAAGCCACCCAAGTGTCATGCTGTCTATGTCCCTAAGCCAGGTACCTAGTAAGATCACCCATGACCGTTCTTAGCACTTCTCACCAAGTGCGCTACCCCGAGCCAGTTCCCCCCATGAGTACCCATTGGGATTCATCCGGAAGTTCTGGATGCAAGCCCACAAAGGTAACTGTGTTGCCTCGCAGCCCAGTATAAGATAGCTCTGGTTTGCCCATCCCTTGCCCTTCAGATCATCACCAAGGGTGTTGACCCATAAGCGGGTGGAATAATTCCACACACAAGCTAATGGGAAATTTTCTAAACTTCTATTGGTAGGTGATTGTTGTCAGACCAAGGGGGACATGTTTTCCAAGACTCCTTATAGGAGAAGTGAAATATGTTTCCCCCGACCGGGAGTATTTCTCGGGAACCCCTTGCCTGTATCCCGTTGATCGTCCTCGGAGTGTACATTAGTGGTATGTTTCCTGATGCCATGTGAATAGTGGTGTATCATTTGATTACACTGTCTGCACTTGCATATGAGTGATTGTGTGCCATGTGATTTTCTTGTTTGCACATGCATTTGTCTAGTCATGTTCCATGTTTCGCCACGGAGAATTCTCCTGGGTGAGGAAAGGTGGAGAGCGTTGCCACGACGATGGGAACCACCACATTCTGCAGCCGCTCACAGAGCAACAGCGGGAGAAACTTCAGAGGAGGAGCGAACAGGCTCTCCACACCCCCATCACCGGGAACGCCCCGAAAAAGATAGCGTTGGATAACACACGTCGGGCCACTATGGCCGAGCACAAGCGTCTCGAGCGACTTGAGGAGTCACTCGATGCTTGGACCGTGAGGGACCAGCCTGACTCCAGTCGCGATCGCCGGGAGCTATTTCCGAACAACCGGCCCCGCCACATCGAGGTGATGCAAATGCCTGTGCTGAATTTGGTCGCCGCCACTCGGATTGTTGATTCCATTTTGACGAATGAGTGTGCGGACGGAGAATGAATTTGGAGACCCATGCTCTGTTGAAGACTGCCATGCAACAAAACTCTGTGGTGTCGCAGTCACGACATTGTATCCATAGCAGGTCCGTCCAGGCAGACATGGTGTAGTCGGCTCATGGCCCGCATGCACTCGGAAGGAGTCAAAAAACTCCTCCTCCTCCAAGAGAACGTCACGGAGATTGGCGACAATAACATCGAGTATGTAGCA
Source organism: Hordeum vulgare subsp. vulgare (assembly GCF_904849725.1). Taxonomy (NCBI): domain Eukaryota; kingdom Viridiplantae; phylum Streptophyta; class Magnoliopsida; order Poales; family Poaceae; genus Hordeum; species Hordeum vulgare. The sequence goes on along the minus strand of NC_058523.1, from coordinate 233,276,333 downwards.
GAACTTCTCCTCCGAAGAGTGGTTCACTCGGACACCGGCCCCATGAGCGGAGGCCAAGCCCCAATTGGAATAGGTGTTTTGGGGATGAAGGTTATCGGGGCCCTCAGTTCAACGCGAGGTCCATTATCACGCAGAACATGGTCGACCGATCCAGCGTAGGCCATGGAGTATCTGTCCTCGAGTGTTTTGGTTGGCACATCCATGAAGAGGAGATCCCCTCAAATTACCGATTAGCCACGAGGATCGACAAGTGCAATGGTGAATCCAAGCCGGAGACTTGGCTCAAGGATTACCGAGTGGACGTCTATATAGGCGACGGTGAAGACTTTGTTGCGATGAAGCATCTACCCCTCATGCTCGATGGGTCTACGAGAGCCTGGCTCAACAAGCTTCCCTCCAGCAATATCCACAGCTGGGGAGACATTGGCTGAGTGTTTGGAAACACATTCTAGGGCACATACAAGCACCCGGGAGGTTTAACCGAGCTACAACATTGTGTTCAAAAGAGCAAGGGGGCCCTCTGGGAGTACATCCAGTGGTGGATGATGTTGTCCAACACGATGGGAAACATCATCGGGCATCAGGCCGTGTGTGTTGTTAAAGTGTGCACTCGGTATAGGGAGCTCATCCTTAAGTTTGGCCTATCGGGGGATCTATTGCTCAGTCGGGCAATGGAGATCTTTAATCGATGCATGAATGGTGAAGAATAAAACTGCCTCCGCCATGGCAAAGGCCGAGCCATGTCGAGAAGAAACAGAAGAGAAAAGGTGACCCATCGGGATGAGCCGAAGTAGCAGGTGTCCCAGGGCAGAGCAAAAGAAAGTCTAAGAAGAAAAAGAAATATTGGGAAGGCAAGAAGAAGGCCAAGTCCAAAAGCCACCTTATGGACCGGTCGTGTCCGTTCCATGCTAGGAAGGACGAGGAGAGGAGATCATCCCCGCCAAGCACAAGGATCGGGACTGATACCTGCTCTGACAGGAGATAGGCGGAGAAAGTCATCAATCGGGAGGTGAATATGGCGGCTTCGGTGTATCTTGACATCGAGAAATTCCTCATGATATTCGTTGATGTGGAGAGCAAGAGACGATTGAAAGTCATCAATCTGGAGGTAAACATCGGAGCTGCGTCCACCAGGGAGTACCTAGATTGGGCGAAAACGCCCATCACGTTCGATCAATCGGACCACCCGGCCATTATTGCCACCCCTGGGTGGCAGGCCTTAGTTGTCGACCCGACTGTCAACGTGGTCCAATTGCGAAGGTCCTCATGGACGGCGCCAGCGGCCTCAACATCATGTACGTCGACACGCTCACGGCAATGGACATTCCATTGTACGAACTGATCAAGAGCAACATGTAGTTTCACGGGGTCATCCCCGGGAACAAGGACGAATCACTCGGTCAAATCACCTTGAATGTCGTATTCGGCAGTGAGAAAAATTACAGAAGGAAAGACTGGACTTCGAGGTCATCAAATTCAATAACGCGTATCACGCCATCCTGGGTAGGCCTGCGCACACACGTTTCATGGCCCGACCATGTTACGTATATCTTAAACTTAAGATGCCAGGGCCTAAAGGTGTGATAACAGTGACCGGCAACTGGAAGGTCGCTGAAGAATGCCTACAGCAGGGCTCTCGAATCGCCAACGAACAAGTCGCGGCGGTCGAACTCAAAAGGTACAAGAAGGTGGTGGACACTGCCGATTTTCTCAAATCTAGGCGGCCAACGACTAAGTCAGCCTTCCAGTCGGCTGACAAGACCAGGAAGGTGCATATCCACTCAACCGGTCCGAGTGCTTCTGTGACAAACATCTCCACTTCACTCAGCGACAAATAGGAAGTCGAGATCAACCAGTTCCTTCGTGAGAACTGGGACATCTCCGCATGGAAGCTTTCTCACATGTTGGCTCTTCCCAGGGAACTGGATGAGCACCACATTTCTTAGTGGACTCCAAAGTTATGCCCGTCAAGGAGCACTTGCACCGCTCCTCCATGGAGAAGTGCAAGTTAATCGGCGACGAGATCGCGCGTCTCCTAGCTGTCGAGTTCATCCACGAGGTTTACCACTCCGAGTGGCTGGCGAACATGGTCATGGTGCCTAAGAAGAACAATTCACTCCGAACATGTATTGACTTCACGCACCTCAATTAGGCCTTCCCAAAAGACGACTTACCTTTACCTGGGATAGATCAGATCGTAGATTCAACCGCTGGATGTGAACGTCTGTCGTTCCTGGATACGTACTCCGTGTAGCACCAGATCCGTATGTACGGACCTGATGAAATAAAAACATCCTTCATCACCCCATTCTATGGTTTTTGCTACATCACCATGCTATTCGGCCTCCAAAACGTTGGGGCTACTTTTCAACGCATGATCCAAAAGTGCATGCAGGAACAAATCAGTCGGAACATTGAAGCGTACATGGATGACATTGTGTTCAACTCTAGGAAAGGTTCTGACCTCCTGACCGACCTTGCTAAAACCTTCGTGAACCTCCTACGCTTTGGGATCAGTCTCAATCCAGCCAAGTGCACTTTTGGAGTGCCGACTCGTAAGTTACTCAGTGTTCTAGTTTTTGAACGAGGTATCGACGCCAACTTCGATAAAATCGGTGCCATAGTCCAAATGAGACGTCCAGAGCGGATCCATGATGTGCAAATGCTTACTGGCTGCCTCGCAGCCCTGAGCCGCTTCATCTCAAGACTCGGTGAGAAGGCACTGTCTCTTTACCGACTGATGAAGATATTTGACAAATTCGAGTGGATGAACGAAGCGCAAGTCACTTTCGACCAGCTTAGAGCCATGCTATCCACCCAGCCGGTGTTAGCTGCTCCGAGCAACGAGGAGTCCTTAGTCATGTATATCGCTGCTACTAGCCAAGTTGTTAGAACCGTTCTCACCGTGGAACATGAAGAAGCGGGCAAGGTGTATACGGTACAAAGCCCATCTTTTACATCTCGGATGTACCGAGTCCCTCCAAACTGAGGTATCAGCGTTACCAGAAGTTGGTTTACTGTATTTACCTGACTGTGAAGAAGGTAGTCCATTACTTTCAAGATCACTCAGTCGCTATCATCAGTGACGCTCCCTTAGCGGAAATCTTGCATAACAAGGATGCTACTAGCCGAGTAGCTAAATGGGCAATTGAACTCCTCCCTCCGGAGATCAAGTTTGAAGCCAAAAGAGCGATCAAGTCTCAGGCCTTGGTCGACTTCCTTGCCGAATGGATAGAAAAAGAGCAACCGTCTCCTGGCGTCCCCGAACATTGGGCCATGTTCTTCGATGGATCCAAGATGCTCCATGCTTTAGGGGCGGGAGTAGTTCTCATTTCCCCCACGGGAGACCGACCTAACTATGTTCTCCAAATCCATTTTGACTCATCTAACAATGAGGCTGAATACGAAGCCCTCATGTACGGGCTCCGCATGGCCATCTCTCTCGATGTGAGATGATTAATTGGTTACGGCAACTCGAACCTCGTCGTCAACCAGGTGATGAAGGAATGGGACATTCGAAGACCAACCATGATAGTCTACTACAATCCAGTCAGGAAATTAGAGTTGAACCACGTGCCCCAAACCAAGAATCAAGCGACCGATGACTTGGAAAAAATCTGATCCACTCGGAAAGTTATTCCGAAAGGCGTGTTCCTCGAGCACCTGCGCACCCCCTCGGTCAAAGAGGATACTTATCCACAAAATCTTCCGCAAGCAGTCGGCCCGTCCAATCCAACTGAAATTGATGTCCCGGTTGTGTTTGACCTCATCCAAGAGATGCTGGTCATCACACCCGAATAGAGTCAGCGTTATCTAGCTTACTTGCTCGAGCATGAGCTCCCCGATGAAGAAGAGGAAGCCTGCCAGATCGTCCGGCGGTCTAAAACAATACAAGAAGAGTGTTATAGGAGTCAGGAAAAAGTGCATTTCCCCGAAGGAAGGACTATAGATATTACATGAGATCCACTCGGACCCTGGTGGCCAAGGCTTTCCTAGCAGGTTTTTATTGGCCCCAAGCCAATAAGGCAGCAAAAGACTGGGTCGAACTGTGCTTTGGATGCTAGTTCTATAAAAATCTGTCGCACACGCCCGCATTCGCGCTGAAAATGATTCCGCTCACCTGGCCATTCGTCGTGTGGGGTCTTGACATGGTCGGTCCTTTATGTACTGTTACAAGTGGATTCTCCCACCTTCTAGTTGTGGTGGATAAGTCAACCAAGTGGGTCAAAGCGAAACCCATCAAAAGCATGAACGCTGTGACTGCAGTCAGCTTCATTCGGCAGATTATCTTCAGATTTGGAGTCCCTCACGACATCATCACCGACGATGGAATTAGCTTCAACTTAGAAGAGTTCTGCGTGTTCTGTCAGTCCCAAGGCACTCAGGTTAATTACGCCTCCGTGTCTCACCCGCAGTCGAATGGGCAGGCAGAACGGGCGAATGGTATGATACTACACAGATTGAAATCTAGGCTAATGAGAGATCTCAAACACGCCGCATGCGCATGGGTAGAACAGTTACAGTCTGTCTTGTGGGGTATGTGAACGACTCTGAATCATTCAACCAAGCGTACTCCTTTCTTCATGGTGTATGGGTCGGAAGCTGTTCTCCCGAGTGACCTACGTCACAACTCCCCCCAAGTGGACTAGTACAAGGAAGCTGATGCCAAAGCAGCACACCAAGACAATTTGGATCTCATGGAGGAAGAGAGAGAGTTAGCCGTCATTCGATCCACACTGTACTAGCAAGACCTGCGACGCTACCATGACAAGCAAGTCAGGGGCCGAGCATTTCAAGAAGGGGACTTGGTCCTCCAATTGGACCAACAAAAACTCCATGAGCCGGCACCTCTGTGGATAGGGCCATACGCCATCTCCAAAGTCCTGCACAACAGAGCTTATCAGCTGTACAACCTCGATGACGGGGTGGAAGAGCCAAGAACCTGAAACGCGGACCTGCTCTGCTAGTTCTACACTTAGACATAACATTTCATTCATGTAATGAACTCGAATGGTTAGAAGAATAAAATATTTCCTTTCTGCAACTACTGCCAAACCTCTCACTCCGGTGAAACACACACCGAGTGGGTAGAAACCATTTCTAGGTAGTGAACCTGTTTTCGCCTAAGGAACAAAAACCATCCTCAAGTGAGGACAACCTCCGCGCTCGGGGACTTAGCTGCAAACCAACTTTTGCCTAATTTAAAATAGTTTTGAATGTAGCAAGCTCTTCATTGAGTCACCAGATGAATAGAAGATTCATTTCTTTGTAGCAAACATATTTTCACCTAAGGAACAAAAACCGGCCCCGAGTGAGGACAACCTCCATGACTGGGGACTTAGCTGCGAATCAGCTTTCACCTAAGTTAAAATGGTTCTGAATGTTGCAAGCTCTTCATTTGGTCGCCAAGATGAACAAAACAATCATTTCTTGATAGTGAAACTATTTTCGCTGAAGGAACAAAAACTGGCCCCGAGTGAGAACAATCTCCACGCTCGGGGACTTAGCTGCAAACCATCTTTCGCCTAAGTTAAAATGGTTCTGAATATAGCAAGCTCTTCATTTGGTCGCCAAGATGAATAGAACAATCATTTCTTAGTAGCAAACCGTTTTCGCCTAAGGAACAAAAACCGGCTCCGAGTGAGGACAACCTCCATGCTCGGGGATTTAGCTGTGAACCAGCTTTTGCCTAAGTTAAAATGCTTCTGAATGTACCAAGCTCTTCATTCGGTCGCCAAGATGAACAAATACATCCCGAGCAAGGACAACTCCCACACTCGGGGGCTTAGCTGTGAACCAGATTTTGCCTAAGTCAAAGATGATCCTGAGTGAGGACAACTTCCACACTCGGGGGCTTAGCTACTAACTAGGTTTTGCCTAAGTCAAAAACAATCCCAAGTGAGGACAACTTCCACACTCGGGGGCTTAGGTACGAACTAGATTCTCCTAAGTCAAAAATAGTCCCGAGTGAGGACAACTTCCACACTCGGGGGATTAGGTGCAAACCAACTTTCGCCTAAGTCAAAAACCATCCCAAGTGCGGACAACTTCCACACACGGGGACTCGGATGCGAATCGGCTTTCGACCATGTAAAAGTGGCCCCGAATAAAGACAACCAAACAAATAAGATCCAAACTCGAATATGGATAAACAAAACCAAGTTCAGCGAATGGAGGGCATAAGAGAGAGCTCAAGGCTCGCTCAAAGTTTGGGGTTACATAAAACCACTCAGCATCCCGAGGCGAATTTGAACTTAAATGTTTTTTCCTCCGAGCAGCACTCGGAGGCCGAAGATTCCACTGCTTTCACGAAGGTGTCGAGGTCGATTCCTTTTGGAATCCGGGTGGCGCCGCCATAAACATCCCCATGAATTCTTCGACCTTGGTGCTTTTCCTGTTGATGACCCGAAGACTCTTCAGTTTCTCTTCATCCACTCCTTTACAATGGATGCGGAAGAGTGAGAGGGCGATGTCAGCTCCTGCCTTCGCTGATGCCTTCTTCCAAGATTTGAGTTCCCTTGGTTGGTGTAGGATCGAAAGTATGTCTAGAGGCGGTGATTAGACTACTTGGCAACATAATTTTTTTTTCCTTTTATGAATCTTAGCTAAGAGGCAACTTTGGCGGTTATAGCAAATCAAGTACACCCTACACATGCAGGTCTAATAGTATAGAATTGGAAAGTAAAACATGCAAGTGTAAAGTAAAGGAGTAAGGTAGGGAGATCAAACGCATGAGGTTGAAACAATAATTTTGTCATAGTTTCGATAGGTGGTGCTATCATACGTCCATGTTAGTGGAGACTTCAACTCAGGGAGGGTAACGGCTGCGAGAGTCCTCGGAGGGCTCCACCCACAAGGGATCCATGAAGAAGCTGCCTTGTCTATTCCACCACGGCTTCCTCGCATGAAGGACTATCCTTAGTCATGATAGATCTTCATGAAGCAGGCGATCTCCTTGCCCTTACAAACATCTTGGTTCCACTCCACAACACGAAATTGGAGGCCCCCAGGTGACATGTAACCAATCTAGGGGCACAGTCCTCCAAAAGGTAATAGATGGGGTAGATCAATGAACTCCTTGCACTTATGCTTCTAAAGATAGTGTCCTCAACACAAAAGCACTCTGTCACAGAATATGCATGGGTAGGAGAGATTAATTTGGTGGAAAGTATTTTTGTGATGCTAGATATCATGTTTGAAATGGTTGGATTGGAATATCGTGGTCACAACACATGAGTAGGTGGTTCTCTCTCAGAAAATGGATCTGGCAATGAAGTGTGTGCTCTGAGTGCTTCTGCCACGAGTGAGAGGTGGGTGAAGGGGTATATATAGGCAGCACACAAATCCAACCATTACACCTAAAGAGGAAAACTCGGTGATACTGAAGTTACAAACTCGGTGGTACCGATTAGCACAAAAGGAAGAACTTTTGAATCTCGGTGGGACCGATATGCACAACTCGGTGCCACCGAAAAGACGTCTAACGGTCAGATGTCCAAACTTGGTGGCACCGATACTCAAACTCGGAAATTCCAATTTTGTGTATCTTGGCAATAGAATGTTGGTCACATTGAACTCGGTAGCACCGATACGTATTCGGTTGCACCAGTTTGCTGGGAATGGCTAGGGTTTCTTTCTGAAGACAAACTCGGTGGTTCCGAAATGTTGAAGTTGGTGGCACCGGATTTGAGTATGTGGAATTTGACAGAATGGATATGTGGGAAAATGACTGAGTATTTTGGTGGCTAACTTTTAGCAATTTGAGCAATCACTTCATCTTATTACCGTGCCCCCTTTTAATAGTATTGGCTTTCCTATGGACTCAAAAGTGATTTCTCACAAATATAAATTGAAGAGTCTTCTAGTGTGGCGCTCCGCCTGATTACCACTGTAGCCAGATGGTCACCGCCCGTACCAGCCTAGGAAATCACTCTCGCATGCACGTTTACAACAAGTATCATGAACATAGGTACTTCTATTTATGAATATAAGAGTTTTACACGATGAGCTACAAGGGCGATGGCAGTGGAAAAGCTCTATCTAAGGCAACATGGTCTTGATGCAGCTCCAATCCACAGGGATCTAACTCGGTTACGCTCCTAGCCCACGAACACTCTGTCTCCTTGCGTACGACGGATCCTTATGTGAACATGGCCACGTTAAAAGCCGCTGAGTACTTTTGAATGTACTCCCAAGCAAACCAAACTAACATATACACTAAGCAAAGCAATCCATGGTATTCAAGCATGTATTTGTTATTAGAACAATATTAATCATCATGACATAGCATACCTATCTAGCAATGTTAATTATCAAGGTATAACATGGTTATCTAGAAAGATAACTTCTAAAGTAAATGCGATAAGGTAAAGCATATTAGATAAATGATTTATACTCCGACTATTCTCATGATCCAGTCTGAATCTCATCCAAATCCAATCCAACTCATGTGGCCATCGACCACTCATCTCATAGTCATCCCATGACTAATATGTCATATACTGAACATCTTCCGATCTCTGCACAAGACGAGTTCTTCCATCATTATCATCACTCTTACGGTTGATCACCTACTGAGGTCTGGTCGGGCTGTCCAATACCATGGACTCGGCTATTCGAATATATTTGACACTCTGGAGAGGTTGCACATTTTACCCACACTATGGAGTACTGACCTCATGATCCCATTCGGGTGGACCGTTGTTACTCCAACGAAACTTGCCTGAACCGTGACCCTCTCATCGTACCACCAGCAACCACTCTCCTCTGGAACTTGCCTGGGTGGCACTGTATCCTCATGACACCTGCCACCGTCGTGGCCAAACTAAACTATCCCAACCGGGGACGGGCCCTAACATCTCAACTGGGCTCACAGGGTTATCACCGCCTACCTGATCAGGGTAGCACGCGTGCATTACCCTCCCTCTTTGGAGGTACCGGTGAGAGCGATCACGTGAACAGCTCAAGTCACGACCGTCCCATATCGGCAAGATGTGGTTGTACGATTGTGCCTAGACAGGTGACTCATGATCAACCACTAGGTTGGTTTTAACAACATATTTATCAATCATGGTTGTTGTCAACAATGACTTCACATGATGATGATTATGCATGAAATAACAACAATAGAAACACCACAACCTATCTCTTTGTTATGAGTCATTAATAAGACAGTATGTAAATGTAAAATTATTGCTTGACGATTTGTAACTGTAAATTAGACCCTCGGAACCCTCGCATAAAACCAGCAAATAAATTGGTAGCCACCAGAAGAGTTATGACAACACAGATCTGGGACCTTACCGGAATAACTCAACCCCAACTCAAGACGGCTGGAAAGCAGCTCAGAGCATGAGGTGGTGTTCATAAGAATAATGAAGCAGTTCCCTAAGACGGCCGAAGAACAGCTCAGAGCATAGGGTCACTGCCACGGAAAGAAAGTCAACAGCTGCCCGCGACGGACGAAAAGCAACTCAGAACACGGGTCAGCGGCTGACTAGAGAAAAATAAATTTGGCACCCACCCCGGACGGCCGAAAGAAGCTCAGACTCAGGCGTGGTGCCATCATCGAAGAAAATGCGAGAAGGGTTCGTCAGCATCTCATACAACATATTACTAGACACTTGGACATAAGCATATTGAATTAAATATGCAAGAACATCACAGAGAAAATCTTGAGGGCATATATTAGATGGTCGGCCTTCGGGGGTCGAAGAATACTCCTGGAAGAGGTGCGGAGAGTCCGCAGAAAGGATTGCTGGAACGGTTCTGTCTCGAAGGCGGCTGATTGGAGACAAGGGCATGAGGATCATTTTCACAGTCTCACCACCTTGTGAAAATGTTACCAACAGTACGGGCTCGACAAGACGAAGACGTGGGCTTTGGAATCACCCTAATTGGAGTTCCGAGCAAAAAGATACAAGCATTTGAAGAAAAGGACCAATCTGCAATTAAAATAATTGCCCTCGGGTCCCTGAGATTACAGCCGCTCGCGCCTTCTCTAGAAATACGATTTCTGCAAGGGAAAGCGTATTTTCGGAAACACGCCTCCACTTATCCAGCTGGACAGGCCCTTAGCCAATGACAGGCGGGTCCCACCCCATCTTCTCTCTCCTCCTGATCTTCTTCTTCTTACTCCCGCGACAAGAATAGGGGACGTGAGCACAGGAGCGGCCGGCGACGGACTCCGGCAACATCGGGCAGGCTCCGGCCAGGGCGAGGCCATGGATCGGTGCGCCCGCAAGTGGCGCGTCCATGGGGCGTCACACCGGCGGCAGGGGGAGCCGGGTTGCGTGGCGACGCACGGCGGCCAAGGCTCGGCTCCGGCGCAGCCCCCGCGACCTAGGGCTTCCCTGGAGCAGCCGAATGGGGGGATGGACTCGCTAGGGATCGGCTTGCCCGGGGGAACACTCGAACAGGGCTAGGGGCAGCTGGAATAGGGGATTCGAGGCGGAGGCCGGCGGCCATGGCGGTGAACAAAAGCTACGGGCACTCGGCGAAAGCGGGGTTTAAGCAGATTGAGATGAGAATGAGCTCGGGGCGCCTTAAATAGCTGCTCAGGAAGCTGCTCGATGCTGGCCGAAGCTCCGAGAGCTCACTTTCGCCGTGGAGGTATCTCGTCGGTGAATCCATGGTGACAGAGGAGGCTGAGAGCAAGGGGACAAGGGGGAGAGAGCTCCAGAGGGTTCTCGCACGCGGTGGGAGGCTCTCCGACGCTCATGGTGTGCCAGGGAAAGCTCTGGAGGCCTTGGGTGCACAAAGCATGCATTTGGCACGTTCTGCCCATGGTCACCACGGACAAATAGTGTTGTGCCTCGCGTTGGAATGTCACACCTTGTCCAACAGGTTCCTCACTTCTCCATGAGATAAGAACGGTGACAGGAACCGGCCAGGTGGTTTGGGGAAGAAGAAAACTACCAAAACAGTTTCTGGCAGCAACTGTTTGAAGTAGTTTCTAGAGAGATGGATAAAAGAAAGGAGCTGACACTTTGTCACAATGAAATATGGTAGGGAGGAGAATAGGCTTGCCAAATTTGAACTCATTGAGACCCAATTTGCATACACTTCCTTCACAAACCCACAATTGGTCCAGAAACTATAATTTGAAGCTGGGCTCTAATGGCTACATGGATTTGGCTCAAATTTGGTGGAGAGTGTTAATTTGAATATTTGGAGATGCTGGAACAAATTCAGCTCATTTGGGAATGCCTACATGGTGCTTCCTTCACAAAGCTTCCAAACAGGCAAAAACTTAGGAGAATTTCTTGGACAACATTGAAGAAAGGGATGGAGCTGATTTTTGGTATTCACTAGTTATTTAACAATATAAACCACCATGAAAAGTTTCAGCTCAAGGAGATGAAGGAATAGACCACTTCCTTTGCAAATTTCCCATCTAGACATAATTTGCAATTTGATGTTTTCCTCAAAATGTGAACTATGGATCTTGGGATTTTGATGGAAATGATCAAGATATGGATAGGAGAAGCTCCACAATTGTTTTGGCATTTTTCCTTGCTACCAAAATGGTAGTTCCTTTAGAAAGTGCCCAAAATGCAGTATTGGCATTAAATAGGAAAATGCAATTTTCCTTTATTCTATGATGGCTAATATTTTATGGTTGCTCAATATGATCACAAATAATACCTCCACATGTTTTCATAAGCTTTGGAGATGGATAGCTATTTTCCTGGATTTAATTCCTTCAACTAGCCGAAAAAGGAATTAATTATAAATCAAAAATATTGCAAATGAAATAGCAATATTTTTGCATATCCCGGGTTTAAAGATAAGGGGTGATCATTAGTAAAAGGTTTGGGAGGCAACATGGCAAAAAAAATTGGGTTCCTTTGAAACAGGAGAGATTAGGGTTTCCCTTCCGGCAATTCGGAAGGTAGGATTTTGACGGCAAAACCCTGAGAAGATATCTTGGGTGGAAAGGCTAGACTGGGGAGAATTTTTGGGAAGGAAAGGGTAGATGACCATCTTCACATTCCCAGGGTGAAAGAAATCCGATAACATCGAGAAAAAAAACGGGAGTCAAATCCGCAAAGGAAAAGAAAACAGGGAGCTAAAACCAGTGTGTTACAAACCTACCCCCGTTAAGAAAATCTCTTCCACGAGATTTCCATGCTTACCTCCCGGGGAAAGGGGGACTTACCTGTCCGTGACTTGGATCCATCAGTTGTCCTGCCTTCATTGATTCTCTAACTTTATAACTGCCTCTTCGGAGGGACCAAGTGTTTTATTTGCACATGGATTTCTTGAATCCTTCTCTTTCTTGCCGGGTATACCCCTTTATTCTTATAGTGGTCTTGCGGGTTAGGGTAGCGGGTACTGCCAACCAACATAATGGTTCAGGGCCTAGAAGTATCTGATTCGGGCTTTATTGTAAGGCTTTGTACCCTGACTGTCGTGGGTAGTATGTCCCTTCCTGGTACCAGGCTCACGTGCTCGATGTCCTCGAGTGAATGGGAGTGGCTTTTCTTTTTGCCATGTCAGGATATCAAGTCTGGTTGTGGGTTCCATCTTGATGTTTCTTGCTGCCTTAAGCATTTTGACCTTGTCCTTAGGTGATTCATAACTCAAGGAGTTATCCTGACCGAGCTATTGCTGCTATATCCTCAACTGCAGGCATGATCAGAAAATAATCATAGATAGTAATCTCTTATTCTAATGACGCCATCATGTCTATGAGATGTCGTTGTCAATGTGCTTTGAACCATTCTATGTCTTGTTCAGACTTTGCTGTTTGTGAGGATGGCTTTGTCATATATATGTAATCTCTGCAGTACTTGTTGTGATCACGGGGATGGGCATAGTATGCCTATCACTTGGTGTATCTTTTTAGGGCATAGCTTCTTATCTGGGTTGATGGTCCATACTGATGAGGAGTGCGGCAAGCTCGTTTGTGGCCCCATATGCAGGAGTCTCCCAAGGGTTGGTAATGCCTCTTTGTTTGTGAAACGATATCTTGTTGACCGTCACGGAGGTCGTTTTCCCACAACTTCTTTGGTCTTGAGGACTCCTTTGATGTACTTTTCATGTTACGCCAACACCATTCCTTGATTGTTTTCCCTGAGTGTTGGCTTGTTCTCACCACTTATTCTTGTGTATCTCGTAGGGGTTGCGGTGCTCATATTCTTGTTTTCAACATAGGGTCGTTGTTTCTCTGACATAGTTATTCACGTGTATGAGTGGCTGTCATAAACTGATTCACTAGACTGTATGTTCACAGCATATGCAAGTGTAGGATAGATCCTTCCATCATGACTGGGTTCTGAGGCGAATGTTTTTCCAGACTAGCTCATGCTCCTGACAAGTTTGTTGTAGGCACGATGGCGTGTTGAAGAAGACTGAATTCCTCGTGCTTGAAGCTTCTTCTAGGGCAGAAGACTGGGTATCCAACCTCAAAAGTTTTCCTTCGTGTGCCTTACTGCTGCAGGTTGGGTTCCTTGTGTCGGGAATTTTCCACGGTAGCACACTATGGAAGATGGGAGTGTCGTATTCCAGAAGGATCTCTTACCGAGTGGCGTACCGAGACGATGTGGTACCATAAGATCCTTTTTGGTAGCTTGTGGGGGGAAGGCTAGGTTGCTTATTCCAGAACCTTTTGCTATGATGTGCCATCCGATCTAGTCCTGGTTCTGGCGTCCGTTCTGAATTATCTGGAATTTTACCCATAGCAGAGCCACAACTTGATATATGCCATACCTTGACTGAGGATATTCCATTGGTCATGCACATCGCTTGTCCTTCCGCTGGTGTGGTTTTTGTTGTTGTAAAGGTTGCATGACTAGTGCAGACCTTATGTGGACAATTGATTCGGAAGGCCATATGTTCAAACCAGGTGTTGCCAATAACAAGTAGTTGACAGATGATTCCATTTGGTTCAGGTGAGCTTCCAAGCATGTTGGGTGCTTCTTGATTCGGATAACCACAAACTTATCCATATTCCTTACAAACCTTGTTCAAAGTGTCCACAAACTTTTATATTTGCGCCGCTCAGCTTCAAGTTTTTCCTTGAAATTTGTACCAACGTACCGGAGTTTTGTTGCTGATTTTGATGCATCCTCATTCTTGAAATATGTCCTTGGTGGGTTATAAATGATTCTTGGGTCCATGGGGAAAAGGCTCAGGGTTCAATTTTCTTGACTGAAATAATCTTTGTATTGCAGACTCAATGATTTGTCCCTGCTGATGTTCATTCTTGGTAGCTTTCTTGAATGCTTCCTGGGTACGATCCGTTCTGAGGCCAACTCCCTTGGGTATATTTTGGCCTTCTCTGCTGTACACGATTCTGCTTCTGACCCATTCTTCATTCTTTACAAATCCAGTGGTAATGTTGTGAATATCAGGTGGTTCGCGTGGCTTGACTTTTGTTGGAATGGGGATTATTGGGTATTATTCCCATTGTCTGCTGATCTTCTTAGACAACTCTTGCAGATGGATCCAGTCGGAGTGGAAAAATGAAACCGACGAAAGAAACGGGAATCGTTAAATCCCAAAAAGCAAATGAAGCTCAAGTGTTGCGGACCTTAAACATGGCCAAGGATCCACTAGTATAACTAATATAGCACACTCGATGCATCTCTAAGGATTTAGAAGTGAAACCATACAATGCTCCTGGTAGCACTGGTCTCAAGCTTCTACTACTTCCTTAGGGAACATCACTCTCGACACAGGACTATAGCCATAGTGGCTTAGTCAATGTTCCTAAGGTTGTCGAGGAGAGATAGAATTTATAATCGTTTCCCAAAGGGAACTAGCGTGAGAAGAGGAATGTCATGGATAGCAAGCAGGGGTAAGGATATCTGGTTTCCCTAGGGGTTTCAGAGCTCACAGGTCATTGCCAGATGCGAGTATTCCACACAGGAGGCAAGGGCCATGAGAGTTGGGGTATGATGGAGCCGAAAACCTATGGGGTTGCCTTATGATCAATAGTAGCCGTGCCAAGTGGCACAGATGGCTGAAATCCATCTGGGCTTTCTAGTGAACACAAGACAGTGAGGTCTGGCTAGGGTAACCTAAAGTCAGCTTGGATGTTGTGATACCATTAGTTGTGGCGCTCCGGCTAATTACCACTACAGCAAGACAATCGTCGCACATACCAGCCTAGGAAATCACTCTGGCATGCACGTTTACAACAAGTATCATGAACACAAGTATTTCTATTAGTGAATATAAGAGTTTTACACGATGAGCTATAAGGGTGATGGTAGCGGAAAATCTCCATCCAAGGCAGCATGGTCTTGATTTAGTTCCAATCCACAGGGATCTGACTCGGTTACGCTCCTAGCCCGCGAACACTCTGTCTCCTTGCGTACGACGGATCCTTATGTGAACCTGGCCACGTTAAAAGCCGCTGAGTACTTTTGAATGTACTCGCAAGCAAACAAAACTAACATATACACTAAGCAATGCAATCCATGGTATTCAAGCATGTATTTGTTATTAGAACAATATTAATCATCATGACATAGCATACCTATCTAGCCATGTTAATTATCAAGGTATAACAGGGTTATCTAGCAAGATAACTTCTAATGTAAATGCGATAAGGTAAAGCATATTAGATAAATGATTTATACTCCGACTATTCTCATGATCCAGTCTGAATCTGATCCAAATCCAATGCAACTCATGTGGCCATCGACCACTCATCTCATAGCCATCCCATGGGTAATATGTCATATACCGGACATCTTCCGATGTCTGCACAAGACGAGTTCTTTCATCATTATCATCACTCTTATGGTTGATCACCTATTGAGGTTTGGTCGGGCTGTCCAATACCATGGACTCGGCTATTCGAATAGATTTGACACTCTACAGAGGTTGCACACTTTACCCACACTATGGAGTACTGACCTCGTGATCCCATTGGGGTGGACCAGTATTACTCCAACGAAACTTGCCTCAACTGTGACCCTCTCATTGTACCACCGGCAACCACTCTCCTCTGGAGTCTTGCCCTAGGTGGCCCTGTGTCCTCATGACACCTGCCACTGTTGTGGCCAAACTAAACTGTCCCAACCGGGGACGGGCCCTAACATCTCAACTGGGCTCACAGGGTTATCACCGCCTACCTGATCAGGGTAGCACACGTGCATAACCCTCCCTCTTTGGAGGTACCGGTGAGAGCGATCACGCAAACAGTTCAAGTCACGGCCGTCCCATCTCGGCAACATGTGGTTGTACGATTGTGCCCGGACAAGTGACTCATGATTAACCACTAGGTTGGTTTTAGCAACATATGTACCAAGCATGGTTGTTGTCAACAATGACTTAACATGATGAGGATTATGCATGAAATAACAACGATAGATACACCACAACCTATCTCTTTGTTATGAGTCATCAATAAGACAGTATGTAAATGACAAATTATTACTTGATGATTTTTAACTGTAAATTAGACCCTCGGAACCCTCGCATAAAACCAAAAAATAAATCGGTAGCCACCAGAACGGTTATGACAACACAGATCTGGGACCCTACCGGAATAACTCAACCCGGCTCAAGACGGTTCGAAAGCAGCTCAGAGCTTGAGGCGGTGTTGATAAGAAGAATGTAGCAGTTCCCTAAGACGACCGAAGAACAGCTCAGAGCATGGGGTCACTGCCACGGAAAGAAAGTCAACAGCTGCCCACGACGGCTGAAAAGCAGCTCAGAACATGGGTCAGCGGCTGACAAGAGAAAAATAAAGTTGGCACCCACCCCGGACGGCCGAAAGCAGCTGAGAATCAGGCGTGGTGCCATCATTGAAGATATTGCGAGCAAGGGTTCATCAGCATCTCATACAACACATTACTATGCACTTGGACATAAGCATATTGAATTAAATATGCAATAACATCAGAGAGCAAAGCTTGAGGGCATATATTAGATGGTCGGCTTTCCTCGGGTCGAAGAATACTCCTAGAAGAGGTGCGGAGAGTCCGCAGAAAGGATTGCCGGAACGGTTCTCTCTCGAAGGGGGATGATTGGAGAGAAGGGAAAAAAGGTCATTTTCACAGTGTCACGAACTTGTGAAAATGTTACCAACAGGATAGGCTCAACGAGACGAAGACGTGGGCTTTGGAATCAACCTAATCGGAGTCCCGAGCAAAAAGATACAAGCATTTGAAGAAAAAGGACCAGTCTCCAATTAAAATAATTGCCCTCGGGTCCCTAAGATTACAGCCGCTGGCGCCTTCTCTGGAAATACGCTTTGTGCGAGGGAAAGCGTATTTTCGGAAACACGCCTCCACTTATCCAGCTGGATAGGCCCTTAGCCAATGACAGGCGGGTCCCACCCCATCTTCTCTCTCCTCCTGATCTCCTTCTTCTTCCTCCCGCCACAAGAACATGGGAGGCGAGCAGAGGAGCGGCCGGCGACGGACTCTGGCCAGGGCGAGGCCATGGATCGTTGTGCCAACGAGTGCCGCGTCCATGGGGCGTCGCACAGGCGGCAGGGGGAGCCGGGTTGTGTGGCGACGCGTGGCGGCCGAGGCTCGGCTCCGACGCAGCCCCGGCGACCTAGGGCTTCCCTGCAGCGGCCGAATGGGGGGATGGACTCGCCAGGGATCGGCTTGCCCGAGGGAAAACTCAGAAGGAGCTTGGGGCAGCCGGAATAGGGGATTCAAGGCGGAGGCCGACAGTCATGGCAGCGAAGAAAAGCTAGGGGCGCTCGGGGGAAAGCCTGGGTTGGGCAGATTGAGAGGAGAATGAGCTCAGGGCGCCTTAAATAGCCGCTCGGGAAGCTGCTCGATAATGGCTGAAGCTCCGAGAGCTCACTATCGTTGTGGAGGGATCTCGGCGGGGAATCCATGGCGGCAGAGGAGGCTGAGAGCAAGGGGACAAGGGGGAGAGAGATCCGGAGGGTTCTCGCAAGCGGAGGGAGGCTCTCCGACGCTCATGGTGTTCCAGGGAAGGCTCTGGAGGCCTCGGGTGCACAGAGCACGTATTTGGCGCGTTCTGCCCGTGGTCACCATGGACAAATAGTGCTCTGGCCTGCGTCTGAATGCCACACCTTGTCCAACAGGTTCCTCACTGCTCCATGAGATAAGAACGGTGTCTGGAACCGGCCAGATGGCTTTGGGGAAGAAGAAAACTACCAAACTAGTTTCTGGCAACAACTGTTTGAAGTAGTTTCTAGAGAGATGGATGAAGGAAATGAGCTGACTTTTTGTCACAATGAAATATGTTAGGGAGGAGAATAGGCTTGCCAAATTTGAAGTCATTTAGACCCAATTTGCATACACTTCCTTCACAAACCCACAATTGGTCCAAAAACTATAATTTGAAGTTGGGCTCAAATGGCTACATGGATTTGGCTCAAATTTGGTGGAGAGGTTTAATTTGAATATGTGGAGATGCTGGAAAAAATTCAGATCATTTGGGAATGCCTACATGGTGCTTCCTTCACAAAGCTTCCAAACAGGCAAAAACTTAGGATAATTTCTTGCACAACATAGAAGAAAGGGATGGAGCTGATATTTGGTATTCACTAGAGATTTAACAATATAAACCACCATGAAAAGGTTCAGCTCAAGGAGATCAAGGAATAGAGCAATTCCTATGCAAATTTCCCAACTGGACAGAATTTGCAATTTGATGTTGTGCTCAAAATTTGAACAATGGATCTTAAGATTTTGATGGAAATGAGCAAGATATGGATATGAGAAGCTCCACAATTTATTTGGGATTTTCCCTGGCAACCAAAATGGTAGTTCCTTTAGAAAGTGCCCAAATTGAAATATTGGCATTAAAAGGCAATTTTCCTTTATTCTATGATGACCAATATTTTATGGGAGCTCAATATGATCACAAAGAATACCTCCACAAGTTTTCATAAGCTTTGGAGATGGATAGCTATTTTCCTGGATTTAATTCCTTCAACTAGGAGAAAAAGGAATTAAGTATAAATCAAAAATATTGTGAATGACTTAGCAATATTTTTGCATATCCAGGGTTTAAAGGTAGGGGATGATCATTAGGAAAAGGTTTGGGCGGCAACAGTGCAAAAGAAATTGGGGTTCCTTTGAAGCAGGAAAGATGAGGGTTTCCCTTCTGGCAATTCGGAAGGTAGGGTTTTGACGGCAAAACCTTGAGAAGATATCTTGGGTGGAAAGGCTAGACTGGGGAGAATTTTTGGGAAGGCAAGGTTATATGACCTTCTTCACATTCCCAGGGTGAAAGATATCCAATATCATCGAGAGAAAAAAAGGGAGTCAAATCCGCAAAAGAAAAGAAAACAGGGAGCGAAAACCAGGGTGTTACATCTAACTTGGATCTTGAGCCAATATTCTAACTTTCTTGAATCAAGGTGTCGGGACCCCGATCCTAAGCCATAGGAATCCATCCTGTAACACATCGCATCCCTTTGCGGTCTCACGCACGGTTAACCCCACGGCTGCAGCCTTACCTTAGCTGGGACCGTTTGCGCCTTTTGACTCACGTATGCAATTGTGTCGCTAGCATTCCAACGACAAAGAACCCGGATCGACATGTCTAGTCATAAACCAAAGTGGCAGTTCCGCACAAGGACACGCATACATGACCCAGCAAAGCAGGTGTCGGGCATTAGCGAATCTAGACGAGTCGTAGCAAGCTACAAGGACTCCATTACATCATGTGACATTTCCCCAAAGGGGACAGACACAGCAGCTAAGAAGGACACACGCCGGTCAACCAATGTGTCCGGAGCCGTAGCGAGCTACCATGGCTCGTTGGATCACAAAGGGGCATTTCCCTGTAAGGAGTGCTACCAAAGTTTACGGCTAGGTAATCGAACCCCATACATATCAAGTACGGCACACGTACGCATGGCATACTGATATGTATAGATACATCGATGGCATCACAACATAACCATAAACATACAAGCTTTATTTAAGAGGCTCCGAAGAGCCACACACATAATATTATACAGTAAGGGTCTCACGACCCATCATAGCAGTCATTCAGTTACAAGCCAGCGGAAGTGTTTAAAACTGTCTAAGTACAGACAGGTGAAACTAGAAGGCACATGGCGTGACTATACTATAGACCCAACCTAGGGCCAGATCATAGCTGGGACACAAGCTACTCGTCGTCGTCGATGTCTAGGAAGAACAATCCGTTAGGGTCATTAGCAACCTCTGCAACAATTATTAAGCAAACATGAGTACGGAGGTACTCAGCAAGACTTTAGGATAACTAACTACTCATGCAATGTATCAATAAGGTATTGTGGGGTTTCATGCGGAAAGCCAACATTTGACTCGTGGCTAGACATCTTGCATTTTTAAATAATTTTGACAACTTGATTGCGCACATGAGTCCACTAACACCACAAAATACTCCATCGTGGAATCATTCTGTCTCCATACGGAAATGCCGTCCACGACACTCCCGCTTATCTTGACAATTTTATGAGTAGACATTGAAATTATCTATGAACAACATATGTCTCCAAGTAGTCCATATCCGCGGACGCGGCTATTCGAATAGATCATAACCCTGCAGGGGTGTACTTCGTCACACACGCTCTCGCCACTTATCGCCATGTGCACGTCATGCACCTCGGCAACCTTCAAGCAGAAGCCCAGCGAGGGAGTCGTCCACGACCGTTAACCACGCTAATACCTAGTCCAGGTTTATCGCCTTTCTGAGAGTAACCCGCACGGAAGTCCGGCCAAGGTTTCCGCCACGGCCTCAAACGATGTGCGCAGGTTTCCCAAGCCCACCGTTCGGGTGCCACTTGGTACACCGTGCCACGACCTACCGTATCACAGCCCACCTCTCAGGTTAGCGCTATGCACGGCCTCCAGCATGACTATAAACACCAGAAACTACTTGCAACTCCTGGACCGAGTACTAAGCGATTAATAAGTCGAGAGGGTCAATTAAGTATCCCAACGTGTGGTAGTATCTAGTCTTGGATTACATACACGGAACTCAGTTCCTAAGGACGGTTCCAATGAAACAACCCGCCATGTACTCCTACACAGCCTTTCACCGGTACCTTTACCAAATCGGGTTCAACACACAACCTTTACTTACTGAACACATTCTCACAATTCTGTTCATCTCCCAGATGACATACCATCCACAACTCTAAGCATAGCATGCATAGCAGGATAACACATCATGGCTCAAGCGAATACCAGGTATGCTAGGTTGCAAGGTTCAGCTATTTACTGTGACAAGGATAGGTCATGCAAAGGAAGTGGGTTCAACTAACGTGACAAAAGCATTTGAAGCATTTGATCCTAATGCAATAAGTAATTGCAGGTGCGAGAACATGGGATGTATCGGGATGATCAAAGTGGTTGCTTGCCTTGTTGCTCAGAGGAGGGACAATATCCGTCAGTAGGATATTCGGTGGAATCCGGAGGAGCGGAGCCTACCGAAAGGAATGACAACAATCAATAACAAACATATGCAAGAAGATGATGCATGAGCATGGCATGAGGATGCAAGGTGGTATATTATTATAGTTAACATTTAGTAGGTTTGAAGTTGATTTGAATCAAACTCAAATATCACTTCAAACGGGGTATTCTCGAATACCATTTTAATTGATTCGACCTGATGCTCAGATCAACTTATTTTTAACATGCATGGAAAAGACATATTAGGTTGCTGGTTTGTGATTGAACAATGTTTGATGATATCATTTGAAGTGGAATTCAAATTATTTCCAAATTCCATCTCCAAAGTATTTATAATATTTAACTTATTCATTATTCTATATGTTTGGGATCAGTAACACTTTCAAACATGTTTTGAAATGACATATTCAGATTCCTTGGACTTTTCTGATACTTTTTCATATATAAATTATTTTCATTGGAGTTACAGATTAATTTCTATGATTTTTAAAAGTTTTCGCATTTTTGTGGAATTCTTTTAAATCAGAAAACTCTTTACTGCATTGGCATGACATCAGCAGGTCCAACTGGCCGTTGAAAGTCAAACCTGACCAGTGGGACCCACTGGTCAGTGACTCTGGTCAGTTTTAGATTAGTTTTAATCTTAATTAGTTAATTAATCTCACTGGACCCACATGTCAGTGACTTATTAGCTTATTTGATTTTATTTTTATTAGTCCAAATTATCGAGAGGCTGGCCCCACACGTCAGTGGCTCAGACCAGCTGAGATCCACCGGCGGCGAGGTCGTCCTCGCCGACGGAGAGCCTCCGGCGACCACCAGTACGGCGGAGGGCATCGGAAACTCGCCTCCGATGACCAAACGCACGACGGAGACCACGGGGAGAACGACCACTCGACGGCGCGCACGATGGGGCAAACCCCAGGGGCTGGGGTGGCCGGAATCGACGCCGGCGACGAGCTCGGTGGCGACCAAGTTCGGCCATCATCGAGGTCACCGAACACAGGGTCAATCGCGCGGGGCTGGGCTCCTAAAGCATCTAGGTGACGTCCTGAGGCTGCTGGTGGCCTCAGACGGACCAACCCTTCACCGGAGGGCTACCGGCGACGAGCTGCAGCGGCGGTCCTCGTTGGGCTCCGATGGAACTAGGCCTAGAGGAGGAGATCGACGGGGAAAACTTAAGGGAAAGCTGTGCAAGCTCACAAGGAGTGCAGAGGAGGGCTTAGACGGCTCAGGGAAGCGCTGAGGGCGACGATCGAGCAGAGCCCGCCGGCGGCCGAAGGTGGAAGACAATGGTGCCGTGGGCGTTGCAGGGCTCGGGGAGGCTTCGGCTTCTGCAGGGAGGACCAGCTCGTCGAGGCGGAGCTAATGGCACACTCGGGAGGAAGATCCTGTGGCTAGGGGCACGGGCAGCTCGAGCTCGAGCTCCTGTCAATGGGGATCGGTAGAACCGAGAGGAGAGGGGGGAGATGGAGCACGAGAATGGATAGATACGTGCTCGGGGAGGTTATCCCCGTGCTCGGGGATTGTTCTTGTTGCAATTCTCTTGGATGCAATGCAAAGAAGATATCAGCACAATGCTAAACCTTGGTTAGGGTTCCAGGGATGTGACAACTCACCCCCACTCAAAAGAATCTCGTTCCGAGATTTAGAAGTCGTTGGGAATAACGCACGGTACTCAAGTCGGAGACGATCCTATCTTTCCCAAGTTGCCTCCTTTTCAGAATGATTTGACCATTGAACTTTAAGAAACTTGAGGTTTCGATTTCGAGTAGTACGCTCAGCTTGGTCGAGAATACGAACAGGGAATTCTCAATAAGAAAGGTTATCTTGGAGGTCAACCGTTTCGTGGTCCACTTCACGGATAGGATCCGAAAAGCAACGCCTGAGTTGCAGGACGTGGAAGACATCATGAACCTTGGAAAGATGCGGAGGAAGTTCCAACTGGTAGGCAACTTCTCCTCGTTTGGCAAGAATGCGAAAAGGACCAATGTAATGAGGAGCCAACTTGCCCTTGATACCGAATCGATGGGTACCCTTCAAAGGTGTAACCGGAAGGTAAGCCTTCTCGTCAACTTCAAAGGTCACACCCTTATGATGACGATCATATTGGCTCTTTTGATGAGACTGGGCTGTTTTCAACTTTTCACGAATAATGCGAACCTGCTCTTCGGCATCCTTTATCATCTCCGGGCCAAAGAGTTGCCTCTCTCCTGTTTCTGACAAATTAAGAGGTGTTCGACATCTTCGTCCATAGAGAACTTCAAAAGGAGCTTTGCCCAAGCTTGATTGATAACTATTGTTATAAGCGAATTCGGCGAATGGAAGACACTTCTCCCAATTCATACCGAATGATATAACACAAGCTCAGAGCATATCTTCTAGGATTTGATTCACTCTTTCTACTTGACCACTTGATTGAGGGTGCAAAGTAGTGCTAAAAGATAAGTGAGTCCCCATGGCATTCTGAAAACTTTCCCAGAAGCGAGAAGTAAAGATACTCCCACGGTCCGAGTTAATCTCCAGGGGAACACCATGAAGAGACACTATTCGAGAGATATATAACTCCGCTAGCTGGCTAGCTGTTATACTCTCACGAACGGGAAGAAAATGAGCTACTTTGGAGAGTCGGTCAATGACCACAAAGATAGCATTGTTTCCTTTCTTGGTCTTGGGAAATCCGGTAATGAAATCCATACTAACTTTATCCCATTTCCATTCAGGAATATCTAGAGGTTGAAGGGTGCCAGCAGGCCTTTGATGTTCTGCCTTAACTCGACGACAAATGTCGCAGTTAGCAACGAACTCAGCAATTTCTCTCTTCATCCTAGTCCACCAGAACCTCTGGCGTAGGTCCTGATACATCTTAGTACTACCAGGATTAATGGTGAGAGGAGAATCATGGGCCTCCTTAAGGATCAATTGCCGCAGACGTTTGCTCTTAGGAACCACTAAACGGTTCTGACAGAACACAACACCTTTCTCATTGATGGAGAAATCCCTAGCGTTACCGCTAGCAATATTCTCCTTGATCCGGTATATACCCTTATCATAAGCCTGCACGGCTATGATTTGATCCCTAAGAGTAGGCTTTGCCACCAGGGTAGAAAGGAATCCTTGAGGAACAATATGGAGATTCAACTTCCGAAATTCCTCATAGAGATGTGGTTGACCTTGTTGTAGCATCAAATTGTTACAATAAGATTTATGACTTAGTGCATCAGCCATAACATTGGCCTTCCCCGGGATGTAAGTAATCCCTAAGTCGTAATCCGAGATCAACTCAACCCACCGTCTTTGCCTGAGATTCAAATCCGGCTGGGTGAAAATATATTTCAGACTTTGGTGATCAGTGAATATTTCGCAACGATTACCCAGAAGGTAATGTCGCCAGGTTTTTAGTGCATGGACCACAACTGCAAGCTCAAGGTCATGTGTGGGATAATTATGCCCATGTGGACGCAACTGTCGAGATGCGTATGCGATCACATGACGATCTTGCATGAGAATGCAACCTAATCCTTGTCGCGAGGCGTCGCAATAGATAACAAAGTCCTTAGAAAAATCTGGTGGTAGCAACACAGGTGCGGAAGTCAGGTGTCTTTTCAGTTCCTGAAAACTATGCTCACACTGTGGTGTCCACTCGAACTTTTTATCCTTCTTGAGGAGTTCAGTTAGAGGCTTTGCAACCTTGGAGAAATTCTCAACAAAGCGGCGACAATAGGTCGCTAGACCAAGAAAACTCCTAACTTGCTTAACCGATTCAGGTTGAGTCCAATCAAGGACGGCTTGAACTCTCTCGGGATTGACAGCAATACCCTTACCAGAGATTACGTGACCTAGATAGGTCACTTGTGGTAACCAAAATTCACATTTTGAAAACTTGGCATAAAGGCGATGCTCTCGAAGTTTCATCAATACCAGCCTTAGATGCTCGGCATGTTCTTGTTCGTTCTTCGAGTAGATGAGAATATCATCGAGGTATACCACAACGAATTTATCCAGATACTCCATGAAGATTGAATTCATCAGACGAGAGAAGGTGGCTAGGGCATTGGTTAAACCGAAGGACATGACGGTGTACTCGTATTGGCCATAACGAGTAACAAAGGCCGTTTTTGGAATGTCCCCGTTCTTGATCTTGATTTGATGGTATCCCAACCTCAAATCCATTTTGGAGAAGACTGAGGATCCAGCGAGCTGATCGTACAGGTCGTTGATCCTGGGGAGCGGATACTTGTTCTTTATGGTGACCAGATTAACTGGTCGCTAATCCACAACCATCCGATCCGTTCCGTCTTTCTTCTTGACGAATAGGACGGGGCAAGCCCAAGGAGAAGAGCTAGGACGAATGAAACCTTTATTCAAGGCCTCATATAGTTGCTTCTTAAGTTCGGCTAGCTCCAGGGGGGCCATCTTATATGGTCTTCTGGCTATTGGAACAGTTCCGGAACAAGATCTATCACGAACTCTACATCTCTGTCAGGTGGAATTCCTGGCAGTTCCTCTGGAAAAACATCCGGGAAGTCACGGACTACCGGAATGTCTTCAAGTTCCGGAAGAGGGTTGACATTTAGGGAATAGAGTTGGCATTTGGCAACTCGAGTAGAGACATTGACTATCTCACCCGAGGGATGGGTAAGCTGAACATTTCTAGAATGAGTATCAATCTTGGCATAGTGAGCTGACATCCAGTCCATACCCAAGATGATATTAATCCGAAGATTTCAAGGCTATCAATGAGTCTAGGAAAACTAGCCTGTCTACTAGAATTTCATTGTCATAGGTTATCCTAGAGGTTTGCCATTTACTACCAGGAGTTTGGACAACCAATGGAATTGGCATATCACAAAAAGACATGTTATGCAACTGTGCATAACTTTCTGAAATGAAGGAATGAGAAGACCGAGTGTCAAAGAGAACAGACGCTGGATGATGATTAACAAGAAGCGTACCCAGTATGATGTCGGGATCCTGTGCAGCTTCTTCTGCTGAGACATAGTTCACACGGCCACGTGCAGGAGTTGGCTTCACATAGTAAGCTTTGCCCGACTTGCCTTGCCCGGCGGACTTTCCGGGTTGCTTGGCACCCACATTTTGAGGACACTCACGGGAATAGTGCCCTGGTTCTCCACACTTGTAGCATATCACTTGGTTGGGACATGGTGCAGCATTGCTAGCTGGACCACCATAAGTTTTTGTTGGGGGGTTGGTCTGATTCGTCTGAGGCGCCACGTAGGATGGCCTCGGAGTGTATCTTGGCGTCAGGGAACAGTTTGGAACCCACAACGTGCGTTTTGGAAACACGGAACCAGATGACGAGCCAAAGTCACGGGAGTGCTTCCTTGTGGCTTCAAAGTCGGTATGACCAGTCTCAGCACTGATCGCCTTGTTGACCTGGGCTTGAAAGCTTGCACACTCGTGGAAGCGCAGATCACGACGAAGCTCAGGGCTCAGACCCTTACGGAATCTTGCTTGCTTCTTGGCGTCAGTGGACACCTCCTCTGTTGCATAGCGGGCGAGGTTAACGAACTCGCGGCTGTAGGCATCCACGGTCAACCTGCCCTGGGTGAAAGAACAGAACTCCTCTCTCTTTCTGTCCATCAGGCCTATTGGGATATGGTGCAGACGGAAGGCTGCACTGAAGTCTGCCCATGTGGCTACTCGTTCAGCAGGACGCATAGCTTCAAAGTTCTCCCACCACAGATTGGTGGGTCCTTCCAGAAAATACGCCGCAAAGGTAACCTTGTCGGCCTCAGAAACATTCGCAGAGCGAATCTTGCATGAGATGCTGCACAGCCAGTCATCAGCGTCGAGGGGATCGACGGAGTGATGAAACTTTGGAGGATTCAGCTTCACAAAGTCGTTGAGGGACACTGCAGCATTCCTAGGCTGACGAGCCGTATTCTGCTCAATACGCTCTAACAGTCGGTTGGTCTCCCTTTTGTTCCTCTCTGCCTCAAGCATAACTTCCGCCAGAGAGGGCGGGTGAGGCAGGTCTTCATGCGACGCTTGACTACCCTCGCCTTGCTCATGAGCAGGGGCACGGTTCAACCTGGTGAACACCATCCTGGCAATCAAACTCACAGCTTAGACCAATATCATATCAATACTAGCTATGGATTAAGAATGTACTGAACACACGGAATGCAGAAATGAATATCCGAACAACATGGTAACAAGCATCTGCTATATATACACCATGGTTCATACACACCCTTACATAGCTCAGTACAACCTTAATCAAAGAGCAAACTACTGAAATTATGAAACTACTCATCAGAGGCTTACAAGCTTCCTATACATTATTCATCTAGGCCTTCAGAATTCATTTCACATCACAAGCATACTTCACAAGTCACGTAGGACTGTGAACGTACGACTACTACCATACCATCCTTCCACTCACATCTCAGGCATCCGCATAGAACATCTCTTTGAGATTACTTCCATGGCTTGGAAGCTCAACCTGCGGATCAGGAAACACTCTGGCCTGAGATCCCTGGGATCCATAAGGACACAAATGTGGCCTTGGTCCCCTGACTGGTGGTAGTAGGGGTCCCTGAAGAGGGGTGACTCCTCCTATAGCTGGCCAGTCAACGTGGGCCGGAAGATGGGTCCTAACATGGTTTAGCATCTCCATATCTCCATACCCTGTCTGGACTACCGGTGCTAGCTGCGTCAAAGCTGTTCACAGACGGGCACGGGTAGCATAAAGCTCCATGCGGAGAGCACGATCATCCCTGTCTCTGTTCTCTAGCATCTCAGCAGTGGACTGCAGTAGTGGATCCTCCATAGAAGAATCAAAATAGACTCCGCTGAGGTATCCCTCTTCACCAGGCTGAGAGGCAGGAACATAGCAGAACTCTGAATTCCGCAGCAGTGCATGTCTTGCCCTCATAATGGTCAGCATTGAATAGGCAGCATCTTGTACTGCCATGTCAACAGTGACTCCCAACCCATAGGACCAATGGATTGGCTCCTCAGCTCCAGGGTAGTCTGGAAATACCCTAACAGTGCAGATATACTGGCTCTGGTTGAAGTCTCGGTACTGTTCCTCCACTGTGTACTCGGGGTACCAGCGGTAACCGCACACCGACATCACCCTGACCAGCATGGCCGTATGACCCGACGCATCAATGCACCAGGTCAAATGTACCACGTGACGAGAAGGACGGCCAGACATCTGAAAATAGAGAGTAATGCAAAAGCATTAGAGCTCTGAGTGCAAAATTGGGCAGCATAACGGCTGTAAATGCTCAAAAACAAATTTTGAGACAACCCAAAATGAAATAGCGTAACCACTCGACTATCAAGTCCAATTCTCTGATCATCAAACTTACTTCCTTTTTCCTAGGAATGAAAGAAACCCAAATATCTCTTGACCCGTAGTCCTATAATCTACCGATCAGAAACAGGAGCCTAGAAGAAGATGAGTAACCTAGTCCTTAATTCCCGCAGAAAAGACGAGGATGACCAGAATAGAATAACTTGAGAAGAGGACAAGAGTCTTACGTTCCCTTCCACAAACAATTCCCTTATGTATAACTAAAGCAATTCTAGACTCAACTTTGACCAGTTTGGCTTAGTAGTCCTACAGTCAGTCAGGCTCTGATACCAACGCTGTCGGGACCCCGATCCTAAGCCATATGAATCCAGCCTGTAACACATCGCATCCCTTTGCGCTCTCACGCACGGTTAACCCCATGGCTGCAGCCTTACCTTAGCCGGGACCGTTTGCGCCTTTTGACTCACGTATGCAATTGTGTCGCTAGCATTCCAATGACAAAGAACCCGGATCGACATGTCTAGTCATAAACCAAAGTGGCAGTTCCACACAAGGACATGCATACATGACCCAGCAAACCAGGTGTCGGTGACCAGCGAATGTAGACGAGTCGTAGCAAGCTACAAGGACTCCATTACATCGTGTGACATTTCCCCAAAGGGGATAGACACAGTAGCTAAGAAGGACACACGCCGGTCAACCAATGTGTCCGTAGAAGTAGCGAGCTACCATGGCTTGTTGGATCACAAAGGGGCATTTCCCTGTAAGGAGTGCTACCAAAGTTTACGGCTAGGTAGTCGAACCCCATACATATCAAGTACGACACACGTACGCATGGCATACCGATATGTATAGATACATCGATGGCATCACAACATAACCATAAACATACAAGCTTCATTTAAGAGGCTCGGAAGAGCCACACACATAATATTACAAAGTAAGGGTCTCACGACCCATCATAGTAGTCATTCAGTTACAAGCCAGCGGAAGTGTTTAAAACTGTCTGAGTACAGACAGGTGAAACTAGAAGGCACATGGCCTGACTATACTACAGACCCAACCTAGGGCCAGATTGTAGCTGGGACACCAGCTACTCGTCGTCGTCGACGTCTAGGAACAACCCTCCGTTAGGGTCATTAGCAACCTCTGCAACAATTATTAAGTAAACATCAGTACGGAGGTACTTAGCAAGACTTTAGGATAACTAACTACTCATGCACTGTATCAATAAGGTATTGTGGGGTTTCATGCGGAAAGCCAGCATTTGACTCGTGGCTAGACATCTTTCATTTTTAAATATCTTTAATAACTTGATTTCTTGCACACGAGTCCACTAACACCACAACAATACTCCATCGTGGAATCATTCCGTCTCCATACGGAAATGCCGTCCACGACACTCACGCTTATCTTGACAATTTTATGAGTAGCCATTGAAATTACCTATGAACAACATATGTCTCCAAGTAGTCCATATCCGCGGACTCGACTATTCGAATAGATCATAACCCTGCAGGGGTGTACTTCGTCACACACGCTCTCGCCACTTATAGCCATGTGCACGTCATGCACCTCGACAACCTTCAAGCAAAAGCCCAGCGAGGGAGTCGGCCACGACCGTTAACCACGCTAATACCTAGTCCAGGTTTATCGCCTATCTGACAGTAACCCGCATGGAAGTCCGGCCGAGGTTTCCGCCACGGCCTCAAACGATGTGCGCAGGGTTCCCAAGCCCACCGTTCGGGTGCCACTTGGTACACCGTGCCACAGCCTACCGTATCACAGCCCACCTCTCAGGTTAGCGCTATGCACGGCCTCCAACATGACTATAAACACCAGAAACTACTTGCAACTCCTGGACCGAGTACTAAGCGATTAATAAGTTGAGAGGGTCAATTAAGTATCCCAACGTGTGGTAGTATCTAGTCTTGGATTACATACACGGAACTCAGTTCCTAAGGACGGTTCCAATGAAACAACCCGCCATGTACTCCTACACAGCCTTTCACCGGTACCTTTACCAAATCAGGTTCAACACACAACCTTTACTTACAGAACACATTCTCACAATTGTGTTCATCTCCGAGATGACAGACCATACACAACTCTAAGCATAGCATGCATAGAAGGATAAGGCACATCATGGCTCAAGCGACTACCAGGTATGCTAGGTTGCAAGGTTCAGGTATTTACTGTGACAAGGATAGGTCATGCAAAGGAAGTGGGTTCAACTAACGTGGCAAAAGCATTTGAAGCATTTGATCCTAATGCAATAAGTAAGTGCAGGAGCGAGAACATGAGATTTATCGGGATGATCAAAGTGGTTGCTTGCCTTGTTGCTCAGAGGAGGGACAATATCCGTCAGTCGGATATTCGGTGGAATCCGGAGGAGCGGAGCCTACCGAAAGGAATGACAACAATCAATAACAAACATATGCAACAATATGATGCATGATCATGGCATGAGGATGCAAGGTGGTATATTATTATAGTTAACATTTAGTAGGTTTGAAGTTGATTTGAATCAAACTCAAATATCACTTCAAACGAGGTATTCTCGAATACCATTTTAATTCATTTGACCTGATGCTCAGATCAACTTATTTTTAACATGCATGGAAAAGACATATTAGGTTGCTGGTTTGTGATTGAACAATGTTTGATCATATCATTTGAAGTGGAATTCAAATGATTTCCAAATTCCATCTCCAAAGTATTTATAATATTTAACTTATTCATTATTATATATGTTTGGGATCAGTAACATTTTCAAACATGTTTGAAAATGACATATTCAAATTCCCTGGATTTTTCTGATACTTTTTCAAATATAAATTATTTTCATTGGAGTTACAGATTAATTTCTATGATTTTAGAAGTTTTGGCATTTTTCTGGAATTCTTTTAAATCAGAAAACTCTTTACTGCATCAGCATGACATCAGCAGGTCCAACTGGCCGTTGAAAGTCAAACCTAACCAATGGGACCCACTGGTCAGTGACTCCGGTCAGTTTTAGATTAGTTTTAATCTTAATTAGTTAATTAATCTCACTGGACCCACATGTCAGTGACTTATTAGCTTATTTGATTTTATTTTTATTAGTCCAAATTATCCAGAGGCTGGCCCCACACGTCAGTGGCTCAGACCAGCTGAGATCCACCGGCGGCGAGGTCGTCCTCGCCGGCGGGGAGCCTTCGGCGACCACCAGTACAGCGGAGGGCATCGGAAACTCGCCTCCGACGACCAAACGCACGACGGAGACCACGGGGAGAACGGCCACTCGACGGCGCGCACGATGGGGCAAACCCCAGGGGCTGGGGTGGCCGGAATCGACGCCGGCGACGAGCTCGGCGGAGACCAAGTTCGGCCATCGTCGAAGTCATCGAAAACAGGGTCAAATCCTGCGGGGCTGGGCTCCTAAAGCATCTACGTGACGTCCTGAGGCTACTGGTGGCCTCAGACGGACCAACCCTTCACCGGAGGGCTACCGGCGACGAGCTGCAGCGGCGGTCCTCGTCGGGCTCCGGTGGAACTAGGCCTAGAGGAGGAGATCGACGAGGAAAACTTAGGGGAAAGCCGCGCAATCTCACGAGGAGTGCAGAGGAGGGCTTAGACGGCTCGGGGAAGCGCTGAGGCGACGAATCGAGCAGAGCTCGCCGGCGGCCGAAGGTTGAAGACAACGGTGCCGTGGGCGTTGCAAGGCTCGGGGAGGCTTCGGCTTCTGTAGGGAGGACCAGCTCGTCGAGGCGGAGCTAATGGCACACTCGGGAGGAAGATCTTGTGGCTAGGGGCACGGGCAGCTCGAGCTCGAGCTCCTGTCAATGGCGATAGTGGGGATTGGTAGAACCGAGAGGAGAGGGGGAGATGGAGCACGGGAATGGATAGATATGTGCTCGGGGAGGTTATCCCCATGCTCGCTAGCGCGAAGCAGCGGCCAGGCAGGCAGAGAGCTGCATGGAGGCGCGCGGCGTCGCGGCGGCCACCTCCTGCTCCTACTGGCGAGGAGGAAGACGACAGCGCGACTCGGCCTGGGCTGAGGTGAGCGACAGGTAATTCTTTCCTCCTTTTTTTATTTTGTTTCTGTTTTGCTAACTATTTGATTTGCTATTTATTTCAGCTCCAAAATAGTTTGTAAAAAGTATTTTGAACACACCCGAATATTTGTTGGAATATATCCAACCATTCCTAGAGTTTTCAACATTTTTGAAAACTTAAAGTTTTTGAATTCAAATTTAAAACTTGAAACCAGTAGCTTTTTGGATTTATTTAAAATGCCAAAAGTGTTATGAAAATGGTTTTCTTAATTGCTTATTTTCTTCCATGATTTATCAGAAAAGTTAAACTTTTCTTGAGGCCATTTTGTGTTCATTGCTTTGAACAAGTTTATAATTCCTTTGAATTTGAGAAGTGGCTAGGGTTTTTGAGTGTTCCTTCACCACTTGCTTGTTCTTGTTGCAATTTTCTTGGATGCAATGCAAAGAAGATATGAGCACAATGCTAAACCTTGGTTAGGGTTCCAGGGATGTGACACAAGGGGCATGTCCACATAAGCCTTTAGCTATAGCATCTTTTGAAGTTTTCTTAAATATACTTGGAAAACATATTAGTCCAATGATGCATATGTTGAGATCAATTATCAAAACCACCCTACGGAGCAATTGTTCTTTCAATCTCCCCTTTTTTAGTAATTGATGACAACATATAGATCAAAGCTTTGTCAAAAGATATGATCAATGATTAGCATCGACGCTTTGAGAAGTATGTGAAAACCAAGAGCTCCACCCAAATTTGTGCGTTATTTAAAAGTTGTGTTTGAATGCAAATGCACAATCCATTAGGATCATGGGTTACTCTTCCATGTCACATACATCTTGGTGGTGCGCATACAAGATAAGAATGAATAGCAATGCACATGACTCCAACATGATAAGTGAATGATCATCACATAGATAACTAAAAGGATAATAACGTAGCTTCAACTAGGTAAGATCCTCCATATGACCAAAGTTTTTGAAACCAAATGAGAGCAAATAAATTCAAAATCTCTCTCTCTCTCTCTTTCAAAGTCTACGATCTATACATTTCTCCCCCTTTGGCAAAAAAGTTAAAAAAAAGTTCAAAAATTATAGAACTACTCGTCTCTCTGGGCGCTTGATGACGGAGTCGATAGAAAAGCATCCACAAAGGCATCTGTTGAGTGTCTTGTAGCTGGAGGAGTTGATACTGGAGGTGCTTGAGCTGGTGCTGGTGCTGAAGGTCCTCATGCTTGAGCGGAAGATGTTTGTCTTGTCTCCTCAGCAGGAACAACAACTGATCTAGGCTGAGTGCTGAACCGTGTGGTAGTGAAAGGAGATGACTCTTCTTCATCATCATATTCATCATCTTCATCATCTGAGAGCGGGATCTCCACTCAGTCAACTTCATGTTGAAGCTGTTTGACAATGGTTGTCAACTCCGTATCCTTCACATCCATGTCATGAAACTTAGTTTCCATGACTCTCTCAAGGTTTTTCTGACTTTGTAGTATCTCCAAGATGTTATTCTCCATGCCTTGGACAGAGCTAACTAGAAATGCCATTTGCTCAGCTTGAGTTTGGAGCTATGGAACTGGTGGTGGCTCATTTCTAGCAGCCTCAACATCTGCTGCCTCTGTTGCCATTCTTGCGATAGCTGAGCTGGGATCATTGTCATCCATCATCACTTCATTGTCTTCAAACTCTGGTTGAAGGGGCAGATGGGGACGATCAAGAAGATATGCATGCTGGCCTAGCTTGGCATTGATAAGCATCTGAATGTCAGGGGCATATCCACATGATCTTTTCTGATCAGCATCAGTCCTACGGATAGTCTTTACTATCAAATCCATCACTATGAATCTAGTGTGAGAGTCCAAATGGTGTAGCAGATTGATGGAGTGTCCTCAAATCATCCTATCATCACCTGATTTAGGCATCAAGGTGTCACACCCTCTTTTCACCTCACTTTGTCCTTCTTTCAAAATTTGGTATAAACTAAATTTTTTAAGTGAATGCCATGTATGCCTTGTTTGTCATTGTTGTATGTGTGTTTGTAAGTAGATCTCTTACAAATCAGTTTTCAAAAATAATATTTCCACAAAAACTCCTTTCAGCTATTTTTGATAATTTAAAACCTTGCTTCGGGGTTGCACTTCAAGTCCTTGAATTTAAGGAAGTGCCATCTCCTAAAGATTGGATCTTAATTCTACTATGATTATGACTCTTCAAAACCATTAAGTATTTGTTTTTAAATATAATTTTCTATTTTATTTATATGTCCTTTTCTAAGATGAGAAATGGTATTTCTGGGAGAAAAAATATTTTTCTACCTTTGAAAAATCTGAGAAAACTTGGGAATACTCAGAGGACATATATATTCCATACGTAAGAGTTTCAACCCCTAGTTCTATTCAAAATATTTGAGAACCTTTGAAAAGCAATTATGTCTGTTTTGACCTTTTGAAATATGTCGAAAGGAAATAGTCTCAATAAATTCCTAGAATATTCTAGCATGTCCCATATGCTATATTTGGTGATCATGCCAAGTTTCACCTCCATCAAGGTGATTTGATTCACCAAATAATTCAGAAACCCTCTATGTTCACAATCAAGTTGGAGCAACTCTACATTGCAAAGTTTGTCCATTGGGTCTCAAACTTTGCAGGAGTGCTCAACACCTCAAATAAGGAGATCATGCCAAGAATTGGATTTGTGGTAGTTGATGTACTCACATCTTCTCACAAGAATGCAGATTTGTCCATTTGTGGGAATACTTAAGTTTACATTGTCAAACTTGTCCAATGGAGCTCAAATTTTATATAGCCTCCTAACTATGCCTGAAACAAAATCCTGTTAACTTTCAATGCATTTGGAGGAAGTAAACTCCCCCAAACATGGATCAAACACATTCTGCCAGGATAGTAGAATAGCATCTAGACACCATCACACTCACTCCCGTCACTCCAAATTCATGTTACAGATGGTCTGTGCCCCTCCTCAGCTACACGCAAGAGGCCCAGCTCTAGTTCAAAGAGAGGAAGCCAAAATCTTCATTTCAGTTGATGGACCAAGGCTGGTAGAACCACTTTAACTCCCTCTCCTCGGCCAGCTTGATCCTCCCTAGTTCCTAGCCCCCAAAGGGCATCTACTCAACTGCCAAACAAGCCAGACACGGCCAAGACGTGCCAGAGCGTGCCAGCATGCTGTGCCAAGCAAAAATTGAACTCTGGGAATGCTATAGGGCGCACCCAAGCCCCCAGGGAGCAGCTCCGGCCGGTTCTCGCCTCCACCTATTGCCCCTCTTTGACCACACCGACGACCGCATCGAGGGAAGCTTCAGGCGCCTCCTTCCCCGCTCTCCTCTGCACTTGGAGATGCGTGCCCGCTCCCGACCGAAGCAGCCAGAAGGACCTCACCACCTCAATGCGCCAAGGAGATGCCCCCGCTCCTCCTGTAGATGTCCCGCAGTCCCAAACCACGTTTGTAAAACACGGTTTCATGCCCAAGCCCTCTCTCCCTCTCCTACGGTCGCAGCAAAACCACCGGGGCTTCCCCGCTCGGTGGCTCGTGGTCAGCCTATAAATAGGCCACCCCTGGCTCTTCCAGCACCCCAAGCCTCTCCCTCTTATCACTAAGCGACCACCCCCATGCCCCATTCAAGCTAAGAGAGCCCCGGTACTAGAGATAGACCGAGGAGCCGCTGCTTCGGAGCTTTGTCAATGTCGGGCTACAGGCATGCTCCCGAGCTCATTTCTCATTGCCCGTGACCATGGAGACCTCCTGAACCTTCTCCAGCACTCCCCTATCCATTTTCCTGCCCGTAGCACCGATTCCAACACGTACCCGAAGGGTCTATGCCGAGGCACCATCGTTACCGGCGACAAAGGTCACCTCCGTTGTCCCTTCAACCATCAGCAGGTAGGCGGAGGAGCCACGAGTCCATTCCCATACTTGCCTGACCTTAGAGATCCCCGGAGTTGCCGCCGCTGATCTCTCGCACCTCTATGTCGAGAGGTAGGGGGCAACCCTGACAGGAGGACCCCACCTGTCGGTGGTCGTCTCGTCTCTCTCTCTCTACCCGCAGTCGGTGGCCTGAGGGCCGTGCGCGTCAGGTTTAAACCCGACGGCGCACGCGCCTGGGCTGGCTGGTTGGCTGGGTAGTTGGCCAGCTGGGCCGGCCCAGCCACTAGCCGAGCCAGGCAGTGAGCTGGATTTTTTTCCTTTTTACTTTTAATTCTGATTTTAAAATAAATCCACATGATTAACTATTTATCCAAAATCAAATATTTTTGCACCACAATTCTTGTAAATTTGTGTAGTATTTAACTGTGGTGTTATTAAAAAATTTATGTAAACTTTTATGCATAGGTTTATTTTAAAACCTAGTTTATGTATTTTTAACTTCTGTTAAAAAGACTTTAAAATACTTTTTTAGTCCAAGACCAGAAAAAAAATTGATAAATAATAATAGGATTTTACAGAATAGGATAACATTTTTTATGAGTGTTTTTACTTTGTTTTTGGTTGTGGTCCTTATTATTATTATTTTTATTATGATGGTAGATCACGCGTTTGACAAAGCACTTGGACCCGAAGACCTCGAAGACCCCGGATACCTAGCGGATCTAGGCAACGAGACCTTTTGACCTTGTGTGAGAAAATGTTTTATGCATGACATGTTGATTACTTTATTCTGATGCATATAGTCATTATCAATCGGTACCCCCGTATGGTGTTACTGATGACTCCTCTTGAGCACTTGCATTTGATCATGACCTTACCATCTATAAGGGTCACGTTGAAGTAAGGTTGACAAGTAGATAATAGTGTTACGCATAGGAAGAGCATATGCATGGTAATGATAACACAAAGGTGGTATGAAATGTTTTTCGAAAACCCCGTCGGGTGCCACTAATGCCCGAGGGTGATGGTGTTGAGCTGGATGACCACTTGAGAAAGAAGTGGTGTACCGGAAAGGTATTGCCTGAGTGGTTTCGGAAATGGGATTAGATTTAAGATTTGTCGATCGTCCCAGCCTTACATGTGCGACCACGATACCCCTTTATGGGATGGGGTTGTCTTGATTACACTGGTCGTGCTAGCAAATATCCCGCATTACTAGTGGCAGGACTGATATGGTCCCTCTCATGACGGGGTAGTGCCAGGTAGGACGACTATGACGTTTTTACGTGTTCTGGGCACACCGTTGGTCCCTGCATGGATGATACGGTCTAGAGTTGGTGCTTGTAAGACATACATCATGTGGGCTGGGTACCAATCGAGTGGACTCTTTGTCTACTGTCGTGAGGGGAAAGGCATTGATCGGGTCCTTACCTCGGGTATATTATATACCACGAGTCGTGGATGACACAGAAGTTTCCTGGATCTCGTGGGTACAACGTACAAGCTCTACAGAGTGTAAAATATTCGAATAACCGTGTCCATGGTCAAGGACAGTTGGGTGGTGCTTCTTAAACTACGTCTAGTGTTTTCCCCATATACCAAGTGTGTGTGTGTATAAAGGGTTACATGAAAAAAAATGATTACTTGGTCAGGTTTGGTGACTTGACATGAGCCGTTCTATCCTCGGTGCACTTAAGTCGATATCCGTTACCTATTCCTATGGTTACTATTTACTTATTGACGCATGACTATCTGAATGCATGACCATGCTTACACATCTATAAAACTTGCTTTCCACAAAGGTTGCATTATACTCCATTTTGCACTCATTTACATAATCTCCATCACGGGCTGTTTGCGACTACAATCAAAGTACTCATTGGCTTACCACTGGTTATTTTATTGACCAGACACGGAGGAACCAGAATATGGAGAAGAATTTGTCATGGGAGACAGACACACAAACTAGGATGCTTCCCACTCAGAATGCCTATTGGTTAGGCTAATGGCATGGGTTCACGTTTACTACAAAGATTTCCGCTAGTAGTTGAGTTGGTGTGATTGGCCTTCATGTCCCTAACTATGTAAGATTTGACCATAATGGTCATTATTTGTCTCAGACATTAATCATGGATGTAAGACTCTTGTTATTTAGTATATGTGTATTCAGTGAGCATTGATCTCTAGGATCACTTTACACGTTCATTTGGTTATCATGACTCGTAAGTCGGTGTCCCCACACAAGGTGTGTCTCAGAATAGTGTTAGTAGTGGGTATTCGTGCTTGCAAAAAGTACACTGAGCCCATCTTGTGACTAGCCAAATGCTTGTGAGGAATTGGCTTGTACATATTTTTCATGGTGTTCTGGCTCATCTTCGCTTCAGAATACACATCCACATCACTCTCTTTCTGCTTGGGGGACCAATGATAGTGGCCCACTCATCAATCGTAGATTCATATTTGTGACCATCAGTCATCCAGACCAAAGAACCATCTCCATACAAATGAACAGTTGAGGAAAATTTCATGATGAGCTCATCATTCCTTGGGGTCATCCCTTTTCCAACAAAGTCTTCAATGTCCACTAGCGTTAAATTTTCTTGGACATGGGTGTCGACGATGCTAGGTCGACACCTATGGGGATCAACGTGATACCCTTGTGATTGTAGGGCGGGGAAAACAACGTCAAGAGGAGACCTAACGATCAACACCCGCCAAGCCTTTTTACCCAGGTTCGGGCCGCTTAAGCATAAAACCCTATGTCCTGCTCTCTAATCGTATTAAGCGTTCTTTTGTTGTTCGTTTACAGCGATGATAACCGTCTTCTTTGTCAATCTCCAAAAAGTCTAACCCCTTGTGAATGAGCTAAGGGCCTCCTTTTACAGGTAAAGGGGTCACCTACAGTGCTCAATGGTAGGTTCATGAGATGTTACAGTGAACCTAGAGCGGCGCTTATCCATCTACCGTTGTGAGGTGCATTAAATGCACGTCTTGTACATGTCACCTATGTGCTGGTGAAGACATGTGTCCAGGTGTTTCGATACCTGGACGCCCTGTTGGCGCATGCGGAATGCACTGGAACTCGGGGGGGGGGGGGGGTGACACTGTGGCAAGGGCGGTCGCCCTCTGGTGTCTTTCCATGTCATCTCGACAAGGGTGCTTGCCGGGGCCTTGGTGCTTCGTCCCGGCAAGCTTCGGCTGTGTCCCGTGCGAGGGAGGCTCGCCGGGGCCTTATGCTAGGTGAGTTCACCACATCCAATAGACGGACCTGGCCTTGGGTGTCTTCTTGGCAAGGTAGGCTTGCCGGGGCCTTTGATACCTTGGGGGTGTGTCGTGTCTGGATTCTGCCGCGCCCTACCATCAGGGGCTCTCTGCGCCCGTGCACAAGTCTGGGGCACTAGAGACCCCAGTCTTTAGTGCACCGACAATGGGGAAAGTGATCCTCATTCTCCTTGATATATTCCCAGTCAACATACCTCACATCCCTGACAGCTGGACTCTTGTCAAACAGGACAGTCTCATAAAAATCTTGTTGTTCCTGG
Organism: Hordeum vulgare subsp. vulgare; assembly: GCF_904849725.1. Lineage (NCBI taxonomy): Eukaryota > Viridiplantae > Streptophyta > Magnoliopsida > Poales > Poaceae > Hordeum > Hordeum vulgare. Next base: position 233,236,222 of record NC_058523.1, on the reverse strand, counting down.
GTGTGAAACCTTGGATCAACAACAGTTCTTCTTCCAATAACATATGGGTCAACAGCTCTCCACTTCCTCAAACCTGCATCCTCCCTCTTCCTTATATCCTCTGCTACTAGGTGAGTAGCATTGTGTACTGGCAGGGTTGGTCGTAGCTTCCTGAGAACATGTGCATTCTCATCTTCTACCTCCTTTGGAGCAGGGGCAGTGGAAACATGGCCTTTCTCCTTGGCAGGTGCAGGGATGTCCTTTGTAGTCTTTCTCCGAGCTACAACCTTCTTTGCCTTGGCAGGAGGCTTAGGAGCAGATTTCATGGCATCTGCCATGAGCTTCTTCTTGGGAGGAGCTGGGATATCATCTTCACCAACATCATCTTCAGGGTCCTCATACATGGAAGTCTTTATCCCAACAATAAGAATTGTCCACTTCCTGGACCTCTTCACACCAGCCTTCTTGGCAAGTTTGTTTGTGGAAAATGCAGTGCTCCGCCTTGCAGATTCAGGTGCTCTCAGATCAACATGTTTAGAGTATTCTTTCATGACAGTCTTCTTTAGAGCCTTAGGAGGAGCTAAACTTTCCTCCGGCACAAACTCTGATTCTTCTTCGTCGGAGTTTAGTTTCTTCCTCTACCTGGTGGCTGCCTTGGGCAAGCCATGTGAGTTGTCGAATCCAGGGCAGAGTCAGACTTAACTCGACTAGTGCCTGAGTCCATCTTGACACTGGGCTCCCTGAAATCATTATGCCTATCATCGGATCGAGACATCTTGGCAGACAGATAGAAACTCAGCAGCAAACAGCAAAACCAGTGAAGTAGATATGGGAAAGACAGAAGGGTTGAGAATCACAAAATTCAGATGTTTTTGAAAATTTGAACAAAGAAATTCTTGTTTTTAGCTTTTTGCTAATCACATTTCGGTGGCACTAGGTTTGAATTTTCAGAATTACCGAGACAAATGCACTCCTTAACATAAACTTGGTCATCACTTTTGGTGACACCAAAAGTGACAACTCGGTCTCACTGTGTCCATTCTCAGTAACCCTAGATTCAAAGTCGGTGGTACTGAGTTTTGCAACTCGGAGGCACCGAGATGGGTTCTACGGACGGCTTACCCTAAAAACTTCCTCGTTCTCTAATCAAGGGAGCATCTGGTGGACATAGAGATTGCACACTTTGGCTTGTGGATAAACCTTTTAATGCGCATGAGATAGATTGGGGAGGCCCAAAACAAAGGGGTGGATCCGTACCCTAACTCGGTGACGGCCCGGGTATGGCAACAATGGTGGTGAATAATCCATCGGTGGTGGCGATTCCCAATTGTGGAGATGCACGGGGAGTTAAGAGAGACGACGAGCGGTCAAGGGTGGCAGCATAGGGCATGAGACAAAATGACTTTGACAAACTGAAATCAAAGATTCGATCCACTGGAATATATACCCTTTCGCTATCGGTGTCACCGAGATTATGAAATCGGTGTCACCGAGTTCCTCTACTGTTAGATGACACGTAACCGAGTTCCTAATTTCGGTGGTACCGAGAGTGAAAAATCAGATCAGCTTTTGAAATTCCGTGGAACCGATTTTGTGAAGTTGGTCTCACCGAGATTTTCAAAGAGGTTTTCGATGTCATCCTTTGACGATACGGAACTCCGAGTGAACCTTCACACAGAGGGATCAACAAGTGCTTGTTCAAGTTTTGTGATGAAGCATGAATGGAACTTGAGATGAGATAGCATAGATAGCTAGAGAAGGGTCCTAGGTATTCTTGTCCATCCAATTGGAAAACGATAAATCAACATCAAAATAACAACAATTAGATGTCCTTGAATGAGCAAACACATGCAGACCAACATGCTCACAAAATAAGAATGATGGAGAAAATATGGTGAACATGCACAAACATCCTAGCAGCTATCAAGCACTAGTATGAACATGCACAAAGTCATCTATATATGAGTATATTAACTTAGGATCCAAGTAAGATTACTTGATCATAGAGTTGATGGGAATCCTTGGAGTTGTGGTAGCACTAGTTGAGGTAGAGCTAGTAGTGTCCTTGGGAACCCACTTGACCTTGGCTTGGCTTTCTTCTTCAAATAGGTCAATGTCATCTTGAAGCTTTCCCTTGCCTTTGTGGTCTTGTGGTAGGAGGCTATCTTGTGAGCTTGTTCCTTCGGGAGTAGTTGGATCATACTTCTCTTCTTGGGGAACAAACTTATGAATGGGGTATGTACCTTCCTCCTAATCATCTCCGTTGACGTTGAAGTAGCCAACACCTTGCTTCTTCCGATGTCCTTGCTTGCGCACAATTTCCTCAAATTGCTTACTTCCGTCAAGACTCTTGAAGACACCTCTCTCTATAATCCCTTTAAATAAATCATTTTCTTGCTCAAGTGTAACTTGTCTAAAAGAATAATTAGTGGAATCAATAGAGCTACTACCAACAACATTATTGAATTTAGCTTTAGCATTGTTGTTGCTAGATGAAGAAACCTTCTTGCCTTTGTTACTAGTGTTCCTAGGTTTAACTTGTGGAACAAAATTAGACAAGAGTAATCGTTTGTCTAGATAAGATGAACTCTTCTTTCGAAGTCCATTATTTATCGCTTTAAAGAACTCATGCTCTTCCTCCAAGTTGAGCTTCTTGAAGCGTAGCATCTCATGGGTTCTTGCAAGCTATCTATGATCTTCTAGAGTTGTCTCATGAGCTAACTTAATAGTTTTTAATTCTTGAGTTAGTCATTCAATTTCTTTCTTATCATCGTCACTCGATTTCTCTCGACTAGCATGATAATTAGCAAGTTTATATTCATTGCAATCACTAGTTTTATCAAAGAGCGACCCATCTTCTCCTAAAAAGTCATCCTCATCACTATGAAAATCAAGATACTTGGGGTGTGATACCTTGGGGCCTTTAGCCACGAAACAGTTTCCGAACCCCTCATTTGGTGAATCAAATAGGTCATAGGATTTGGAGGAAACAAGTGCAATGCCGCAACACCTTCATCTTGACTATAGTCGGAGTTGGAGCGATAGCTTATCTCGGAGTGGTGGTCAGACTCGGAGCGAGAATCCCCGTTCGCCAACATGAGCTTGATGTCTTCTTCTTGAGCTGCTCTTGGTGTATTTGTCCTTTTTCTCCGATTCCTTGCCTCTCCATGAGTGTCTTCGTTCATAGTGATCATGTCTACTCCTTCTCTCTCTATGAGGTGACTCATCTCTTGAGCTTCATCTTCGAGGTGACTCTTCTCTTCGTTTGTAGAGAGCCGAGCACTTATTGGAGTCGTGTCCACGCTTCCCACAATTGTAGTAGTTTTGGTAACGACTGGACGAACACTTCCCAACATGTCTTGAGCTTGAGCTTCTCTATTTGCCCCTACTCTTGTAGAACTTGTTGAATTCTATGACCATGAGGCTTATCTCTTCATCACTGAATAAATTGTCCTTTGAAGTAGCGGGAGCATCACATGAAGCTTTATTAGCACCGCTTGACTTGTTGTGCAGCTCATCTTTGTCCTTGAGTGACAACTTGTGGCACCCCAAATAGAGGGCCGACGCATGCCCATCCCCAGGATAAGACCGGACGCACACCGAAGACATGATACAACAATTCCAGGAAAAAATGGTTTTATTAATATAATGTAGTATTACAATACTGTTGCTTACAACTATATTACATAACTCCAAGGATAACTAAATGGCAGTAGAGGCCTTGAATCAGAGGTCTCGACGTCTTTGGCTGGGCTCCATAATGCACAGGACTGGTTGGGTTACGATCTAGCACGACGAGCCTTCTCCTGCAACTGGCCACGTGCAAAGCCAGGTGCGTACTTTGAATGTACTCGCAAGACAACCAAATACATAGCATCCAAACAAGCGGATAACAAAGCTAGCTCTATGGTTATATACTGATTATTCTAAGCATGGCATGGAATTAACAGGAAAATAGCATAACATGGATCAAGCATGTAATCTACCTAACTAGCATGGAAAAGATCACAAACAATTGCTTAAATTTCTTACTGTTACCGAATGTCAACTTACTCTCTTCTAGGTTATCCCACAACCCTCGACATACTCGTAATACAACCTGAACGAATCCAAATAACATCCAAATCATATGGTCATCCGACCACTCACCACATAGCCATCTCTTGGCTAACATATCATGTTCCCGACATCCTCTGATGTTCACACAAGATGAGTTCTTCCATCATTACTAACACTGATATGGTTGGCCACCTACTGAGGTTTGGGCGGGCTGTCCAATACCGTGGACTCGGCTATTCGAATAGGTTTGACACTCTGTAGAGGTTGCATACTTTACCCACATCATGGAGCACTGACCTCGTAATCCCATTCGGGTGGACCAGTGTTGCTCCAACAAAACTTGTCTGACCCATGACTCTTCCATCGTACCACCGACATTCATCCTCCCCCGAAGTCCTGCCCTCGGTGGCCCTGTGTCGTCATGACACCTGCCACCGTTGTGGCCAAACGAAACTGTCCCAAAAAGGGACGCCCGCACAAACAACTCTACTGGCTCACAGGGTTATCACCGCCTACCTTATCAGGGTAGCACGCGTGCATAACCCTCCCTCTTTGGAGGTACCGATGAAAGAGCACGTGATCAAACCAAGTCAAGGTCGTCCCTTACCGGCAAATGTGGTTGCACGGGTAAGCCCGAACAGGTGACTCAAGATCAGCCAACTAGGTTGCATTTGTTAACTCAACTTCACCTATCCATCACCGTATCATTACCTCGACGAGCATAGCAACACAATAGTGCCAATAAGCATGGTATGTTATCAAACTCTAGTACTACACGTCTACAATTTTGATTAGTATTGTTATCAGCATGGTAATATGTAAACAAGACATGGCACTAGGTAAAAAGTAATGCTAGGAGCTACTACCGATATCATAACAGATGTATGCAAATGAAGACTAACAGGTGATACAGATAAACACAAAGAGTGCAAGCAAAGTCATCACGCAAGTCTGGAGCTCATGATAAGAGGTCGGCTTGCCTGGGGGTCGAGAATACTCCGGGAAGAAGCGCGATGAAACGCCTGAAAGATTTCCCTCTCGGAGGGCTCAATCGGAGTTACGGTTGCGGAGATACGCTCGATAGAGCACCAGGGACCAATCTGTAAAAAGAGTTAATGCAAACAAATCCCTGGAGCTAAACCGGAAAGCGCATTCCGGCAGAGTATGCTTTCAGAACAGGAAAGCGCCTTTTGGCAAAGTACGTCTCCACTTAAACTGAGCGGGCCCGGGGTTGACTTCTCTCTCTCTCTCACCGAGGGGCGGCCTCCCATCTTATCCTCTCTCTCTCTCTCTGACGCGCGCGCCCTTCCCCCATCTCTCTCTCGCCTCCTCCTCCTACCTTCTTATACCTCCTGCTCTCTCATGAGACAGAGAGAGGGCACCGACGCTCGGATTCGCTAGGACGGCTCAGGCCACCCCGACCAGACGGAGGCCACCATAGGGCTCGCCGGCGAGTGGCGCATCCATTGGCGGGATCCACGGCCAGTGGGGAAGGCCCGGTGGCGCAGCAACACGCGGCTACTAGGGCTCGGCCCTGGCGATATTTCGGCGACCGGAGGGTCCTCAGGAGCAGGTGAAGGTGGGGACAAGGTCCCTGGGTCACGGCGCGTCCGTAGATGGGCTCGGACGGAGCCAGGGACGACCGGAGAGAGGAATTGGGGCGCGGAGGCCGAGGGGAAACGGCGGAGGCCTTCGTCCATGGGAGCAATGGGGAGCTCCGAGGACTTGGGGAGGGGGCGAGGTGGTTGCTGGCCAGGAGAGGGCTCGGGGCACGCCCTTAAATAGGTCGGGGAGAAGCTTCGCGATGGTGCTCGCCGGCGACCGAAGCTTCGGGCTACGCGGTGCCGATGTCGCGTCTCCACATCGCTCCCCATCTAGGGAATGAGGAGGAGAAGCCTCTGGATGGATCACATGTGCGATGGGATACTCGCCGGCACTCGAGGACGATCTAGAACACGCTGGAGGGGCCCTCCCGAAGACTCCAAGGCACAATTCTCCAGTTTCGCACGCTCTTCCCGTGGTCACCACGTGACCACGGTGTTGCCACGCCCCGCTCGACGCCAAACCATGTCTAGAGCCTTCTCCACACCTCTCTGAGCTGACCTCACCCCTCAAGCACGACACTGGAGCTCTAGTGTGACTGAACCAAAGTCAAATAGTCTCCAACAACAAGGTAATTGTGATGTGGCGTGGCCACCACAGTGCACCTCTTGGCATGATCTTTGGCTGAGGTTGACCACTCACGGAAGTCACTATCCTGGCATAATTTTAGCTCAATTGAGCATGCCTAACTAGCACTTCCTTTGTAACTTGGCAATCTAACCAGAATTGAAGAAACTAATGCTCGGGTCAAATGGCTAGATGGATATGGATGAATTTTGGAGGAGATCAATGATTTAAGCATATGAAGTCACTTTAGAAATATCATAAAATTTGCATAAGTAGAAATGGTACTTCCTTCACAGTGCTCCAATCTGGACAGGAACTTTGGTGGACAAGGATAATCTATCATAATGAACTATCCTGCAAAATTTTAGCTCAAGGGAATCAAGGAATCAAGCACTTCCTTTGCAAACAGGAAATCTGGACGAAATTTGCAAAGGGATGTTGTGCTCAATTTTTGAATTGGGGGACTTGATATTTTGATGGAAATAATGAATATATGGATACGAGAAGCTCCACAAATTATTTGGGATTTATCCTCGCTACCAAAATGGTAGTTCCTTTGGGAAGGCCCCAAATTGGAATATTGTCTTTAAATAGGAAAAAGGCAATTTTCCCCACTTAGTAATGGCCAATATTTTTTGAGAGCTCCATATGATCACAAAGAATATATCCACAAGTTTTCACGACATTGTGAGATGGATAGATATTTTCTTGGATTTAATTCCTCAGAAAGGCATAAAGAGGAATTAATTCGAGAGGAGAAATATTGCATATGGCTTGGAAATATTTTTGCACATCTAGGGTTTATGAGGGAAGAATGATCTCTAGAAATTTTGGGGGGATCAACACAGCAAGGGAAATGATAGCTCCTTTGCAAACACAAAGGCAGGATTCCTAGTTCCAACATTTCAGAGCTATGGTTTGAAAGAGGTTCGGGGTTACTCAACAAGAGCATGCTAGCACAAGGACATGGGAAAAGCACTGAGGGGTTGAGGATAGACTGGATTCACCTGGTCATTTGCCAAATTCCAAAGGAAAATTTGGGAGAGAAAATCTAGGAAGGAATAACAACACAAAAATCGATAAGCCGATTTTTGGGGTGTTACAAACCTTCCCCCCTTAGAAGAATCTCGTCCCAGAGAAATCGCAACCTGCATCTTACGCAAAGGGAAAATAGCAAAACTCCTGCATTTACGCCACTTGCGGAAACTGGAAACGAAGACGGGTAATGGCTTCCGCAGCAGCTATCTGGACAGCCAACACGGGGGTGGGCATGGGTTTACCATGAAAATTCATGGGCTTCCCATCCGCTGCTGGACCTGGGTTGATATGCACCTTTGCATATAATCAGCAAAGATGGGGAACGGGTTCCAAATGGAACACCAAATACACTCGGGGCTTGCTACGACCAAGGGCATGGGTGAGCATACTCGAAAGGATGGGAAGAAAGCCAGGATAACCTTTGGCCAAGGTTCGACTATGCAAAGTGGGTGTTCTAGAAGAACTGACCATGGTTGCTGGTTTGGGAATACTAGCCTGGGTTCTCTTGTAGGGTTCTATCTCACTGGATGGAGAGAGCCGCGGCTCACAAGTGGAAGGGGTTTAAATAGGCAGTCGGGCTGGAACACACTAGGATGGCGTAGATCCTTCTTGTGCCGGGTAGAAGATACGTCGGCACGCCCACAACTGGGTAGGGTCACGGTCCAATCTAGAGTGGTTGGGTGGGCTTACAACTGTGTAGGGACACGTTCATTCCGACTGCGCCGCCTATTGATCAATAGTGGCCATGTCGGATGCTAGAAACGGGTCAAATCTATCGGGCTCACTACCGTTGAAACTAAGGTGGTCTTGGCGCTAGGGTAACCTACAACCAGCCTAGCTCTGATACCAAGTCGTGTGGCACCTCGATAGAGGGTCGATGCACGCCCGTCCCAAGGATAAGATCGGACGCACGGCAAAGTCATGATATAAAAATTCCAGGCAAAAATGGCTTTATTGATATAATGGAGTATTACAATACTGTTGCTTACAAAAATATTACATAACTCCAAGGCTAACTAAATGGCAGCAGAGTCCTTGAATCAGCGGTCTCGACGTCTCTGGCTGGGCTCCATAACACACATGACTGGGTGGGTTACGATCTAGCATGACGAGTCTTCTCCTGCAACTGGCCACGTGCAAGGCCAGGTAAGTACTTTGAATGTACCCGCAAGACAACCAAATACATAACATCCAAACAAGCAGATAACAAAGCTATCTTTATGATTATATACTGATTATTCTAAGCATGGCATGGAATTAACAAGAAAACATTATAACATGGATCAAGCATGTAATCTACCATACTAGCATGGCAAAGATCACAACAAGTGCTTAAATTAATTATTGTTACCGAATGTCAACTTACTCTCTTTTGGGTTATCCCACAACCCTCGACATACTCGTAATACAACCTGAACGAATCCAAATCACGTCCAAATCATATGGTCATCCGACCACTCAACATATAGCTATCTCTTGGCTAACATATCATGTTCCCAACAACCTCTGATGTTCACAAAAGATGAGTTCTTCCATCATTACTAACACTGATATGGTTGACCACCTGCTGAGGTTTGAGAGGGCTGTCCAATACCGCGGACTCGGCTATTTGAATATAGTTTACACTCTGCAGAGGTTGCACACTTTACCCACGTCATGGAGGACTAACCTCGTAATCCCATTCTGGTGGACCAGTGTTGCTCCAACAAAACTTGTCTGACACATGACTCTTCCATCATACCACCGGCATTCATCCATCCCGGAGTCCTACCCTGGGTGGCCCTGTGTCCTCATGACACCTGCCACCGTCGTGGCCAAACTACACTGTCCCAAATGGGGTCGCCGGCACAAACAACTCAACTGTCTCACAAGGTTATCACCGCCTACCTGATCAGGGTAGCACGTGTGCATAACCCTCCCTCTTTGGAGGTACCGGTGAAAGAGGACGCGATCAAACCAAGTCAAGGTCATCCCATACCGGCAAATGTGGTAACCTCCGATCTTCTTCTTGGCCACCTTCCAAGCCAACACAAGTTCTTCATCCCTCTTCTCGAGGGCATCTTTCATGGTAACTACAGAATATGGAATTCTTTAGCCTCTCAGAAAGGCGATCTAACAAGACAGCCTTAGTCGGATAGGAAAGACAACTGAATCAGGAACCCGTCAGACAGCGAAAGATTACCTTCAGCTATGTGTTTCTCCTGTTCCAGTCGCTTATTCTTGGACTTCTCAGCATTAAGGCTCAATGGAGTTCCTGCAGCTCCTTCTCCAGAGCATCATCACGCTCCCCAGGCCCACAGGAAGTCTGTCATCAATAGACACAGTAAAGAAGAATACAATATAGTAACTCCGAGACTACTGCCAACTAATCCATTCAACGGTAGCCTCGGGGACTACACCCAGTGGGTGCACTCAGCGCGCCCCCAGGGGAAAATAAGAGTAGGGTAAAAAGGGCCTTGTACCCTACCTACCTTACTCGAATCAAAATAGGAACTACACCTAGTGGGTGCGCTCAGCGCGCTCCCACTGGAAAACAACACCCAATGGGTATGCCTCAGAGCAAATCCACTTGGGATCAAGTTCAAAAACCAAAACATGTGTGCACAAAAGGACTCACCCGGATAGTCTTCGCCACGAATTCACTAGCATCGTACACTTACTTTAGTCGCCCAACCATTACTTCCAGTTGAACCAGGGCCGCCTTGCTGCTCCCTCCTGATCACCCGGGATACGGTGCAGTTGGAAGAGGTTGCGGTCCACACGAGGAAGCCACTACATGGTGTACGGACCAGGTCCAAGTGGCACTCTAGCCAAAGCAGTCTCCTGGGTCTCACAAACCTGAACGTGGGTAGTCGAGGACTCGATCACTTGGCTGGGGGTCACAGCTTGTTTGGACGCTCCTCCAACCGCCAGTGGACCGACAGGATCAAGTTCAATCACAACTCATGGCTCCACACACATCCACAAACATTCAAAGCGCCATCAAGTGGCTAGATCCTAAAAGATCTGAATGGCACAAAACTAAGCCCAAGAGATACGTTTAGAAGAAGCGACGTTGGCATCCGTTTGCCCTTTGTCGGATGCCTTCACCTCCAGAGAACTGGTCGATGTATCGGCCCTGCAACAAATACAACACAAAGACATATCATTACTCAGAATACCTTGACTCGCAAAGGAAGAAATATTCAACAGAGGTACTTACGATGAAAAAATTGGCACGTCGACCTTGATGCGCGGTAGGACAGCCTTCCACGGCTTCGAAGTCGTAGTCTTGGGGTGTTTGGCAACCTTCTCTCGTGATACCTCTGGCTTTCGCCAACCGCGTTTGGAACTACGGGTTGGCATAGCCGACACAGTCGACTTCACTACCTTTGGAGTCCTAGAGCCCCCGAACGGGCCCCATGGTCCTGACGCACTTTCTAGTGAGCCTCTGGTGGAACTTCGTCAAACGGGGAGGACTCCGCCTCATCCCCGTGTTCATCGTCACTCTCCTCCATCTGCTCGTTGTCATCCTCGTCTTCTTCGCCAATCAAGTCACCCTCATGTTCGGTGTCACTTGCCACATTGATGGGCACACGGTCAACCGCTGGGATAGAGATGACTAGTCCCGTGAAAGCCTGTCGTGTGACAAAGTCAGAACAAACGAAAACAACAAGTAACAAAGAAATTCACTGAGTTTAAGCTCGTATGGCTTTACCTCATTCGGAGATAGCTCTGCTGAGAAGGGCGGCAACAACCTAGTGCCCGTGAGATTGTCTGGCATAGCTGTAATAGCCTTGAGATTTTACTCTAGCCACTGTGCCCCAATCTCCTCTAGGTGAACATGGGTTAGATCATCCGGACCGCTATACATCCACATGGGGCGAGCCCTCGCCTCCAGGGGCTGAATCCTTCGCGGGAAAAAGACTTCCAGGAGGTCCATCCGATTGACGTTCTTCCGCAACAAAGTAACCAATTCAGTCAGCAAGATATATACATATGTTCTTTCTTCCTTCGATACGAACAATGAGGCCCAACTGAACTTCACCGATTGGGATGTCCTGGCAGTAAAACCAGGAGTCTTGCCAACCCTTCACCAAATCAGGGAAAGACATCTGAGGAAAACTACTCATACCTCTCAGTTGGATTCTTAAGCCACTTCAAAGTTGCACTACATGCATTCCCCCCCCCCCCCCCGACTGAGAAGATTTTTTTAGGGTCATCACTTGGCACAACAACTGCTTGAATAAGACACAGTGCGAATAGCACCCGAGGAAATTCTCACACAAAGACATAAAAGCAGATAAGTACGAGATAACGTTGGGGGAGATGGTGGAGCTGCATACCGAAAAACTCGATGAACGCTCGGAAGAAAGGATGCGGAGGCAAGGAGAACTCTCTTTCAATGTGGGTGACCAGGAACACCCGCTTGTCGCCCACCAGCGAAGGTTCCAGGTCTCCTTCATGTGACAGCCGCCAGCTGCCGGGACCACCAAGCCTTCACTCTCCAGGTCCATCATTCGACCTCTGGAGATCCGGGACGATATCCAGTCACCCTGGATCCACCCTGGTGGAAGTGCCCTGACACTGAAAGAGGAACCGCGCGAGCCTTTCCTGGCCCGCACTGCTCTCGCAGTCGCACCTTTCGCCATGCTGCATAACGAGCTGGACGAGTTGGAAGAACTCCAAAGGAGGCAACCATGAGGCTCAAGGAAAGAGAGAAAGTGGACTCAGATGTGTGGCACAATTCCTTTCCTTCATTACCTCGGCCTATTTATATGCTACAGGAAGATACCACATTGAGTGTTCTGCCTGCACGAGGAAGATCCACTCGATCCCGGTGACAGCGTCCCTGTAGCACAACAATGGCATTTTAGGTGTGGAAATAGAGGCGTCCCTCCACTACTTCCGCTACTCACGTCGCGGTTGATTCTGCTTCCAACTATGCGCTACCGAGTCAAAATATCACGGAAAATCAGGTCCTTCCCCTCATTGCCCAAATGGATCCCGTATCCATAGCACACAGCAAGGGGAACCGAGTACTCTGCTGTTGGGGAACGCCGCATGTGAAACAAAAACATTCCTATGCACACGAAGACCTATCATGGTGATGACCATCTACGAGAGGGAGATCGGATCCATATATCCTTGTAGATCACTAAGTGGGAAGCGTTAAGAAGCGCGGTTGATGTAGTGGAACATCTTCGCGATCCAAATCGCCACCGTCTCACGATCCGTCCCGATCTAGCGCCGAACGGACATCACCTCTATGTTCAGCACACGTACAACTCGACGATGATCTCCGCCTTATTGATCAGCAAGAGGGGGCGGAGAGGCAAATGAGTTCTCCGGCAGCGCGACTGTCGTAGTTTTGTCACGACAGATGTCCTCGTGAAAGGACTTAGTGATGAAACCATCGCAGCTACGTGGCGACTCAAAGGAGTTGATCGGGAACCGGGAAGCGCTTTTACCCAGGTTCGGCCCTGAGATTGAGGTAAAAGCCTACGTCCTGCTTTGTGTACATTGATGTGGGAATCGATTACAAGTTTGCGGATTCCCTTGACCTAGCTCTCGATTGACGTCAACTTAACCCTATATGCCCTAGAGACTAGCCTTTATATACAGGATGAGGCCCTAGGTCCTACAAGAGTCCAACTCTTATTACAATTTGTGAACCGGTTTATCTCTAACTCGCCTTGTCTCCCATGCAAGGAAACTCCTGGTGTCTCTTTCCTTACATGGACTACAAGTCACCTTTGTTGAGTCTTGGGCCAATCGTACCATCTGGCGCCTTCCGCTTCTTTAATAACAACCCATCTCATCCATAGGAATAGAGCCGCCATTATCCTGACCCGTCCAACAGGGCGGGTCTTACCATGGGATAATATCCCCAACATTAGGCAACATATTGACTTGAATTTATTCACGTCAATATATCTCTTCTTAAGTCTTGGCGACTCGCTTAAATTGCCATCTTACTTCCAACAGAAACATTGTCGGCTTATGAACTTTCTTCAAGCTTCTGCCATGTGGAATGATGATGTCACTCGCTCCGAATTTCCAGGAATCTTCATGACGTCACCCAATGGCTCCTTTCAATATTAACGTTCAACCCGAAAATCGAGGTGCCATTAACTTCGAATTTATAGCAGTCGGTGAAGGATCGACACCTCTAGGGGCCTCAACGTCCCCCCTTTTGCTAATTTGGCGGGGAGAGGGGTCGTGGCAAGAGCAGAACCAACAGTGAGGGCCCGGCAAGATATTTTTACCCAGGTTCGGGCCGCGTGGTGCGTAAAACCCTACTCCTGTATGTTTTTAGTTATTCATTTTGGGTTACTGTAGATGTGTCCGTTTTTACAGCCTTCCGATTTTGCCAAAAAGCCAAAAAGCCTAAAAACCTAAAAGCCCCTACTAATGAGCCTCGGGCCTCCTTTTGCAGGAAAAGGGGTCACCACAGTGGCTTAGTGGGTGAACGATGGGTTCACGGGTGAAACAGCGCCGACCGACAGTTAAAGTGCTACTGCCTTGTTAGAGGTGCAGTAAATGCTTCGATAGACTTCCCTGACCTTATCAAGGGGGGTGGACACGTACCCACATGTGGCAACTCTGGGGCGTTGCACTGGCATGCAGGTGGACGCATGGCGCATGCATCGTAGGTGGCGTGCTCATCGGTGGAGGTGTTCGCAGGTCGCTGGGGCTACCTTGGCCCGCGCCTCTCCTCGGGCTTTCCTCTTTCTTCTCGGCAGGGTTACCATGCCGGAGCTCTTCCTGTTCCTCTTGGCAGGGAGGTGATAGCCTGCCAAGGCCTAGTCAGCCTTCCCAGCATGGGTGGCTTGTCGTGGCTCAGTACTTCTTCCTCGGCGGGAGGGTCTCGCCGTGGCATTGTCTATCTCCCCGGTAGGGAACTCCTGTAGCGGTCTCTTCATCCTTCCCAACAAGGGAGTGCTTGTGGGGGCTTGCAATCTGCACTTGGTGGTTTTTGAGTCTTGCTTTCGCCCTAAGCCCCAGCATCGCACCTTGCCGCCACGGAGGGGCTACCAGTGTGCGTGCACAAGTCTGGGGCACTGGAGACCCCAGTCTTTAGTGCACCGACAGGAGCCCTCGGGCCTGGGCCACACACGCATGCGAGGCGTTGTTGGGCCAGGCCCAAAGCGGTGCGTGGATTTGCGGGAGGGTGTGCGGCATGCGCGCGATGGCCTCTTTACCCCTTGAGAACGCCTCTGCCACTTGCAGGACATGCGCAACGGCGGTCCGGCAAGTGGCGATCGTGGCCTCAAAAGCCGTAGGCGTGGATGGGCCCGCCCCTGCATGCATTGGTGCAGCAGGGCTGTTTCCTGCTCCGCTCGTGACTTGAGGGCGATCGTATGAGAGGGGCGGTGGCTTCAGGAGTGAGGAGGGTGGGCCTCCGAGCTTTGCCCTATAAATTAGGGTGTTTGAGTGGAGGTTTTGCCCATCCATCTCACTCTCAAAGCCTTCAACGCCTATCACCTTGCCTTCTCTTGTTTCTTTCAGCTTTGCTGGTGGCACCCGCCCCTAACCATGGTTAGGGGATGGGGCCGACCTCCATCGTCCGACAGGGCGGCAAGGGGATCCCGTTTGGATCATGCCACATCTTAAGGAGTCGTAGCTACTGGCCGCCCCGTCGACCATTGCGGGAGAGGCTCGAGGGGCCGAGGACTCCGGGGTCGTGGCCGAGGGAGGCGGAGTGCCACTCCAGCATCTCCGCCTTCTCCTGGGCTTGGCGGGCACTCGGACGGGACGGTGCTCGAGTTCGTCGTAGACCTGCACGGCGTTCTATGGGGCCATCTACATCTCCCCCGCCCTTTCGCTAGGGCGATGGAGGTCGTCAGACCCCCTGTCTTGTGGTTGCTTGCGCACGGCTGCTCCCGTAGCGCTATGTAGGCGCGCGCTAGAAATATTTTGCCCGTGCCCATACCCTCCGTTTCAAGTTAACGGAGGATGATATGCTATCTGCCAAGTTTTACGGGTGCTCAGATGTGCGTCTTGGCTGCTGCGAAGAGAGCTCAATCGGCGCCGAGTGTCCTTCCTCGAGTGAATGTGACGAGGAGGACAGCGGCGGCAGTGGTGCCCTTGGCAGGTCAGGATCCTGAGGGGTCATGTCGGAGTACGATTCCCCGGGTTTAGACTGACCCCCGTCCCTGCTGCCGAGGCCCTCTCATGCCTCTCCCCCGCCTGGCGGGGTTATCTTGCCGGAGCTGGCATCGATGCCTCATCTTCGAGGGGGCGCGAACATTAGCTCCGGCCCCTTCATCCCTTCCGGTCGCCCTATCCTCTATCGCTGTTCTCCACTCTTCAATGCTGGTCCAGGAGGAGTCAGCCTAGGATGCGCCAGGGGCTGACCCTCTTTCTGTCTTTTCGAACTTCACTCCCTTCGCGTAGGTCGTTCCTCGTTAAAAGATAGAGTCTTTAGGTTAGGACAACAATGCTTTGTAAGTGGTTTCAAATATATCCAGACAAATGAATGAATAGTTGCATCCTTTATTCGACTCTTATTTTGTATGATTATTTCCTTGCACTTTTCGGAAGATTGCCGTCTTGACTTATCCTGCTGCGAGCCCTTAGAGGAGCGGATACTCAGAAAACTCAACAGAGGAGGTCGTCATCGGCAAGACTCCTTGCCACACTCAGTGCAACCATTTAAATTGTCAAGCATGGCTCGAGGCAAAATAAGGTGCTACGTAGCCGTCCGACACATTGAGCGAGTTCGAAACGAGATAAGGGCGCTCTGTGGCCGCTCAAGTCGTTGAACATGCTCGAAACTGAGTCGGAGTGCACTGATACTAGCAAGGTCCATCAGCGCGCGAGGTTCTCATATAGAAGTCTATACTTGAAAAGGATACAACTAGTTTACCAAGAGTCTGGTAAGGAGTTTGATTCTCTACTTATCTCGCGCGGCGCGGCATTCCTAGCCGCAGCGTCTGAAGGTGCTGCCGAGGAGGAGTATCCATACCACCGGCAAGCTGACGTTGCCTCCAGCGACCTTCTTGCCGACAAGGTTTTCGTCGGTGGCCTTTGGCCGGTATGGAGGAAAGAGGCACGCTGGGGCGTAACATTGTCTTATATCTTTTGCAAGAGCGTTGCTGGCGGAGCCCCCGAGCGTATCTTTCTGGTGTCACAGCGCTCCAAGGAGAAATGTGAGCCGGAGGGTGCGTGAAGGGGCGGTTCGGGGCCTCGGATGCGTCCTCGACGACCATGCAGTACTCCGGAGAGGTGCGTCGGTCCGGGTAAGGGTCGGAGGCCTGGCCAAAGCCCCCTGTCAAGCCCTCGACAGCAGCGCGGTGTCCCAAGGATGTGTGTCGGCCGGGCGATGTGGAGATCGGGGCTTCCGCTTCTTCCACCCGCGCTCGCATAGCACCTATGGAGGCGCTATGAGCTCTTGAGCGGGCAGAGGAGCCACTACTTCCTCTCACTCAGGGAAGATGGAGCGGTGAACTGGGATCCGTGGAGCCGACGGGCGTCTCGTCGGATCGGAGTGGCGCCGACACCGGCCTACTTCTGGCGATCCCCTACCTGGCGCGCCAAAGATGTCGGTGAAGGATCGACACATATGGGGGCGTCAACGGTCCCCTTTTTGCTGGTTTGGCAGGAAGAGGGGTCGCGGCAAGAGCAGATCCAACAGCAAGGGCCCGGCAAGATCTTTTTACCCAGGTTCAGGCCGCGTGGTGCACAAAACCCTACTCCTGCATGTGTTTAGTTATTCGTTTTGGGTTAGTGTAGATCTGTCCCTTTTTACAGCCTTTTGATTTTGCCAAAAAGCTCAAAAGCCTTAAAGCCCCTACTACTTAGCCTCGGGCCTCCTTTTATAGGCCAAGGGGTCACCACAATGGCTAAGTGGGTGAACGGTGGGTTCACTGGTGAAAGAGCACCGACCGACAGTTACAGTGTTACTGCCTTGTGAGAGGTGCAATAAATGCTTCGATAGACTTCCCTGACCTCGTCAGGGAGGTGGACACGTACCCACACGTGGCAACTCGGGGGCGTTGCGCTAGCGTGCGGGCGGACGCGTGGCGCATGCATCATTGGTCGCGTGCTCGTCGGTGGAGGCGTTCGCAGGTTGCGAGGGCGCCCTAGGCCCGCGCTTCTCCTCGGGCCTTGCTCTTTCTTCCCGGCAGGGTTACCTTGCAGGGGCTCATCCTTTTCCTCTTGGCAGGGAGGTGATGGCCTGCCGAGGCCTTGTCAGCCTTCCCGGCAAGGGTGGCTTGCCGTGGCTGAGTCCTTCTACCTCGGCGGGAGGGTCTCGCCGTGGCATTGTCTATGTCCCCAGCAGGGACCTCCTTCCGAGGTCTCTTCATCCTTCCCAACAAGC
The DNA here is from genome assembly GCF_904849725.1 of Hordeum vulgare subsp. vulgare. Lineage (NCBI taxonomy): Eukaryota > Viridiplantae > Streptophyta > Magnoliopsida > Poales > Poaceae > Hordeum > Hordeum vulgare. The sequence goes on along the minus strand of NC_058523.1, from coordinate 233,218,671 downwards.
GAGTTCTTGCCGGGGCTTGCAATCTGTACTTGGTGCTTTCTGAGTCTTGCTTTCACTCTAAGCCCCAGCGACGCGCCTTGTTGCCGCGGAGGGGCTGCCGGTGTTCGCGCACAAGTTTGGGGCACTGGAGACCCTAGTCTTTAGTGCACCGACAACAACGCCTCCTTTTTTCCCGCATCTGCCGTTTAATTTCCCTCCTTCTGTCCTTAAATACCGACAGGGAATATTTTCACTTTTTTACCATGGCTCATCTTCTTTCTCCTCGAGCTACTCGACCCTTGGTGCGCTTCCACTGCATCTTCTCCAGCGATCCCCTCTGAAGCACGGAGTCCTTCTGCGCTCATCTTTGCGCCCGGCTTCGGCATTTTCCTCCGCCAATCGATGCTGCCAGGTACGCTTTCATCCCCTCTACACATTTATTCCAATCGCGTGACGTAGTTCGTTGGAGCTCCTCTAGGATTCGGCGTACCTCCATTAGTAGTGCTAGTTGATGTACTCCTTTATACACAGCGAAACCCCCTTGACAAGGAGTAGAACCGGATGCGGGATGGATCTAGCAAAAACTTTATTGATATCTCTTCATGTAAATCCGTCACCCTTTAGTTGTTGTTGCCGCTGTTCTTCGGTGTTTTTATTTCAGCCTTCTTTTTCTTTTCTTTTCTGCACTGCTTGTAGATCCAAACTGTTCTGTAGTTTTGATAAAAACTATTCTTCCAACACTTAGCAAAATACAATAGTCAGTGGTCCTTCTCGACCTTGCGGCGCCTCACTATGACGTCAACTTAATATTTTTCATGACCCGCCATTATCATGCACCTTCCCATTCTTAGGCTACTTAGAACATTGCAATGTCCCCTCTTGCTAGTCACTTTAGAGTAACCCGCCTTTTATATCTATGCAGCTGACCCTTTCCCGGCTTTGGACATTATGTCAAAACCATCGAGTTGTGACTGGTTAACCTCTGATTTTGACGAAGCCGCCCTACTATTCTTTGTGTCAATGGGAATCTTGCTTCCTAAAGAGGTGATTGGATGGAGGGCCCCTGCAAAAGAAGCTCGACCTCAACCCGCCGAAGGGGAAGTGGTAGTCTTTGGATACTACCTAGAACGAGGCTTCTCGCCCTCCGGTTCAAAGTTCTTTTGGGACACCCTCAACTTTTTCAAGCTCCACCCCCAAGATCAGGGTCCCAATTCAGTCAATAACCTGTGCCAATTCCAGGTTTATTGTGAAGCTTATTTGGAAATAGAACCCACCATCTCTCTGTTTAGAGAATTTTTCTATTAAAATCGCCAAACGGAATGTGTTGATGGTCCTAGGTTGGAGCTCGACGGAGTTACCATCCAGAGGCGTCGCTAAACTGGCTTCCCTGCTGCCTCCTTACCCAGCCATCTTAAAGGTCGGGGAAAACCTGGTTCTACTGCAAGAATACCACTCCAGATCACAAGAATCCCCTACCGGGTTACAGGGACGATCGCCTTCCAATGGATTTTCAACTCCCTGAACCTTTGACTTCAGAAGAACAAGCCGCCCACAAATCTATCTAGCCCCGGCTTAGGGATCTAAATAGCAATGGTCTGACCGACGTCGACTTGATCCGCTGTTAGATTGAATGGCGGGTCATGCCTCTGAGCCGCCGCGAGGGTCTGATGTGTCAGTACGACAGTAATCTGAACAATGCTTACTGTTTCACGAATATCATGCTTGACACCGAGGAAATCAAAAGTCCCGCGAACAAGCTACATGGCGAAAGCAAAGAGGCCTGTTCCGAAATTGGTATAAAGCCGTTCTATCGTGCCAACCCTCCTCCTGAGGTAGAGAATTTTACCTCTCCTCCGTTTGATTTGATGCCTTGTTGTGTTCCTTGGTAGAACTTACTTGCCTTCTTTATAGAAAACTACACCCTTCTAGAAACGCAAGGTCATCAAGACGCTTGTAAAAAGAGTGAAGATCGTTGCCAAGAAAAATAAAAGCAAACCAGGTGCGGGCGAGTCATCCGTTGTGGGCGAGTCACCACATGCTGAAGACGTGTTGGAGGTAAATACCTCGATCACCTGTTAAGGCATCATAGATCTGTTCTAACCTTGTATTTTTAATTCCAGGGAGAAGACGGGGAAAGTGATGCTGAGAAGGCTGAGGTAATTTCCATTTCTTCCGATTCAAGTATTTCCTTGGAAAGACCGCAGACGCGGGTTTGTAGGAAAGTTCCTATGAGTCACCCAGATGCTCACTTGGATCCTAACTTCCTTTTGAAAAAGGCCTTATATACTCCACAATGCCACACCCGTAGCTCTTCGGGTGATCTTATGGTGGGTTTTCCTGAAAAAGCATCCGGCCGCAAACATCGAACTTAGGTACTTTCTCATCTTCTCAAGTTTTATTGATAACCTCTGCCTACATTCATTAAACCTTGCAACTATAACAGGTGTCTCCTCCTTCATCTGGCGACTCAGCATCTTCCAAACCACCACCTCTCATTCATCTCCCAGGGTATGAAATCAATTGTTGTATGCATTTTTCTTTATGATGTTCAATTTAAGTGTGTCTTAACCTTCCATCTTTGTAGAGTTCAAGCTAAGAAGCGGAAAAGGGGCGGGTCAACTCTAAACATTGACAGACGTGGAATGGATGAAGCAGACATTCATGTTCCTCATATTCTGGAAGAAAATATTGGGGCTTATGCTGATCCTCTTGAAGGCGCCACCATAGATAACATCCCCGATGTCGAAATTACTCCATCCAGAACTGATAATAAGGTGGTGAAGCCGATTCACAAGGAGAAACTCAAGCCGCCAAGCCCCATGAAGTCAACAAAAGGCGCTTTACCTGAAGATGATGTTGTTACTATTATTTGCACGGGTCATACAACCCATGTTCGCAATGTGTTGGCAAAGCACACTTGCGGGGACGTCTCCATCAAGATGACGGCAGGAAAATCTGTAATTGACCTTCAAAGCATTGATAAGCTAAACTTCGAAGAGCTCCACTCAGAATATCTGAACCGCCTCGCATCGAACCGAGATTTTGAAGCCGGCTTAGTAAATATGATGAAGAGAAGATATGAGGTACTTTCGACACAGACTGTCTTATATACCCTCCTTTAGCCCCCAAGGACCGAGTCATCTTCTTGAAGATGAGCCGGATCTTGTGCAATAATTTTTGGAAACTTCAACCTGGAGCCCCCAAGGACCGGGTCATCTTTTTTGAAGATGAGTCGGGTCTTGTTTAATAACCTCGAGAAAGCTTCAACGTGTAGCACCCAAGGGTCGGGTCATCTTCTTGAAGATGAGCCGGGTCTTGTTTAACAATCATTTAAAAGCTTCAACCTGTAGCCCCCAAGGGTCGGGTCATCTTCTTTGAAGATGAGTCGGGTCTTGTTTAATAACCTGGAGAAAGATTCAACTTGTAGCCCCCAAGGGACGGGTCATCTTCTTGAAGATGAGCCGGGTCTTTCTTAGTAGTCTTTGAAAAGCTTCAACCTGTAGCCCCAAGGGCCGGGTCATCTTCTTGAAGATGAGCCGGCTCTTGCTTTAAAAAATTATCTTTTCCGTCAGAAAAAACAAGTACATTAGCCCCCAAGTGTCGAGTGGATTTCTTCCAGTATGCTTGAGACTTGTTCGTCCACCTTTCAATGCAACACATATAATATTAAGGTCACTTATCTTTCCTGTCTGACTTTGTAGGAGACGACTAGGCAAACTGACACATCCTTCAGTGAAATGCAAAAAAGCCTGGGATGCCAACAAGACGCCAAGGCCATACTAGAAGAAAAACTCCGGGCCACAACCGTAGAGCTTGGGCAGGTCAGAACTGAATATCTAAAGTATAAGGAGTCCACCATGGTGGAACAAGCCACCCTTGAAAAACGAGCAGAGAAAGCCGAGGGTCAACTTGCAGAAGCGACGGCAGAATTGTGTGGCATGCGTCAACATATCTCCAAGTTGACCAATGCTATTTTATGTGAGTCCTTCATAAAACCTGTTATCATTGTGTCAAAGGACACAAGGCGCTCGGCGACTTATATATCCCTTGTCTCTTTATAGGCCCTCGATCCGCCAACCTCCAAGACGATTCAGTATTGAAGCAGAAATCCATATACACTATGACGAAGCAACTATATGTTGGTCGCTTGTTGACTCTCAAGGCTATTTGGGGAGATAAAGACCCAGTAAAATACATCAAAGACATGTTGAGGCGACTCTCAACAATCCCTCAGCATATAACTGAAATAAGGAAGTCATACACGTGCAAGGGGGTGATGGCGGCCATAAGCCGGGCGCTAGCTTATGCTCCAGAACTCAAGCCAGATGAAATAGGTAGCGGCTTCCCGGAATATAAGGATAACGACTCAGAATTCACAGAAGAAGACTACGCAAAATGCGTAAAAGACATTCGCCCTGCAGCAAGCCACCTTGCTGAAAGCGTGGACCTTCAGAAATATAAAGTAGCTTATAACGACGAAGGGAGACGCACGGAGATTCCAAGCTTTGCGCCTTTGGAGTTGGCACCTCAACGTCGTAAGCCTCTTTTCACTCATGATGCTGACCCGTCAACCATCTTAACGGATGAACTTGAATTCCAAGCCTTAATCAATTGTACTTGGGATGTGGACAACTTCCAGATCCAAGACCCCCAAACCTCAGCATATGATGAGACGGCAGCGGCCTAGAAGTGGCGACTCTGCGAAGCTTCAAACTGCAGAAGAGGCTGAACCTGGCAGAATCTTTCTGTCGGGTTGTAACATAGAAAATGTCTGGTCTTAAAGAGACATGTAATGGTTGTTTCGGAACATGCCCGGAACATGCCCAACAACTACTTTTGTCTATGCACAATATGTTTGAATTTTCGTGATATTACCTTTGCAATAGAAGTCGCCTTGATGGGACGGGTTGAAGAAGAGTAGTACTCCCGCTTTGAGCACCACCTCCTTGGATGAATTTTGTCTTTGTTGTTTTGAATCGTCTGCTTGGCATTATAGTCACGATATAAGGTGTAAAATGAGCCGGATCTATGAGTCACGATGGGTTGACGGCCTTGCAAGGCTCTAATCATACCCAAAGAGGTTTTTGCAAAAACCTTTATGTGTTTAGACTGGTTGATTAGGCTCTAGTCAAGCTTCAGTAAAGCAGGTTCAGTGAACCCATGGTTTTTCTATTTTCCATATGCTGGTTGTCGCAAGTACCTCAATGTTTTAACCTTGGGAGTTTAGGGTCCAATACTTGGATTGACTCGCCAAGAGTACACGGGTCTTATGGGCGAGTCGCTTCAAACATACAGTCCAATATAACCATCCAGTAATGGGTTAACTTTTCGTTGGCCAAGAGGGTATTAAGGCGCGCTCAATGACTCAGAAGCCTCCAAATGACCTATGATCAAGGAAAAACGGGCATAGGATAGTAGAAGACAATGCTATTACTGCTAAATGACTTGTGAACCAATAGCCCACAAGTAAGCCGGTTTTTATCATTCATGATCATACATAGGCGCCTATGTTTGAACCGTGGATCATGGCACTTGATCCTCTTTGGCTTTGCTAGTACTTATGTTTGACTGGTCGCATCAAGGCGTCTTACTCTCTTTGATACCAGCAGCGTCCATGTATGGATAGCCACACATCAGCGTCTTATCCTCTTGGCCGGCTTAATGTTGATCAATAAAGACTCATGCTCATATATGGGCTGAAACGGCAGAGACCCCGAATTTCATGGGCGCCGGCTTTATTGATATAATGTAAAGAGTACATAACAATTGAAAATATGTACATAGATAAGGAGCCAATGGCTCCAAGTATAGTAAGGCCACAGATGAGCGATGTTCCAGGGGCGAGTTGTCTCTTCCTCCGTGGTTGGTTTGTCGGGGCATAGTTCAATCAGGTAATACGAGCCATTGCGGAGGTTCCTGCTGACGACGAAAGGCCCCTCCCAAGGGGATAAAGCTTGTGCATACCCCTAAGATCTTGATGCAACCGAAGCACCAAGTCGCACTCCTGGAAGACCCGACTTTTAACACGTCGACTATGGTAACGACGCAAGTCTTGCTGGAAAATCACCGATTTTGCAGCGGCCAAATCACGCTTCTTTTCCAGGGTGTCTAGAGAGTCCTGACGCGCCCGCTCATTATTAGCTTCAACATATGTGGCGACTCTCGGAGAATCGTGCTTCATACAGCTTGGAAGAACCACCTCAGCCCCATAGACAAGGAAAAAGGGAGTGTACCTAGTTGACCTATTAGGCGTTGTCCTAATACTCCACAACACAGGGGGGAGCTCTTCAACCCAACAACCTGGAGTTTGCTGCAAAGGAACCATGAGCCGGGGTTTGATCCCGTGCAATATCTCCTGGTTAGCTTGCTCAGTCTGACCATTAGATTGTGGACGAGCTACTGTAGACACATCAAGCCGGATGTGCTCTCGCTGACAAAAATCTTCCATTGCCCCCTTAGATAAATTAGTACCATTGTCGGTGATGATGCTATGAGGGTAGACAAAACGAAAGATCAACTTCTTGAGGAACTTGACTGCCGTTTCTACTTCACAGTTACTAATTGGTTCTGCTTCAACCCACTTGCTAAATTTGTCAACTGCAATCAGCAGATGTATCTTCTTGTCCGAAGATCTTTTAAAAGGGCCAACCATGTCAAGCACCCAGATTGCAAAAGGCCACGTAATGGGAATCATGCGCAACTCCTGAGCCGACACGTGTGCCTGATGTCCGAACTTTTGACATCCGTCGCATCTATGTACTATGTCTTCAGCATCGGCATGAGCCATCAACCAGTAAAAACCATGACGAAAAGCCTTTGACACGAGAGATCGTGACCCGACATGATGTCCACAGTCGCTCGCATGTATATCAGTGAGAATTTCTCTCCCCTCTTCGGGTGAGACACAATGCTGGAAGATACCACAAGTGCTTTGCTTGTGCAACTCGCCTTTGTGTATAACCATGGATTTGCATCGTCGCACGATCTGTTTGGCAAAAATTACATCAGATGGCAACTCGCCTCGAGCCAGATAAGCCATGTAAGGTATCGTCCAGTCAGGAGTTTCTCTAAGGCCCGCCACCAACTGTGACTCCAGGTCAGGAATTGCTATGTCTTCTTCTGAAGGAAATTTCATGGAAGGGTTATGCAAAACATCCAAGAAGACATTAGGAGAGACAGACTTATGTTGTGACCCAAGCCGGGAAAGAGCATCAGGTGCCTCATTTTGTAGACGGTCAATATGATCAACCTGATAGCCATAGAAATAACCCGCCAGCTCGGTGACCGCTCGCATGTAAGCCACCATCAACGGATCCTTGGAATGCCAGGTACCTGACACTTGTTGAGCCACCAAATCTGAGTCGCCCAAGCATCTGACTCGGCTCAAATTCGTATCCTTAGCTATTCTGAGCCTGTGCAATAAAGCTTCATACTCAGCTGCATTGTTCGTGCAAGGGAACATAAGCTGCAGGACATAGCAAAACTTGTCGCCTCTTGGAGACGTCAACACTACTCCGGTGCCTGAACCTTCCAATTGCCTAGAGCCGTCGAAATGAATCGTCTAGTAGGTGTTGTCTGACCTATCTTCCGACACTTGCAGCTCGGTCCAATCATTGGTAAAATCCACCAACGTGTGAGATTTAATAGTTGTACGCGGAGCATACTTCACATGATGGGGACCAAGCTCTATAGCCCATTTAGCAATCCGCCCATAGCCTCTTGATTATGTATAATGTCCCCAATAGGTGCATAACTGACTATGGTGATGGGGTGCTCCAAAAAGTAGTGCTTCAACTTTCGGCTCACCATAAAGATCCCAAAGACTAACTTCTGCATATGTGGATACCGCTGCTTGGACAAGCTTAACACCTCGCTAATGAAATACAATGGCCACTGGACTGGGTACTCCTTGCCTTCTTCCTTGCGCTCAACAACCACTACAACACTCACCGCTTTAGAATTAGCGGCAATGTACAAGAGCATTGGCTCCTTGTTAGCTCGGGCTGCCAGCACGGGTGACTCAGCAAGTTGTTTTTTGAGGGCCTCAAATGCTTCATTGGCAGCTTCAGTCTAAACAAAGTGCTTTGTCTTCTTGAGTATTTGATAGAGTGGGATGGCCTTCTCACCCAAGCGACTTATAAATTGACTTAGTGCCACGATACGACCCGGCAAACGCTGGACCTGGTTAATGTTGGCCAGCTTCCCAAGTGAGGTAATTGCCTTAATCTTGTCCGGGTTAACCTCTATGCAACGCCCGGATACTGAAAACAAAGTAACTTGCCAGTAGGGACCCCAAACACGCACTTCGTGGGGTTAAGCTTCACCTGATAGAGCCGGAGGTTGTCAAACGTCTCCTTCAGATCACCCAGAAGCGTCTCATTCTTCTGTGACTTTAGCACAATGTCATCAACATAAGCATGAACGTTGCGCCCAATCTGACCTTGTAGACAATTCTGGATGCAATGCTGATAAGTCACCCATGCACTCTTGAGCCCAAAAGGCACTGAGGCATAACAAAAGGCACCAAAGGGGGTGATAAAAGACGTCTTCTCCTGATCCTCTTTGGCCATCTTGATCTGATGGTAACCCGACTATGCATCCGGAAAGCATAGCCGCTCGCAACCCGCTGCAGAGTCGATGATTTGATCAATACGGGGCAGCGCAAAGGGATCCTTGGGACAAGCTTTGTTAAGATCCATATAGTCGATGCACATACAGAAAGTGTCGTTCTTCTCAAGAACCATGAACGGGTTAGTCAGCTATTAAGGATGAAAAACTTCAACAATGAAACCAGCAGCTAAGAGTCGGACGACTTCCTCTCCAATTGCCTTGCGCCTTTCCTCGTTAAAAGGACGAAGGTATTGGCGAACCAGTTTCATCTTAGGATCTACATTGAGATGGTGCTCAGCGAATTCTCTCGGTACTCCTGGCATGTCAGAAGGCATCCATGAGAAGATGTACCGATTCTCACGGATGAATTTGATGAGTGCGCTTTCCTATTTGGGATATAAGCCGGTCCCAATGCTGAACTGCTTGGAAGAGTCGCCAGGGACAAAATCCACCTGCTTGGTATCACCTGATGGTTTAAACTTAAGGGGTGTCTCAGAGTCGATCGTGGGTTTCTTTAATGGGCTCATGTCAGCTGGTTCCACATTGGCTTGGTGGAACTTCAGCTCTTCGGCAGCACACGCCGACTCTGCGTACGCAACGTCCCCCTCTTCACATTCTTGGGCTCTCTTTCGGCTTCTATTAACCGTGATGGTACCATTGAGACCCGGCATTTTAAGCTTAAGATATACATAGCAAGGCCGGGCCATGAAACGGGCGTAAGCCGGTCGTCCAAACAAAGCATAATAAGGGCTCTTGATCTTGACGATTTCATACTTCAATGACTCGCTCCTATAATTGGACTCATCACCGAAAGATACATTCAACTTAATCCGCCCAACAGGGTATGCCAACTTGCTCGGGACGATGCCGTGAAAAACCGTGGTCAAGGGCATCAAATTCTCTTCCTTGAAGTTCATCCTCCGGAAGGTGTCGTAGTATAGAATATTGATGCTATTGCCTCCATCCATAAGGACTTTAGAGAGCGTGTACCCTCCAACCTGAGGCGCCACCACTAATGCCAACCCGCCATGGTTATCAATTTGAGTGGATGATCAGCCCTGCTCCACGTCACAGGCTGCTGAGACGAATTTAAGTATCGCGGAACCACCGGCTCAGTCATACTGGTAGTCCTCTGCCTCAATTTCTTATCTCTTTTGCAAGAGCTCGTGGTAAAAACATGGTACTGTCCACCATTCAGCTGCTTGGGGTTGCTCTAGAAACCGCCCTGGTTGTTTGGCAGCTGGAATTCTCCCCCGTCGTTATATTGTTGACTGCCTTGGCCACACGACTGCCCACCATTCTTATGCGAGACGCCACACCCTTGAGCCCCCGAGTTAGGAAAATCACCGAACGAAGAACTACGTGACCCGCCCGAACCAAATTAATCTTGCAGGGCACCTTCGCCACCTCCTTGATGACCTCGGGACGCTTGAAGGTGAAACTCGTGCATCAAACAGCAATTTCCCCAAGAATGAGTAGAAGGGACACTAGGGGTATTGTGCTAGGGGCAAGGTCCTTTGAGCATCTCCTCGTAATTGTGCGGATTCTTCCCGGTGAAGCATCAATCTTGGAAACCGCCCTCACTCATGTTCCGGCGTTGATTTTGCAGCCCGGCATTGGTGTTAGCAACCAAAATCAGAGACGCCGCCCTGTTGCCTCCTTTTTCCGTGACCTCGCTGGTGATTATTGCACCCAGAGTGTTAGTGGTGGCCCTTGCCTCCTTCACCTCTTGTGGCTCCATCGGTCTTCTCATCATCAGAACATGCGTCCTTCGTCCCATCTGATTCAGCTTACTTGGTGTGGGTGTCCATCAATCCGCTCATATCCTGCACCTTTCGCTTGAGGCGGCCAAGCTTCAACACCAGGGGTTCTAAATGACAGTTCTTTTCAAGAATCAACACGGCCTGAGCCGCCAAAATATCGTCCAATGAATGGATGATTTCCGCGACCCTCCGGGTCCAATGATGGGCGGGTTCATCTGCGCGCTGGACACAATGCTGGAGATCCAGAATAGTCGTTGGACACTTGCAACCCCCCGTAAATTCTTGACAAAACGCTCCTTGAGTTCTGCCCAGGTGTTGATGGAGTTTGGTGGTAGATTCTTCAACCACGTACGAGCCGTCCCTTCCAACATCATCGTTAAGTATTTGGAACAGACCGCATCACTGGCATCGATCATGTCCATGGCCAGCTCATAACTTTCTCTACCCATGCCCCAGGCTCAAGATCAGGAGTGTAATTGGGCACCTTGCGAGGACCTTTGAAGTCTTTGGGCATGTGTTCATTGCGTAGGGCGGGTGATAGGCAAGGGACTCCAATGTTCCTACCCTGGCCACCATGTCCCGAGGTTGGCTGAGCATGTCCCGCGATTCTTTGACCCGCAAAGGCTGCCATCGCTTCCGCCTCAGCCTGCTGGGCGGCTCGTGCAGCATTGACAAGCGCGTGAGCATTGGATGTTGGCGGCTCGGGTGGATTGGCCTGAGGCTGATGTCGACAAGCGTCACTAGAAATCGCCGAAGCGTCATACATATGGTTCTACATACGGCTTGCATGTGGCATGGAATGCAGATGATCGCGGCTATACGAGAATTGGGCGTGCTGGACGACTGCGGTCTTTAACATCTCTATGGCGTTTCGTGCCTCCACCTCCATGACAGTGTTCCCACGGATGGGGAGAGACTCCAGATGGCGGGTCACAGCCAGCACGTTATCCACCGGATTGGAGAAGTGACCCTGAGGTGTTTGGAAGTGCTGACTCGCCTTCGGGTTCAACAGTGGTTGCATTAGCTGTTGGAAAATCTCCCCTTGTGGGTTACCTTGTCCTGGCGGGTTGTGATCTGCCCCAGGTGTTTCTGGAATGTTGAACTAAGGTTGGGCGGGATGCGACCCTGGTAACTCCGCTCGTACACGGCTTCCGACGCAGCTCGCAGTTGTCGGTGCACTAAAGACTAGTGTCCCTAGTGCCCCAGACTTGTGCACGGGCGCAAAGGGCCCCCGACGACAGGGCGTTGTAGGGTCCAGGCAAGATGCGCCCCCAAGATTACCAAGGCCCCGGCAAGGCAGGGTAACCAAGGCCATGCCCGTTTAGAAGGCTTGATGAACCCACTAGGCATGAGGCCTCGGCAAACCTCCTTTGCCGGGGCGACAACCGAAGCCCCCGGCAAGCTCCCTTGCCGGGACGAAGACCCAAGGTCCCGACAACCTCCCTAGTCGAGATGACGGGCTAGGCACTGGAGGGCAACCGCCCTTGCCACAGTGTCGCCGCCCCCAAGTTCCAGCGCATTCCGCATGCGCCAGCGCGACATCCAAGGGTCGAAACACCTGGACACATGTCTTCACCAGCACGTTGCAGGCAAAGACAAGATGTGCATTTAATGCACCTGATAGTGGTAGATGGATAAGCACCGCTCTAGGTTCACTATAACTTCTCGTGAACCTACCACCGAGCATTGTAGGTGACCCCTTTGCCTATAAAAGGTGGCCCTTAGCTCATTCAGAAGGGGTTCGACTCTTTGGACATTGGCCAGAAGACGGTTAACGTCAGTCACTGTAACAAACAACAAAACTCTTAATATGATCAGGCGAGCAGGACGTAGGGTTTTACGCGTAAATGGCCCGAACCAGGGTAAAAAGGCTTGCCGGGTGTTGATTGTTAGGTCCGCTCTTAACGTCGTCTTTCCCCGCCCTACGATCCCAAGGGAATCACTTGGATTCCCATAGGTGTCGACCTAGCAACGCCGACTTCTCTGCGCGCCAGGTAGGGGGCGGCGAAGAGACGCGTGAATCAGAGCAAGCTCGGCACCGACTCCATCGAAGTTTGGACGATATGCCGCATTCTCCAGGAAACGGGTTACCGTGGCGGGCCCCCTCTTCTGCTACGGCTTCCCAAGGCCTGCGCGAGCGCGTTGCTACACGCTCGCGCAGAGCAGGGAGGCTTAGACTCCAAGGGCAGCATCGTCAGACTGATGCGTCGCTCAGGGGCCAGCGCGTAGTTGTCGAGGGCGTGCCTGGGCGCTTCATAGAGGCGTCGACGCATATTCCTCAGGGCGCACCTCCGCGGAGCGATGCATAGTCGTTGAGGATGCGCCACACGGTCCTGAATTCCCGGCGCACTCTCCAGTGCGAGTGTTGCGCCCGTGAGAGCATTGCATCGTTTCCCAAAGACGTGCTCTGGGGCTCCGCAAGCAAAGCCTAGCAAGAGAAAAGCGAAGGGATTACACCCCGGCCGACTTTTCCTCCAAAGGACGGTCAAGGACCGTCGGCAGGAAGACTTTGCTGGAGAAAAAGGACGACGAGAGCGGTGATTCCCTGCTTGCCGAGGGCCCCGACGCCCTGGCAAAAGACTCAAACGCCATGCAAATACGGCATGAGCAGATACGTTTTAAAGTTTAAGATTCAGATCTGAAGTAGATAGATCCTTTTCTTTTTCCCTTCGAAAGCATCCGGTCTATGTGTGTGGAGTTTGCGCGTACTGGGACCTTCCCAAAGTCCGATGCACCTTGTCTCTGTTTCGAACTCGTTCAAACGACCTGAATGGCTAGAGAGCGCCTTCAAACAGTTGTGGACCTCATCAACAGAGCAAGCTGCTACGTAGCACCCGATTTCGTCTCAAGCTGCGCTTGCCGATTTCCAAGATTGCACTGAACACGACAAGAAGCCTTGTGGGTAGTTGCCGGCAAGCTCCCGGATTATGCAAAAACGAATCATACAAAGAATGAAATCAGAAAAAGGGAAAAACAGTCTTTTCATTCATTTGTTTGGGGTATTCTCAAACACATCACATGGATGATATGATCTATTCTGACCTAGAAGTTTTTGTCCTTGGCGAGGAACTACGCTCGCCGGGCTGGAGTTCAGGAAGACATGGAGCGTCCCTCCGTGCGATCTAGGATGGTTCCTCCAGGACCAGCATTGCACGGAGGGGAGCGGATCCGAAGAGATGGAGGAGCAGAAGCCCGGGCGCTGACGGGAAGATGAGGCAGCTCCGGTTGGTCCGTCGCGGGAGATAGCGAGCGGCAGACTGACGGCGATGGTACGGCCGGCGGTCAGCTCGAGGATAGGCCCGTTATACACACAATGTCTGCAGGAGGCCTGACCCACTTCCGCTGTCCACATCGTCCGTCCCTTCCTCGCTACTCCCACGCGAGGAAGGGATTTCAGTCCCGCTCGAGCTCTCTTCGCAGCAGCCGAGACGCGCACCCGAGCTCCCATATAGGTTGACGGAGAGCGTGTTCTCTGCCACCTTCTTGAAGCGGAGAACATGCCTATCCCAGAGGCTGTGGGCGTGGGCGAAGCTTTTCAACCCACGGCCGAGGAATAGGGTCCGAGGCCCAGTGGGCTTTGCAGCCACCGGCATGGAACCATTGCTGCACTCATGCATATGGAGCCATAGGGTCGGCCCCCCTCTCCTTCCGTTGCCTCGATGAAGACAACAGGGAGTCGGAGGCAGGACCGGATGGGTCCTCGCAGCTGGAGAAGGAACTCCATCGGGTTCCTTCTGACATGGGCCGCCACAGGAGCAAGCCCCAGGGAAGGCGGAGGCGTTGGAGTAGCGCTCCGCCTCCCCCGGCCTCGACCTCTGCGGCGACCTCGGCCCCTCGCCCTTCCTCCATCACGGGCGTTCGGGCCGTCTTCCGCCGCGGCACCCCCAGAAGTTTTGGCATGATCCGAACGGGATCCCCTCGCCCCCCTAGCGGCCGACGGTGGCTGACCTCGTCCCCTAACCATGGTTAGGGGTGAGCGCCACCTGCAAAGAAGAGGAGATTCCGATGGCCAAGATTGATGAGTTGGTGGATTCATAAAGAGTTCGATGAGAAAAACCCCTTGCAAATCCTCCTAATTTATAGGACGGAGCACGGGGGCTAGCTTCCCTTGCTCTAGAAGCCACCACCACTCGCGCCCAATCGCTCGAGCTCATCGGCGAATAGTGAATCGGCCTGATGCGCCAATGCACACACGGGTGGGCCCAGCCACTATTGCGCCTTTCAAGGCCTCGTCTGCCACCTATCCATCCATGACTACCCATGCCACGCGCGTGGCAGAGGCGTTTCACGAGGCGGGAAGGCTACTCCACGCACGACCTCCCACTTCACGCAACCGATGCGGCGTGGGGAAAGGCAACCGCAAGAAGATCCAGCCACAAAGGCCCGTGCACCTCTTTGGGCCTGGCCCAACAACGCTCCGCGCGTGTGTGTGGCCCAGCCCCGGGGGCTCCTGTCGATGGACTAAAGACTAGGGTCCCTAGTGCCCAAGACTTGTGCACGAGCGCAAAGGGCCCCCAACGGCAGGTCGTTCCAGGGTCCACACAAGATGCGCCCCCAAGATTACCAAGGCCCTGACAAGCGTGCCTTGCCGGGAGGATAACCAAGGCCACGCCCGTTTACAAGGCGTGATGAACCCACGAGGCACGAGGCCTCGGCAAACCTCCTTTGCCGGGGCGACAATCGAAGCCCCCGGCAAGCTTCCTTTACGGGATGAAGACCCAAGGTCCCGGCGGGCTCCTTTGCCGGGATGACGGGCTACGCTTTGGAGGGCAACCGCCTTTGCCAAAGTGCCGCCGCCCCCTGATACGTCCATTTTGCATCATGCTTTCATGTTGATATTTATTGCTTTTTGGGCTGTTATATTACTTGTGGTACCATATTTATGCCTTTTCTCTCTTATTTTGCAAGGATTATTTGAAGAGGGAGAATTCAGGCAGCTGGAATTCTGGACTGGAAAAGGAGCAAATCCTAGTCCACTATTCCGCACATCTCCAAATGCCCTGTAAATTTGCGTGTATTTTTTCTGGAATATATTAAAAATACTAGGCGAAAGAACTACCGGAGGGGGGCCACCAGGGCTCCACAAGCTTGCCCACCGCCACCACCCCCCTGGTGGCGCAGGGCAGGCTTGTGGGCTGCCTGAAAGCCCACTAGGCCCCCTCTTTTTCTATATGAAGCATCCTGGTCTAGAAAAAATCAATCGGGAGCTTTTTTGTGGTTTCGCCGCCGCCACGAGGCGGAACTCGAGAAGATCCAATCTAGAGCTCCGACAGGACGATCCTGCCGAGGAAACTTCCTTCCCGGAGGGGGAAATCATCGCCATCGTCATCACCAACACTCCTATCGTTGGAGGGGAGGCATCTTCATCAACATCTTCATCAGCACCATCTCCTCTCTAATCCCTAGTTCATCCCTTGTAATCAATCTTCATCTCGCGACTCCCATTGGTACTTGTAAGGTTGCTAGTAGTGTTGATTACTCTTTGTAGTTGATGCTAGTTGGATTACTTGGTGGAAGAGTTTATGCTCAGATCCTTGATGCTATACATTACACCTATGATCTTGATTATGACTATGTCTTGTGAGTAGTTACTTTTGTTCCTCAGGACATGGGATAAGTCATGCTGATAATAGTCATGTGAATTTGATATTCGTTCGGTATTTTGATATGTTGTATGTTGTTTTTCCTCTAGTGGTGTTATGTGAACGTCGACTACATAACACTTCACCATATTTGGTCCTAGAGGAAGGCATTGGGAAGTAGTAAGTAGATGATGGGTTGCTGGAGTGACAGAAGCTTAAACCCCAGTCTATGCGTTGCTCCGTGAGGGGCTGATTTGGATCCACTAGTTTAATGCTATGGTTAGATTTTGTCTTAACTCTTCTTTTGTAGTTGCGGATTATTGCGAGAGAAGTTAATCATAAGTTGGATGCTTGTCCAAGTAAGGGTAGTACCCAAGCGCCGATCCACCCACATATCAAACTATCAAAGTAACGAACGCGAATCATATGAACATGATGAAACTAGCATGACAGAAATTCCCGTGTGTCCTCGGGAGCGTTTTTCCTCCTATAAGACTTTGTTCAGGCTTGTCCCTTGCTACAAAAGGGATTGGGCCACTTGCTGCACCGTTTCTACTACTTGCTACTTGTTACTCTTTGCTTGCTATGTTTCACCTCGCTACACAATCACTTGTTACCGCTACTTTCAGTGCTTGCAGTTATTACTTTGTTGAAATCCGTTTATCAAAGCCTTCTGCTCCTCGTTGGGTTCGACACTCTTATTTATTGAAAGGACTACGATTGATACCCTATACTTGTGGGTCATCAAGACTCTTTTCTGGCACCGTTGCCGGGGAGTGAAGCGCCTTTGGTAAGTGGAAATTGGTAAGGAAATATCTATATACTGTGCTGAAATTTATTGTCACTTGTCACTATGGAAACTGTTCCTTTGAGGAGTTTGTTCGGGGTATCTTCACCATGAACGGAAGCACGAGGAGTTTCTCCTCAACCTAAGGTACCTACTGAAAATATATTTTATGAAATTCCTTCAGGTATGCTTGAGAAACTGCTGGCTAATCCTTTCACAGGAGATGGATCATCACATCCAGACTTGCATCTAATCTATGTAGATGAAGTTTGTGGTTTATTTAAGCTTGCAGGTTTGCCCGAGGATGAGGTAAATAAGAAAGTCTTTCCTTTATCTTTGAAGGATAAGGCGTTGACATGGTATAGGCTATGTGATGATACTGGATCATGGGGCTACAATCGGTTGAAATTGGAATTTCATCAAAAGTTCTATCCTATGCATTTAGTACATCATGATCGGAACTTTATTTATAACTTTTGGCCTCGTGACAGGGAAAGCATAGCTCAATTTGGGGGAGGCTTAAATCAATGCTATATTCATGCCCCAATCATGAACTCTCGAGAGAAATCATCACTCAAAACTTTTATGCTCGGCTTTCTCATGAAGATCGTACCATGCTTGACACTTCCTGTGCCGGTTCTTTTATGAAGAAGGATATTGATCACAAGTGGAATTTATTGGAGAGAATCAAACGCAACTCTGAAGATTGGGAGATGGAGGAAGGTAAGAAGTCAGGTATGAATTTCCAGTTTGATTGCGTTAAATCTTTTGTTGAGACAAACACTTCTAGAGATTTTAGCGCTAAGTATGGACCTGACTCTGAGATAGTAGCTTGTCTATGTGAATCTTTTGCTGATCATGTTGATCTTCCCAAAGATAAGTGGTTTAAATATCATCCTCCTATAGAAAGCAACGTAGCCAAGACCAATCTAGTTGAGGAGAAAATCATAGCTTTTAGTGATCCTGTTGTTCCTTGTGCTTACAGTGAGAAACCACCATACCCAGCTAGGATAAAGGATTATTCTAAAGCTCCAACTGTGATACGTAGGGGTTACATTAGACCACTTGCACCCCCTGAGGAGATTAGAGTTGAACCTAGTGTTGCTATTATCAAAGATCTCTTAGCCGAAGACATAGATGGGCATGTTATCAAATTCTGTGAGGACTCCGCTAGAATTGCTAAACCTCACGTGAAAGACAAACACGGACCTGTAGTTGGCCTGCCCGTTGTTTCTGTTAAGATAGGAGATCACTGTTACCATGGTTTATGTGATATGGGAGCTAGTGTTAGTGCAATACCCCGTTCTCTATATGATGAAATCAAAGATGAGATTGCACCTGCTGAGTTAGAACCCATTGATGTCACTATTATGCTAGCTAATAGAGACACTATCTGCCCTTTGGGAATTGTGAGAGACGTAGAAATCCATTGTGGTAAGACGAAGTATCCTACTGATTTCCTCGTCCTTGGTACTGCACAAGATAGCTTTTGTCCCATCATATTTGGTAGACCCTTTCTCAACACTGTCAATGCTCACATTGATTGCATTAAGCAAATTATCACAGTAAGTTTTTGAGGGTGTGTCTCATGAATTTAACTTCTCCAAGTTTGGAAGATAACCCCATGAAAGAGAGTAGTCTGGTAGATATGAAATCATTGCTCTTGCCTCTATTGTCGTACCTCCTACGGTCCTTTAGAGAAATATCTGCTTGAGCATGAAAATGATATGCATATCGAGGAGAGAGATGAGATAGATAAAATTGTCTTAGAACAATATCCTATTCTCAAGAATAATCTGCCTGTTGAACTGCTTGGGGATCCTCCCCCACCAAAGGGTGATCCTGTGTTCGAGCTTAAACAGTTGCCTGATACTCTTAAGTATGCCTATCTTGATGAGAAGGAGATATATCCTGTCATTATTAGTTCTCTCCTCTGAGAGCGCGAAGAGAAGAAGTTACTCAAAACTCTAAGGAAGCATCGCGCTGCTCGTGGATATACTCTTGATGATCTTAAGGGTATTAGTCCTACTCTATGTCAGCACAAGATTAAAACCGATCCTGACTTTAAACCAGTTGCTGATCATCAAAGGATATTAAATCCTAAGATGAAAGAGGTCGTTAGAAAATAAATATTAAAGCTTCTGGAAGCAGGAATCATCTATCCTGTTGCTCATAGTGATTGGGAAAGTCCAGTACATTGCGTACCTAAGAATGGAGGTATCACCGTCGTTCCTAATGATAAGGATGAACTAATCCCACAAAGGATTATTACCGGCTATAGAATGGTGATAGAGTTCCGGAAACTGAACAAGGCAACCAGGAAAGATCATTATCCTTTGTCGTTCATCGACCAAATGCTAGAAAGGCTATCAAAACACACACACTTCTGCTTTCTAGACGGTTATTCAGGTTTCTCGCAGATACCTGTTGCACAATCTGATCAGGAGAAAACCACTTTCACCTGCCCTTTCGGTACCTTTGCCTATAGACGTATGCCTTTTGGCTTATGTAATGCACCTGCCACCTTCCAAAGATGTATGATGGCTATATTCTCTGACTTCTGTGAAAAGATTGTCGAGGTTTTCATGGATGACTTCTCCGTTTATGGGTCTTCCTTTCATGATTGGCTCAGCAACCTTGATCGAGTCTTACAGAGATGCAAAGAAACCAACCTCGTCTTCAATTGGGAGAAGTGCCACTTTATGGTTAATGAAGGTATCGTCTTAGGACACAAAATCTCTGAAAGAGGCATTGAAGTTGATAAGGGTAAGGTTGATGCAATTGAGAAAATGCCTTGCCCCGCAGATATCAGAGGTATACGAAGTTTCCTAGGTCATGCTGGTTTCTATAGAAGGTTCATTAAGGACTTCTCTAAGATTTCTAGGCCCCTTACCAACCTCTTGTAGAAGGATGTTCCTTTTTTATTTTGATGAGGATTGTGAGGAAGCCTTTGAAATACTTAAGAAGGCTTTGATAACCGCACCTATTGTTCAACCACTTGACTGGAACATGCCCTTTGAAATCATGTGTGACGCTAGTGATTATGCTGTTGGTGTTGTTCTAGGACAAA
This sequence comes from Hordeum vulgare subsp. vulgare, assembly GCF_904849725.1. Lineage (NCBI taxonomy): Eukaryota > Viridiplantae > Streptophyta > Magnoliopsida > Poales > Poaceae > Hordeum > Hordeum vulgare. The sequence goes on along the minus strand of NC_058523.1, from coordinate 233,198,880 downwards.
GAGTTGACAAGAAGTTGAATGTCATTCACTAAGCTAGTAAAACTCTAGACAGTGCCCAAAGAAACTATGCCACTACGGAGAAGGAATTTTTAGCAGCCGTGTTTGCATGTGAAAAGTTCTGATCTTACATAGTTGACTCCAAAGTCACTATTCACTCTGATCATGCTGCTATTAAGTACCTCATGGAGAAGAAGGACGCTAAGCCTAGGCTGATCAGATGGGTTCTCCTCCTACAGGAATTTTATTTGCACGTCGTTGACCGAAAGGGTGCTGATAACCCTGTAGCAGATAACTTGTGTAGGCTAGAGAATGTCCTTGATGACCCACTACCTATTGATGACAGCTTTTCTGATGAGCAATTATATGTCATCCGCACTTCATTTACTGCACCGTGGTATGCCGATTAGCAAACTATATTGTAGCCAAATACATACCACCTAGTTTCACCTATCAACAAAAGAAGAAATTCTTCTTTGATTTGAGACACTACTTTTGGGATGATCCTCACATTTATAAGGAAGGAGAAGATGGTGTTATTAGACGTTGTGTGCCTGAACATGAATAGGGACAAATCTTGGAGAAGTGTCATTCTGAAGCCTACGGAGGACACCACGCTGGAGATAGAACTGCCCATAAGGTATGGCAATCAGGTTTCTATTGGCGCACTCTCTTCAAGGATGCTCGTAAGTTTGTCTTGTCTTGTGACGAGTGCCAAAGAATAGGGAACATCAGTAAGCATCAGGAAATGCCTATGAACTATTCACTTGTCATTGAACCATTTGATGTCTGGGGCTTTGATTATATGGGACCCTTCCCTAGTTCCAATGGGTACACTCACATTTTAGTTGTTGTGGATTACGTTACTAAGTGGGTAGAAGCTATCCCCACTAAAAATGCTGATCACCACACCTCTATTAAGATGCTTAAAGAAGTCATATTCCCAAGATTTGGAGTCCCTAGATACTTGATGACTGATGGCGGTTCATACTTCATTCATGGTGTTTTCCACAAGAGGCTAGCTAAGTATGATGTCAACCATAGAGTTGCATCTCCTTATCATCCTCAGTCTAGTGGTAAATTGGAGTTGAGTAATAGGGAGATCAAGTTGATCCTACAAAAGACCATCAATAGATCTCGAAAGAACTGGTCTAGCAAACTTGACGATGTACTATGGGCTTATAGGACTGCTTATAAGAATCCCATGGGCATGTAACCGTATAAAATGGTTTATGGTAAAGCCTGTCATTTACCTCTTGAGCTGGAACACAAAGCTTATTGGGGAATCAAAGAGCTCAACTTTGAATTCAAACTTGCCGGTGAGAAGCGGTTGTTTGATATCAGCTCGTTAGATGAATGGAGAGCCCAGGCATATGAGAATGCCAGGTTGTTCAAGGAAAAGGTTAAGAGATGGCACGACAAACGAATACAGAAACGAGAGTTCAATGTTGGTGATTATGTCTTGCTATACAATTCTCATTTGAGATTCTTTGCAGGCAAGCTTCTCTCTAAATGGGAAGGTCCCTATGTTGTCGAGGAAGTATATCGTTCCGGTGCCATCAAAATCAATAACACGGAAGGAAATTTTCCTAGAGTGGTAAATGGGCAAAGAATCAAGCATTACATCTCTGGTACTCCCATAGATGTTGAGACCAATATCATCAATGTCATAACTCCAGAGGAGTTCATAAGGGATGTTTATCAGCCTATTTCAGACCTTGAAAACAAAGATGTATCTATTTCGGCAGGAAATTGGACTCTGATACTTTTCCAATAGGAAATTTCTTCCGTTTTGGAATTTTTGGAAAATTAGAAAAATAAAAAGTAGTCCGGAGAGAGAACGAGGCGGCCACAAGCCCCCACTCCGCCACCACGCCCCCTGGTGGTGGTGGGCAAGCTTGTGGGCACGTCGTGTGCCTCCCGGACTCCGGTTTCTTGCGGAGGACTCCTACTGGCCCAGAAAAATCAATATATAGTTGCCCGAAGGTTTTGATCTCCTTATCGCGTAGTTTTCCTCTGTTTTCGTTTCGAGCTTGTTCTGCCGCAGATCTAGGTCAAGATGTCTTCTCAAGATTCAGAGGGAGAGAGCTATGTGGCTGACTACCTTGCTAACCCCAAGGTCTATGGGGACTTGGAACCATATGGCTGGACCACTGATGAGGAAGAGGACTATGAGCCCAAAGGGAAGGAGCAAACGAGTTCGGATGAAGAGGAGGCTCCTCTACCTCAACCTGCCAACACCCATGTGGAGTTCAAGAAGTCAAGCCTCCAAGAGAAGCCTAAGACCTTGTTTATCCCTTCTCGTTTCTTGCAGGAGAGTAAGCAGGAGCTTTCCATAGAGTTTTGAAACTGGAGGAGGAAAATGACGATCTAAGGGAGCATAACTTTTTGCTCAAGTGGAAATTAGACAAGCTCAAGACTGCTCCAACTAAACCACCATCACTACCAAAGGAAGACAACTAAGCATTGGTATGGGCAATCCCCTTGGCTTCTGCCAAGCTTGGGGGAGTTGCCCTGGTATCGTATCACCTTTATATCTTTTGCTTTTACCTCTGTTTTAGTTCTTTCCTTTTTAGTTTTTATTTCTTCTTTTAGAGGAATAAGTCTTTAGTTTTCAGTTTGAGTCTTTTACTTTTGTCTCTCCCCCGATGTATTCGAGCTTACGAGCTATATAATAAAGAGTGCCTTAGTTAAGGGCTTTGCTTTGTGCCATGATCAATAGTATGAAAAGAACGATAGCATGAAAGATCATGAGACGATCTTATGGAAAGTGATAACTTCACTTATGACATGTATGATGATTGAAACTTATTGAGAATAAATCAACATAGACCTCAGTCATTGTTGCAATTAATAAGAAGTAATAAGGAAATAGAGGTTCACATATAAATATATCATCTTAGACACTTTTTACAATTGTGAGCACTCACCAAATTATTACATGCCTAGGAGTAGATGTTGGACAAGGAAGACAACATAATGAATTGTGTTTGCTTGGTTCCAAAATTTTTTATATGATTAGAGATCCCTTAGCATGTGACGATTCCTTCCACCTCATATTAGCCCAAACTCCCGCACCAAGTAGAGATACTACTTGTGCATCCACAAACCTCCAACCAGTTTTGCCATGAGAGTCCACCATATCTACCTATGGATTCAATAAGATCCTTCAAGTAAGTTGTCATCGGTGCAAGCAATAAAAATTGCTCTCTAATATGTATCATCTATTAGTGTGTGGAAAATAAGCTTTATACGAACCTGTGATGAGGAAGACATAAAAGCGACAGACTGCATAATAAAGTTCTTTATCACAGGAGGCAATATAAAGTGACGTTCCTCCGCACTAAGAGGACACTCATTCAAACCTCAAAAGCGCATGACAACCTCTGCTTCCCTCTACGAAGGGCCTATCTTGTACCTTTACTTTTTACCCTTGTAAGAGTCATCGTGATCTTCACCAATTCCCTTTTTGCCTTTGTCTTGGCTACCGTCACATGTTTGGGAAAGATCTATATTCATATATCAACTTGGAGTTGAGTACTTATGCTTTATTGTTGTTGACTTTACACTTGAGGTAAATGGTTGGGAGGCAAAACTATAAGCCCCTATCTTCCTCTTTTTCCAGCTGGAACTTTGACACCATGAGTACCACGTGAGTTGTAACAATTGTGGAAAACAAAAGAGATGATTGAGTATGTGGGTTTGCCTTACAAGCTCTTATTTGACTCTTTTCTGATGTTGTGATAAATTGCAATTGCTTCAATGACTATGGACTATTGTTGGTTACCTCTCGGTAAGGTTTTTTCTTCATGCTTTGCTTTGTGAAGGAATTTTTACTTTCCCATAAGAATCTTTATGATATATTGTTGTTCTATGTGTGATCATGATGCCCTCATGTCCGTATTATGTTTTATCGACACCTTCATCCCTCAACATGTGGACATGTTTATGGAACTTGGTTTTCGCTTGAGGACAAGCGAGGTCTAAGCTTGGGGGAGTTGATACGTCCATTTTGCATCATGCTTTCATGTTGATATTTATTGCTTTTTGGGCTGTTATATTACTTGTGGTACCATATTTATGCCTTTTCTCTCTTATTTTGCAAGGATTATTTGAAGAGGGAGAATTCAGGCAGTTGGAATTCTGGACTGGAAAAGGAGCAAATCCTAGTCCACAATTCTGCACATCTCCAAATGCCCTAAAAATTTACGTGGATTTTTCAGGAATATATTAAAAATACTGGGCGAAAGAGCTACCGGAGGGGGGCCACCAGGGCTCCACAAGCTTGCCCACCGCCACCACCCTCCCTGGTGGCGCAGGGCAGGCTTGTCGGCTGCCTGAAGGCCCACTAGCCCCCCTCTTTTGCTATATGAAGCGTCCTGGTCTGGAAAAAAAATCAATCAGGAGCTTTTTCGTGGTTTCGCCGCCGCCACGAGCAGATGCAATCTAGAGCTCCGGCAGGACGATCCTGCCGGGGAATCTTCCCTCCCGGAGGGGGAAATCGTCGCCATCGTCATCACCAACACTCCTATCGTTGGAGGGGAGGCATCTTAATTAACATCTTCATCAGCACCATCTCCTCTCCAATACCTAGTTCATCTCTTGTAATCAATTTTCGTGTCGCGACTCCGATTGGTACTTGTAAGGTTGCTAGTAGTGTTGATTACTCTTTGTAGTTGATGCTAGTTGGATTACTTGGTGGAAGAGTTTATGTTCAGATCCTTGATGCTATTCATTACACCTCTGGTCATGATTATGATTATTTATTGTGAGTAGTTAGATTTGTTCCTGAGGACATGGGATAAGTCATGCTGGTAATAGTCATGTGAATTTGATATTCGTTCGGTATTTTGATATGTTGTATGTTGCTTTTCCTTTAGTGGTGTTATGTGAACGTAGACTACATAACACTTCACCATATTTGGTCCTAGAGGAAGGCATTGAGAAGTAGTAAGTAGTTGATGGGTTGCTGGAGTGACAAAAGCTTAAACCCCAGTCTATGCGTTGCTTCATGAGGGGCTGATTTGGATCCACTAGTTTAATGCTATGGTTAGACTTTGGCTTAATTCTTCTTTTGTACTTGTGGATGCTTGCGAGAGAGGTTAATCATAAGTGGGATGCTTGTCCAAGTAAGGTCAGTACCCAAGCGCCGGTCCACCCACATATCAAACTATCAAAGTAACGAACGCGAATCATATGAACATGCTGAAACTAGCATGACCGAAATTCCCATGTTTCCTCAGGAGCGTTTTTCCTCCTATAAGACTTTGTTCAGGCTTGTCCCTTGCTACAAAAGGGATTGGGCCACTTGCTGCACCGTTGCTACTACTTGTTACTCTTTGATTGCTACGTTTCACCTCGCTACACAATCACTTGTTACCGCTACTTTCAGTGCTTGCAGTTATTACCTTGCTGAAATCCGTTTATCACAGCCTTCTGCTCCTCGTTGGGTTCAACACTCTTACTTACCGAAAGGACTACGATTGATCCCCTATACTTGTGGGTCATAAACGCCCTTGAGTTCGAATCTTCAGGGTTTTTCGGAACCCGAAATCCGACATGTGGCGCGCCAGGTTGGGGGCGTGTCAAGGTTTCCTCAAAATTCCTCCTTCACCAAGCTTCGCTGCTCCCATGGCTGATACTCGCCAGGCTCGCACTGAGCGCCGCACCACCTGTGTTTCTCAGATGGCACCCGTCGGCCCCGTCGACGCGCACCGGGCACCATAGCCCATGGTGAAGGCCCTAATGGGCCCTGATACTCAAGAATAGCAAGGTTCCTCCCAGCTGGATACCTAGCAGCCCGATGTCCGCACTTCTACTCCGTCACTGGTCCGGGCTTTCGGGTCGGCCTCGCGCTCCGGACCGGAGATGCCGCATGGCCAATGCGCGCTTGCCATGGCCGCCGAGCTGCTCTGCTACTGTCCCGCCCCTGACCGCCACAACGACTAGCTCCAGCGCATCGAGGAGCTCGTCGCTGCTATCGGTGATCCCGCGGCGCTCTCCTGCTCATTTTGACCCCAATCGTCCCTGGCGAATGACGAGGAGCAAGAACCTCCAACCCCACCTCCGCGGCGTGGTGCGTGCCCCGAGCCCAGGCAGGAAGCACGTCCCCGCGACCGGCCTCTTGAACCGAGATGAAGCAAGCTGTCAGGTGGTTCCTCAGCCATGCACCGACGCACGCGCGCTCCCGGCACTGCAAATCCCGTGTCGCGAGCGTGCCCTACTCGAAGCAGACCCATTGGAGCAACAGGACTAGGTCGCCCTCGCACGTGCTGCACTCGTCGGGCCGGTGGGGTACCTCGCCATTTCCCCTGAGCTCTACCCAATTGCGTGGCCCTGCGAGTTCAAGGCCGAACTACCCCCGCGCTACGACGACACCCTGGACCCGCCCGAGTTCCTGCAACTCTACACGCTGAGTATCAGGGCGACAAGAGGGGGCGACAAGGTCATGGCGTGCTGGTTCACCATGGCGCTCAAGAGCGGCGTGCTCTCTTGGCTCCTCAACCTCCCAAGGGCATCCATCACCTCCTCGGACGATCTACACGAACGCTTCATCACCAACTTCTAGGGAAATCGCGACCGCGCTCCCACCGTGAACGACCTGCGGCGCATCAAGCAGCGGGAGGGGGAGACCCTGCACAAGTTCATTCAGCGCTTCATGGCAATGCGCCTCAAGATCCCCTACGCGTCGGACCAGGCCGTCATTTCTGCCTTCCCCGATGGAGACACCAACCTCAAGATGAAGGAGGAGCTCGCCATGAGTGATGAAATGAGCACTGCACTAGAGATGTTCAACCTGGCAAACAAGTGCGCCAAGGCTGAAGAAGGTCGCGTGTCGCTCCTCGGGCCACAGGCGGCGGAACCAGAAGAGAAGAATACCAAGGCCGAGGAGGCAAAGTGCAACGCTCCGGTGGTGGTCGCAGTCGAGCCTCAGGCAAAGCATGGACGAGGGGGAGAGCGACCCTCAGGAGGGGGGGCAACGTGCATCTTCCACGGCACTAGCGGCTATGATACCTCCGAGTGACACGAGCTCCGACTCGTCCGTGCCGAGCACTTCAGCAGCGGCCCCAGATGAGGAGACAGAGGCCCGTGCCTGGCTGTGGTCGCAGTGGAGGCCGTTGGGATGACCGGGAGTCGCGTCAGGAGTGGCAAGAACAGCCTCATGAAGACCGTTGGCGCGGCTAGCCTCAGGAGGACTGCTGGCGCGACCATGCTCGGGACGACCACTGACGCGATGACCTTCAGGAGGGGCAATGACACGGTCAGCCTCGTGAGGCTCGACCTTGTGAGACTGGGCTGCCTCCGCTGCCTCCACCACCCAGAAGGAGGTATGAAGACAGGGAGAATGATGGGGCTGGGGGCTTCCAGGAGGTCAGGGCGTGGCCGGTCTTGAACCCGATCTCGAACAGCGAATTCAAGCAGTTCACCAGGGAGGTGAATGCCGCTCTCCCGAAGCCTGAAGCGATGTGCCCCCTCAACTGGTCCCAGTCCACCATCACCTTCTACCCATGTGATCAGCTCAGGTGCTCGTTCATGGCCGACAAGCTCCCCATGATGTGCACCCCGACCATCAGCAACGTCCTCGTCACCAAGACCCTTATCGATAGTGGAGCAGGGCTCAACGTCCTCTAGGTCGAGACCTTCGAGACACTCCAGCTACCGTACGAACAGCTCATGCCGACCAAACCTTTCCTAGGAGTCACAGAAGGGTCCACCGTGCGAGTCTACTTCGGCGAGCGCAAGAACTACCACACTGACATCGTCATCTTCGATGTCACGCACATCCACCTCCTGTACAATGCGATCCTTGGGTACCCTGCTCTCGCCAAGTTCATGGCAGTGACCCACCATGGCTACAACATCCTCAAGATGCCAGGGAGCGATGGCGTCATCCCCATCGCCTGCGACGAGAAGGATGTCGTTTGTACACTCGAGAGCGCCTACTGTGCCGCGGCGGTGGAACGCTCGGACGATGAAGAAGACGTGCCACTTCATGGGGATTCACGCAAGAAGAAGAAGTAGCTCCTCCTCATGGAGCGCCCTGGGACTTTGGGCTCCTTGCCCGGGGACGGGGTCATGCCTCCCATCACATATGGAGGATCACTCGGCGCCCCCCTTGGGTCAGGCCTGGGGGCTCCCACTAGGGAGGTTCCCAGCATGACCAGTGAGGCGAGGGTGGCGCTCGAGCACAAATCGAGGGCGCACTCCGGCGCGCGTCCGCCCAGCTCCCGTGAGTCCGTCATCACAGCAATCCAAGAACTTTGAGAGTCCCAGGCCGTGCAAGGCCGGGACTGCCATGCATCACCAATCACAGTCCCTGTCGCCGTCATGGTTGAGCAGCCACGCATCTCCATCAACATGCTCGCAACCACAGAGCTGCGGATCCAGACCCCTTCTAGACCACGCGAACTGATCATCGGGCCCTTCGGGCTGAAGAACGTGGCTGCTACCTACCGGCAGCTCCAGCAGGCCATGCTCATGCCTTGCTTGGTGGGGCGTGGTGAGGAAGAGGAAGAGATGCTCGGCCCAAGTGAAGGTCCCGAGCCACGAGAGACGGCGGACCCGTGAGGGTCGTGGTCGTGGAAGCAGGAGATCGGGCGACAAGGGCGCACTCGGCCCTTCAGCAGCATGGCCACCAGGTGACTTTTTGTTGGCTGCTGCCACATAACCTTTTGGCTCACTCTATCCGAGAGCGCCCACAGGGCCATGTGGCCTCTAGGTGTTTAGGGAACTCCCCAGCCGCCCCTTTCATTTACGCATCCTTCACTTGTTTCTGTTGCACCCACTTCAAACCCTAATGTTCCACCTTGCTTGCATCTTTGGGCGGTCGCCCCCCCCCAAACTTATCCTTGCAAGTCTCCTGAGGCAGCACACACCCTGCCTCACTCCCGAATAAGAAGAAGTCAACATAGTTTACCAAGGACCGAAAAGGAATCAGGCGCCAATGCCTCGGGGGTAGGGACACTCACGAGGCCAAAGCGTCCTCGCGACCACCTAGATACACCCCCTTGTGACACTCTCACGTAATAATGAGCAGTGGCTGCATACGCCCGGGGCCTCCTGAGGACGCGTAGGGGTCCCTCCCATGCCTAGTGGCAGCCCTATGCTATGCGCTGGGTAGAAGACGGTGACACTCTCACCTACTAATGAGATGCGGCTATATATCCCCCCCCCCGAGAACGCGGAGGGGTCCCTCCCACGCCTAGTGACAACCCTACACTCCGCGTTGGGGAGAAGATGGAGGAAATCAACTCTATCCACCAATGACTATGTCGGCAGCTGGCAAGGAAATCAACACAGTGCAGCAATGACTATCCTCGCAACTGGCAAGGAAATCAACACAGTCCACCAATGACTATGACCATAGCTGGCCAGGAAGTCAATCCAGTCCACCTACGACTAAGCCCTGTCCCAATGCGGGGGACAGACAGCTGGAGGTACGAAGCCGCTTGTACGTCAAGGGGGACCCCCTGAGCATCGTGACTTAGGGGCCTAACTGCGTCCGTAGCCCCTTCCCTCTTGGGCAATCCTGGAATCCGGTCAGTTCAACGGTGATGGGTACGCGCGGGGCGGGCCCTGCCGACACAGAGCCTAGTGTGCTCAACAAGCCACTTAAAATCTCTTAGGGAGAATGCTGGAGTCACTCGTACGTCAAGGGGGACTCCTGAGCATCGCGACTCAGGAGCCTGAACTGCGCTCGTAGCCCCTTCCCTCTTGGGCCACCAAAGCGGTCCAAAGGCGGAGGAGGTACGCACGGGGCGGACCCTGCCGACGTAGAGTGCTGAAGGAGTTCGGGAGTCTCATATTGTCTGTTTCTTAAGAGGGACATTGGAGTCGCTCGTACGTCAACAGGGAGTCCTGAGCATCGCGGCTCAGGGGCCTAACTGTGCTCGTAGGCCCTTCTCCCTTGGGCCGTCCTGGTATCCGGTCGGTCCAATGGTGGTGGAGGTATTTGCGGGGCAGGCCCTACTAACGCAGAGTGCTGAAGGTCTTCTGAAGTATCAAAATCCTCGCCATGTTCCCCTCATGAGGGCTGCTCGCACGTCAAGGGCGACTCCTGAGCATCGCGACTCAGGAGCCTAACTGGACACGTAGCCCCTCGCCTCTTGCGTCATCCTGGAATCCGGACGGTTCGATAGCGGTTGAGGTATGCGCGGCCGGCCCCTACCGACGCAGAGTATCACAACAAACATGAAACAAACGAGGCGAAGAAAACATTCAAGCAGTCAACCAGTTATTTCAAGCCTTAACAAGTTCTTGAAAATGCAAATGAGTTTGACGCTTCCACGAGGCACGATGTGCATTGCAGGGAAACACAGGGGGGAGAAATAAGGAGGAACCGCCGCCGCCGGTTTATTTAGGGGGCTTGTCGTCAGCGTCAGTGGTGTTTTCTTCCCCGCCATTGGCTTCAGAGGTATCTGGAGATGGGGGAATTGTGACGCGGGCGAACCTCTTCACCAACGCCTCCACGGGTCCCTTCATCGCCTCCGCGGCGCTGTCGCGGCCCTCTGTAGGGACCGGCAGGATCACGGAGTCGAAGTCAAACCCCGGCTCACGAAGATGAAGGTGACTGAAGACGCGTGTCGCAGCCTCAGAAGAGAGGTCGCGGCACTCACTCCCCAAGATCTTGTCCACCTGGATGACGGCATCCTCCAACATCACGGCGATCTCTGCCGCGAGCACAGCGAAGCCGCCCTATGGGGCGGCCAGAGGCTTGTCGAACCCGTCCCGACAAAGGGTGTGGAGTGTCAGGCGAAGCTTGAGCTCAACGTCAGGGAAGCCGACCAGCTCCGCAGCCTTCTTCTTCTCGGCCGCGACGTGGGCTTCCCCCTTGGCATCGAGAAGGGTCTTCTTCGAGGCGATCTCTTTCTCCTTGTCATCCAAGGGCGCCCGCTTCGTGCCCAGGCGAGTTCGTCCTGGGACAATTGTTCTTCCCAAGCGACGAACTTGGTGTTACGGGCCTCGAGTTCTTCCTCCTCCAGGCGAAGATGCTGGCCTAGCTTATCTTGTTCTTCTTGGAAAGCCTTCAGGCGAGCCTCCGCATCTTAGTAGCGTTTGGAAGCAGCCGCGGCTCCTTTCATCCCCTACTCACACGCAGCGCGAGCGGATTCACCTTCCTTCATCGCCTCCTCACGCACGGCGCGAGCGGATTCGGTTTCCTCCAGCGCCTCCTCGCGTGCAGCGCGAGCGGCTTTGGCCTCCTTCTCGCACTCCGCCATCATGACCGCGACCTTGCCTAGGGCATCGATGGCCTTGCTCAGGATGTTCTAGACGTATACCGGAGTCCTGTGGATCTCCCCCTGAGGAACCTCAAGTGCTATCGCGGGCAGTGTCGTCAGGGAGGCAGCGTCATGGGGGACAGGGGATCCGAAGGTTGCTCGGAGATTGCGAGCATTAGCGCATTAGTGGACCGAGGGCCCTCAAGAGCCTGCCCCTCGGGCAACAGCACTGCCACAACCACCTCAGGACGCTTCGTGGGCTCGGGGGGCTCGGCGACCAAGGCCTGAGAGGTCGCCTTGCGAGCCTCCCCTTCTTGATCGGCAGGCGGCGACGCATTGGGGAGGGCCAGCTGTGCGTCAGGTGTCACATTCGGCTTGACGCCCTCCTTCTTCTTCTTCGCCCCCAGTGAGGCAATGCCCCTGGAAATCAGGCAAAAAAGGGAATGAGCCATGCGCGGACGATGGACACGCGGGGCATGCCAAAATGAGTCACTTACTCTTCGACATCGACCCATCTCTTCTTCCTCTCCGCCCCGGCGACGGTAGGGGCGACAGGGTCCCCCACGGAGGGGGGCTAGACCGACGCCTCAGACTTCACGCCAGCGGAGGCAGGATGCGCCAAGGGCGACTCAGCCCCGTGCTTCCGGGGGGCGAGTAAGCAAGCGGACCGCGTGGCGCGCAGGGCCGACATGGGTCCCCTGGAGATCCTGGTCAAGAGCAAAGAGATCACGGTGGAGACTTCGCCGGTGACATCATCATCTTCAAGCTCACATCATCATCATCCTCTGAATTTCGGGCTCCGCAAAACCCTAAAGATTCGAACTCAGGGGCGTGTAAGAAGATCTCTCGCGGGCTCGCCTCAACTAGCTCGCTACTCGCTTGGGATGGCAAGAACTCACTCGATGGTGAGGAAGACACAGAACACGACAGTTTACCCAGGTTCGGGCCGCTGAGAATCGTAACACCCTACTCCCTCTTTGGTGAATTGGCTCTGGTGGAGGTTGGTGGATGAACTAGTTCACTGTTCGACGGCTCCGGAGGCTGGGTGGCCTTCGTGTCGTGCCGGTGGGTGAATGAATGGATCGGATCCCCCTCTATGAAGTAACCTACTCTCTATATATAGTGGCGGCCCCGGTCCTCTTCCATTATCGTTTCGGCGGGAAGGGATTCCACAACTGCCAATTTTGAAGGGGAACAAGGGAACATGCTCCCCTGCCCAAAGGTGGTCTTCGCCTACAATGTGGGTGTCAACGCAGCTGGGACGGGTCCAGGGATGATGTTCGTCCTACTGGCGGGCGATGGTGGCCTTGTTGCACCAGAATGGAAACCTTTAGAAGATGCCTTGGGAACCCGCGTACGTCCTTCTCACCTTTGCACTAAAGAGGAAACTGCTCCGTCCTATTGTCTGCTGCTCGCATGTCCTTCCACCGCATCATCCTCGACTCCTGTGGTTGGGTCTCGCCTCAAATTATCCGCTGCTCCCGAGGGATCCCGAGGAGCTCCCCCCACACGGGTCTTCATGTTGTTCCTCCTCGCGAGGACACTGCCTTGAGTGGTGCGAGGCCTATTGGTTTTTGATCAATGAAGTGGGCCAGCCCTGGGCCGCGGGCAGGCAGGTCTAGGTACCTCCATTCCTAGAACGCCGACAGTAGACCCTGGGCCCAAGGCACGCCTAGGCTGGCTTCTCGAAGAAGCCTTCAGGGCGTCCTGAAGCGTCATGGGCCCTAATTGCCTGCGGGCCAGGTGGCACACGTGTCCAGCCGCCATGCGGCGACGCTCTCGCTCCTCGAGGCATCCGCGGTGCACCAGACCACGACGACACGATCTCCAACAACCGCACCGGCCATCATTGTTACTCATTGAATGGCATCGGCGCAGTCTGCCCACGCCCAACGGCCCTCACGAATTTGACCGCTCGCTTGTTACGTGAGGCGACGTGGGCGGCAATGCGCCCGCCGGCCCACCTCACGGCCCCCGAGGGGCGTGCGACGCTCGCGCTCCCACGATGGTTGGTGGCTGCGGCTCACCTATAAATCTGCCCCGTCCCTAGGAAGTGGGAGGAACTACAATCTTGATCTTCCGTCGAGGAAAACCTCTTGTCACGTTCGTTTCTTCGTCTTCCATGGCATCTCCAGGAGGCGATTGTCGGTGTCCCGGGAATGGGGGTACCCAGACCTGCCTCCCTGTGGCCTAGGGCTAGCCCGCCTCACCGGAACAAACCAACGTGCGTGGCGCCATTCAAGGTAAGGCCCTCGTGAGGGGCCAAGCCTCATGAGGAGGGGGAGCGTCAAGACCCGCAGGGGCCACCTCAGGGCCCCTCCGGAGTGGTGACACCAGGAAAGGACAGGAGAGCAGCGGATGGCAAGAGGTGGCGGTTTCCCCTTTGGTGCAAACGAGGCGGGAGCGTACAAGGGTACCAAAGGCATCTCCCAAAGATTTCCCTTCCGGTGCAACAAAGCCGCAACCGCCCACCAGTAGGGCAAACGTCACACACAGGCCCATCTGTGCAGCACAGACAATTACTTTGCAGGCGAAGACCACCTTTGGGTAGGGGAGCATGTTCCCCTGTTCCCCTTCAAAATTGGCCGTTGTGGGATCCCTTCCCACCGATGCTATGAGGGAAGAGGACCCAGGCCTCCGCTATAAATAGAGAGGGTAGGATACTTGAGAGGGAGAGTTCATTCGGATGGTAGAACAATACACCTAGCCACTTGGCATCCTGAGGCTCAAAAGCACTATACTAATTCATCCACCACCTCCGCGAGAGGTAATACACCAAAAGGTGGAGTAGGGTTTTACGCTTCGCAGCGGCCTGAACCTGGGTAAACTGTTGTGTCCTGCGCTACCCTCGCCATCGAGTGAGTCCTTCGTCGTTTCCATCGAGTAGCGGGCTAGGTGAGGCAAAGCAGGGAGAGACCTTCGTTCACGCCCTAGTGTTCTAATCCATAGGGTTTTGTAGAGCCCGAAATCCGACATTTGGCGAGCCAGGTAGGGGCTCCGATGGCTGACGCTCGTCGGGTTCGTGTAGAATGCTGCACCACCTGCATGGCCCAGACCGCGCCCGTTGGTGCCGCCGGCGTGCGCCGGTCGCCGTCACCCGTGGTGAACGCTGCCACCGGCCCCGAAGTTCAAGAGCAACAAGGCTCCTCCCATCCGGTGAGCGAGCCGGTCGACGGCTGCACCACCACTCCGTCGCTCGCCAGACCTTCGGGATCGGCATCGCACGCTCGGCCAGAGATGCCCCACGGCTGGTGCGCACGTGCCATGGCCACTGAGTTGCTCCGTTACCGACCTACTCCTGACCGCCACGATGACTGGCTCCATCGCATCGAGGAGGTCATCACCGCCGCCGGTGACTCAGCGGCACTCTCCTGCTCAGTCCGACCCCTACCGTGCCTGGCGAATAATGAGGAACAAGATACGCCACCCCCACCCCCGCGGCGTGTCTCGAACCCCGAGCCAGGGTAGGAAGCGCGACCCCGTGCCCGGCCTCGTGAACCCACGGCGGGGCCCGGAGATGAAGCGAGCTGCAAGATGATCTCCCGGCCCCGCACCAATGTATGCGCGCCCCTGGCATTGCAAATTCCGCGTCATGAGCGCCCCCCGCTCCATGCAGACCCCGTGGAGCAACAAGACCCGGCGGCCCCCACGTGTACCTTACCCGTTGGACCGGTGAGGTGCCTCGCTATCTCCCACGAGCTCTACCCAGCTGCATGGCCCTGCAAGTTCAAGCCCGACCTGCCCCCATGTTATGATGGCACCCAAGACCCGGCTGAGTTCCTGCAACTCTACATGCTGAGCATCAGGGCGGCAGGAGGAGGTGACAAGATCATGGCATTATGGTTCCCAATGGCGCTCAAGGGCGACACACTCTCGTGGCCCCTCAACCTCTCGAAGGCGTCTATCACCTCGTGGGACAGCCTATGCAAGCGCTTCATCGCCAACTTCTAGGGCACCCGCGACCGCTCTTCCACCATGAACGACCTGCGGCGCGTCAAGCAACATGAGGGAGAGACCCTGCATAAATTCATACGTCGCTTCACAATTATGCGCCTCAAGATCCCCAAGGCGTCGAACGAAGCGGTTATCTCGGCTTTATCGGACGGAGTCACCGACCTCCAGATGAAGGAATAGCTCGCCATGAGTGATGAAATGAGCACTGCACTGGAGATGTTCAACTTGGCAAGCAAATGCGCTGAGGCTGAAGAAGGACGCTTGTCGCTCCTCGGGCCCCAGGCGGCGGACCCACAAGAGAATAAAGCCAAATCCAAGGAGGTGAAGCGCAAGGCCCCGGTGGTGATCGCCGCCGAGCCCGAGGTGAAGCTTATACGAGGAGGAGAGCGCTCATCCGAAGGGGGTTCGACGTGCATCTTCTATGGCACCAGCGGCCATGATACCTCTAAATGCCAAGAACTCCGTTTGGTCCGTGCCGAGCACTTCAATAGGCGCCCCGAACTGTTCGACAGAAGCCCCGCATGGAGGAGGCCGCAATAGGGGACGTTGGGATGACCTTGAGCCGCGTCAGGGGTGGTGTGAACGGCCTTAGGAGGACCCCTGGCGTAGCCAGCCTCACGAGGACCACTGGCGTGATAATCCTCAAGAGGGGCAGCGATGCCGCCAGCCTTGTTAGGCTCGCCTTAGGGAGGCTGGGCTGACCCCATTGCCTCAGGAGGAGGGATGAATACTGGAAGGACGACAGGGCTGGGGGGTTCTAGGAGGACAGGGCGGTGGCCTCCATCCTGGGCGGTGCCCAGACCCCATCCTCCAACCGCGCCTTCAAGCAGTTTGCCTGGGAGGTGAACGCCGCCCTCCCGACGCTAGAAGCAATGCGTCCCCTCAACTTGTCCTAGACCACCATTGCCTTCGACCCAAGTGACTAGTTCAGGTGCTCGTTCATGGCCAGCAAGCTACCAATGATGTGCACCCCGACCATCAGCAACGTGCTCGTCACCAAGACCCTCATTGACAATGGAGCAGGGCTCAACATCCTCTCAGTCGAGATATTCGAGAAACTCCAGCTGTTGTATGAGCCACTCATGCCGACCAAGCCCTTCTCACGAGTAACAGAGGGGTCCACCAAGCCCATTGGGCAAGTGCATCTGCCCATCACCTTTGGTGAGCGCAAGAACTACCACACTGAGATCATCGTCTTCGACGTCGCACACATTCACCTGCCATACAACGCAATCCTTGGGTACCCGACGCTCGCCAAGTTCATGGCAGTGGTCCACCATGGTTTCAATGTCCTCAAAATGACAGGGAGCGGTGGCGTCATCACGATCCCTTCCCACGAGAAGGATTCCGTCTGTGCACTGGAGTGCGCCTACTGCTCGGATGATGAAGAAGGCGAGCTGCCTCGCGAGGACCCACGCAAGAAGAAGAAGGAGGTCCTCCCCACGGAGTGCCTTGAGGCTTCGGGCTCCGTGCCCGGGGACGGGGCCCTGCCCCCATCGCATAGGGATGCGCCCCTCTTGGGTCAAAGCTAGGGGCTCCCACTAGGGAGGCCCCTAGTTTGATTGGTGAGGCGGAGGCGGCGTTCGAGCACATACCAAGGGTGCGCTCCGGAGCACGTCCGACCAGCTCTCGCGAGTCCGTCATCAGAGCAATCCGAGAACATCGAGAGGCCCAGACCATGCGACGCGGTGACTGTCCTACACCACCAATCACAGTCGCCATCGTCGGCACGGTTCACCGAGTCCGCATCTATCTCAACGCGTCCGCACCTAACATAGACGCGGCACACGGCCCCTTCTGGCCTACGCTGGCTGGGTACCGGTGGGAGTACCCGGGCACCAATGCCTTCATTCCCTTCGGACTAGGGAACGCGGCTTCCACTTACGAGAGGCTCCACTTGGCCATGCTCGTACCCCGCCGGCTGGGGTGCTACGAGGAAGAGGTGGAGATGCTCGGGTCAAGCGAAGGCCCCGAGCCTCGGGAGGCGGTGGACCCGTGATGGTCAGGACCGCGGAGACAAGAGACCAAGCGACGACGGCCAGGTGACTTTTTGTTGGTCGCTGCCATGTAACTTTTTGTTGGTTCACCCCGTCTGTGGGTACCTCCGGGGCCATGCGGCCTCCCAAAGCTCAGGACACTCCTTCGGCTGCTACCTTCTTTATGCATCGTTTAGTTGTTCAGTTTCACCTGTTTGGTATCCTAACGTTCTTCCTTGGCTATATTGTCGGGCGGTCAGCCCCCTGCTTGGGGACTCCGGTCCAAGTTTGTCCATGTAGATACGCAGCCTCCCTTCCAAGGAAGAAGAAGTCAGCAGGGTTTGCCAATGACCCAAACAAAATCAACTCAGTCCACCAATGACTTAGGGGTAGGGACATTCGCGAGGCCATAGCGTCCTTGCGATCTCCCATATACACCCCCACCGTGACACTCTCACCTAATAACGAGCCGAAGTTGTATATTCCCAGCCCCCCCCCTCGAGGATGCGGAGGGGTCCATCCTACGCATAGTGGCAGCCCTATGCTCCACGCTGGAAAGAAGCTCAGGCCCCAATGCCAAGGGGGTAGTGATTCTCGCGAGGAAAATGACACTCTCACGCAATAACGAGCCGAGGTTGTATACGGCCAGGGCCCCCCGAGGACGTGGTGGGCTCCCTCCCACGCATAGTGGAAGACCTATTCTCCGCGCTGGGTAAAGATAGGGGCAGTCAACATAGTCTGCCAATGACTACGTCCCTCAGCTGGCACCAATGTAGTCGACCAATGACTACGGTCCCAGCTGGCACCAACACAACCCATCAATGGCTACACCCTCGACCGGCAAGGAGATCGGTGCAGTCCACCCACGACTTCGCCCACAACAGTGTGTTAGGCAAACAACTGAAGGTACGGAGCCGCTCGCACGTCAAGGTGAACCCCTGACCATCGCGACTCATGGGTCTAACTGTGCCCGTAGCCCCATCCCCCTTTGGGCCGTCCTTGGATGGTTCAATCACGGGAAGGTACGTGCGGGGAGGGCGCTCGACAAATTTCTTCAGATCCCTTAGGAAGAACACTGGAGTCACTCGTACGTCAAGGGGGACTCCTGAGCATCGCGACTCAAGAGCCTGAACTGCGCCCGTACGCCGTTTTCCTTTTGAGCCATCCTTTCCAATCGGTTCAACCGCGGGGAAGTATCGTGATGGGGTTATAGGCCTAGGGTAGGGTCATAGGCCTGACTTATAAGTCCTACCCAAGGGCACCTCATTATTAGCTTGAAGATCACAAGATAGCTATCGATTGTATTAAGACAACCTCTTGTCCACTTGGTAGGAAACCACTCGGAGGATTATCTTATAATCGACGACTCGATTCCACTCGGTGAAGACCAGAAGCCAGTCGACATCGAAGGCCAGAAGCAACCCAGGGAGGCCAACGGGAATACATTAGACTACTGTAGTTATTATCATTTATGGCATACGTTACCTGTAACGTATGCATTTATTCTCACTTATTGCACCCTTGAAGGTTGGACACTTATGAGGGGCAGCGCACTCTATATAAGCCACCACTCCCCTCTAGCACAAGGGTTCGCATTCTGTAATGCCTATATTCCACTCGACACTAAAGCTCCACAGTACTGAGACATAGGGCTATTACCTCCACCGCAGAGGGGCTTGAACTCATACAACCTTGCCGTAGCTAGGACTCTGGTCTCTACTTTTGTACCCTACTCATCTACTCTCAGGCTTATTCCCATGAAATTTTGGCGCCCACTGTGGGGCAGGCGTCTAGGCGACTTCCGGAAAGTTTGCATTTTTTCTCCTTCACCATGTCTTCCGGCGGCGATTTGTGCTTGGGCCACGAGATCGTCTTCGACACACTCATTTTCGTCGCCGACGATTCGACATGGCTTCGGGAGGCGCCTCTCGATGTCGAGGCGCTTCCATTTAGCGGAGCGACATTCTTCTATGCTAGTTCCTGCGGGGTTCTTCTCCGCCAGCCGTCGATTCCATCATCGACTGCGATCCCCATCGCGCGTCGCAACAAGCGATCCGATCGCTTGCAGCTCCAGCATTGGGTGTGCCATGCACTCGCGCGTCAAGTGTCTTCACCGCAGGTGGTGGCCATCGAGCCTGCTATGCCTCCGTTTGCTGCCTCCCACTCGGTGTCAGATCCATTTGCTCTTATTCCGAGTGCGAGAGTTGCAGCCCTGTGCCGGAGATCTTCATGGATGGCTCACACGAGAGCCCGCCAAGGACCAGTCGGGACAAGAGGGAAGCCGGAGAGACTTTGGGCGCGCGTCATCATCAGCGCCTCCAACATTCGGTCGCGTTCTCATCAGAACAACATTGAGGTATACCGCACGCCCGTCCACAACTTGGCTGCGGCCACAAGGATTGCAGATTCATCCAGCCAACAAATTCAGATGCGGGTAGAGGTTTGGAGCAGATCCGCACGCTGTTGCAGGCGGCGCAACAGCAGAATTCCGTTGTTTCTTAGTCTCACAACAGACTGCACAACAATTCCATCTGAGCAGACACAGTTCGGTCGGTTAACAGCCCGGGTTCTCCCCAGCATCGCAATGGAGGAGATCGTCGAGAAGATCTATACAAAGACCAGGGGCGGAATCCACTTCTCTCTCCGTTCAATCGCGATGATCGCCATCGTTCACGCTCTCCTCCGCGGAGTGGTTCGTACGTGCCCCAGCACTACGACGAAAGGCGATCGGTGGGCGATGAACGCGACCAAAGGTGTGATGCAAGGGACTGAGAAACATGTCACTCAGAAGAGAGTTCATAGAGGCTAAGCTCATCGTGACGGTCCCGACGGAGATCGTCCGAGTGGAAGTGGCTCTGTCATCTCCGGCCCCGAGTGTTTCAGCCGAGCAATCCGCTCAGTTGATATTCGCCCAACTTCAGGTTGGTGGAACGAATGAGCAAGTTCACCATAGAATCCAAGCCGGAAACATGGCTAGACGATTACCGAGTGGCAGTTCAGATCGGCGACGGCAATGACAACGTCACAATGAATCACTTGCCTCTAATGCTGGATGGTTCGACCCGTGCTTTTGCTGAATCAACTAGATCCTTCAAGCATATACTGCTGGGCAGACTTCGCCCGAGTGTTCATCAAGACCTTCGGGGGCACCTGCAAGCGCACTGCTGGTCTCACCGAGCTGCAGCATTGTATCCAGAAGCCGAGTGAGTCTTTGCGCGACTTTATCCAGCGCTGGACCACTTCTACCACACGGTGGAGAACGTCACCGAGCATTAGGCGGTCTGCATTTTTAAAGTAGGCATCAGGTACCAAGAGTTGTACTTGAAGTTCAGTCCGACAGGAGACATGTCCTTGAGCAAGGTGATGGAGATAGCAACCCGCTATGCCAATGTTGAAGAAGAAGACCACCTCTGCAGAGACAAAGGCAAACACTCGACGGAGATGCCAATTCCATCCAAAAGGAGAAGCAGAAGGTGGAGCGCACACCGCCGGCAGAAGCAGCCGCTCTGGCGGCAGGAAAGTTCAAGGGAAAGGCCAAGGGTCAATTTCCTCCCAAGAAATTCAGAAAGCAGTCGGGACCAGTTGTCCTTGGTCAGCTGTGTGGAATCCACACGAAAATAGATGAAGAAGGCAACACTATAGTGCCTAAGCATACCACTCGACAGTGCCGGCTGTTGATCCAGAAATTCGGAGAGGATCAGTCGAGTGAGAAAGGCCCAGAGAAGGAGGACGACGAGCAAGAAGACCATTTCCCAAAAGTCCATGCCACTCTGATGATCTTTGCTGACGATGAAAGAAAGAGTCGACTAAAAGTGGTCAACCGAGAAGTCAACATGGCAGCTCCTTCCTCCCCAACATACTCAAGTGGTCGCAGACTGCCATCACCTTCGACCAGTTGGATCAGCCAACTCATATACCCACACCAGGACGTCAGGCTCTTGTTGTCGATCCAGTGGTTGAAGGAGTTTGGCTCCGCAAGGTGCTGATGGACGGAGGGAGTGGGTTGAACATCATGTACGCCAACACTCTCAAGGGGATGGGCATTCAGATGTCCAAACTTAGCAAGAGCAATATGCAGTTCCACAGACTGATCCCAGGGAAGAAGGCCAAGTCACTCGGCC
Organism: Hordeum vulgare subsp. vulgare; assembly: GCF_904849725.1. Classification (NCBI taxonomy): domain Eukaryota; kingdom Viridiplantae; phylum Streptophyta; class Magnoliopsida; order Poales; family Poaceae; genus Hordeum; species Hordeum vulgare. The sequence goes on along the minus strand of NC_058523.1, from coordinate 233,177,613 downwards.
AAATCGCGTTAGACGTTGTTTTCCGCTCTGACAAGAACTTCCGCAAAGAGAAACTCACGTTCGAGGTGGTAGACTTCCAGAGTGCCTGCCACGCCATACTTGGTAGTCTAGCTTATGTACGTTTCATGGCCCGACCATGTTATGTCTATCTGAAGATGAAGATGCCAGGGCCAAAGGGAGTCATCACCATCACCAACAATCGGCAGAGGGCAGAAGAGTGTTTGCAACAGGGCTCCAGGATCGCCGACCAGCAGCTGGCAATGGTGGAACTGGATGAGTACCGGAAGACAGCAGGCCCCGCCGAACTGATGCGCTCGAAGAAGCCAGCATCAGAGTCCGCATTCCAGTCGGCAGGGCAAATGAAGAAAGTCAACATCCACCCGACGGATCCCAACGCTGCCCCCCCCAACATCTCAACAATTGTTGATGCTAAATAAGAAGCTGAGCTCATCAAGTTCCTCCGTGAGAAATGGGACATCTTCACATGGAAGCCCGCTGACATGCCTGGTGTGCCCAGGAAACTGGTTAAGCACCAACTAAGAGTCGACCCCAAGGCTCGACCTATCAAGTAACATCTGCGTCGGTCCGCCACGTAGAAGGGAAAAGCAATCGACGAAGAAGTGTCTAGGCTCCTAGATGCCAAGTTCATTTGCGAGGTTTACCACTCCGAGTGGCTCGCTAATGTCGTCATGCTGCTTAATAAGAACAAGTTACTTCGAATGTGAATCGACTTCAAGCATATCAATCGGGTATGCCCGAAAGATCACTTCCCGCTCCCCCGCATAGATCAGATTATCGACTCGACTGTGGGATGCGAGCGATTGTCTTTTTTAGATGCTTACTCTAGGTACCACCAGATCTATCTTTATGGTCGATATGAAATAAAAATGGCCTTCATCACCCCGTTTGGGTGCTTATGCTACATCACTATGCCATTCGGTCTGAAAAATGCCTCCTCGATCAGATCAGTCGAAACCTGGAGGCATACGTGGACGATATCGTAGTCAAGTCACACAAAGGTTTCGACCTAGTGACTGACATGGCAGAAACCTTTGCCAACCTATGAAGGTACGACATCAAGCTTAATCCAGCCAAGTGCACATTCGGTGTCCCAAGTGGTAAGTTACTCGGTTTTCTCATTTCCGAACGAGGAATCCATGTTAACCCGAAAAGAAAGGGGCAATCGTTTGAATGAAAAGCCCGATGTGAGTACACGACGTTCAGAACATTACAGGTTGTTTGGCAGCATTAAGTAGATTCATATCTCGACTCTAAGAGAAAGCTATAACACTATACCGACTCATGAAAAAGTCAGACACCTTCGAGTGGACTCCTGAAGCAGAAGCTGCATTCATTGAGTTAAGGACTCCGCTATCCACCTAGCCGGTTCTTGCTGCTCCGTACAGCAAAGCGCCACTTCTCTTATACATCGCGGCTACAAATCAAGTCGTCAGCACAGTCCTAACAGTCGAGCGAGAGGAGGAATGCAAGGCTTATAAGATTCAACGCCCAGAGTATTATGTTTTTGAGGTATTGAATCCTTCCAAGCAGAGATATCCCCACTATCAGAAGCTCCTCTATGGTATTTACATGACTTCAAAGAAGGTGGCTCATTATTTTCAAGATCACTCGGTGTCTGTTGTCAGCGATGCCCCATTGTCAGAAATCCTTCACAATCGGGATGCATCGGGCCGAGTGGCGAAATGGGCAATGGAGCTACTATATTGTGACATAAAGTTTGAAGTCAAGAAAGCCATCAAATCTCAAGCTCTGGCGGATTTCATGGCCGAATGGGTAGAACAACAACAACCAGCTCTGATCCACTCGGCACACTGGATTATGTTCTTTCAAGGCTCCAAGATGCTAAATGGTTCTGGTACAGGCGTAGTTCTTATATCCCCTAAGGGCGACAATCTCAGTTACGTATTGCAGATTCACTTTGATTCTTCTAACAACAAGGCGGAGTATGAAGCTCTCCTCTACGGGTTGCCCATGGCCATCTCACTCGGCGTCCGACGCTTGATGGTATACGGTGACCTAGTGGTTAATCCAGTGATGAAAGAATGGGATGTGAGAAACCCTACCATGACTGGGTACTGCAACGCAGTAACAAAGCTTGAGAAAAGATTTGAAGGTTTAGAACTTCATCATGTTCCTCGATTGAAGAATCAAGTTCTTGATGAGTTGTAAAAAATCGGATCCACTCAAAAAATTGTGCCGAATGATGTTTGTTTAGAACACATACACGCTCCTTCGGTCCAAGAAGATCCATTCACTGAAGAACCTCCTCGGCCTACAAGTACTTTCGATCTGACTAAAGTTGAAATCCCAACAGTTGTCGATCTGATCATGAAGATCCGAGTGGACTGTACCATATATCGCATACATCCTGAGGCGAGAGCTACCGGAAGATGAAGTTAAAGCTAGACAGATCATCCATAGGTCGAAGGCCTTCACGGTCCTGGGAGATCGGCTTTATATAGAAAGTGTGTGTGGCGTAGCACAGCGGTGCATTTCCCCCGAGGAAGGTCGACTGATTTTGGAGGAACTCCACTCGGGAACCTGTGGTCATCGTGCGTCCTCTAGGGCTATCATTGCCAAAGCGTTCCAAGCTGGATTCTTCTGGCCACGAGCGCGTGAAATGGCCAAAGAAATTGTGGATCACTGCTAAGGCTGCCAGTTTTACTCTAACATGTCGCATAAGCCATCGTCTGCTCTGAACACAATCTCCCTCATATGGACACTTGTTGTCTGTGGCTTAGACATGGTCGGACCTTTCCGAACAGGGCATGGTGGATTCACTCATTTACTGGTTGCAGTCGACAAATTCACCATGTCGATAGAGGCCAAGCCAATCAAGAATCTAGATGCACATACCGCAATCAAGTTCATGAGAGAAATCAATTTCAGATTTAGAATCCCACACAACATCATCACGGACAATGTGTCAAACTTCGACTCAGATGAATTCAAGAGTTTTTGCTCCAGCCAAGGAACCCGAGTGGATTAAACATCCGTTGCTCATCCCCAAACCAACGGCGAGGATGAACAGGCGAATGGACTCATACTTCACGGATTAAAGCCTCGTCTCATGCGAGAAATTGGACATGCTGCACACGCTTGGGTCACCGAGCTGCCTTTTGTGCTCTAGGGTCTCAGAACGAACCTGAACAGGTCGACTGGGCTGTCTCCGTTCTTTCTCGTATACGAAGCAAAAGCTGTCCTTCCGAGTGATTTTCTCCACAATTCTCCCCGAGTTGAACTCTTCTCACAAGCTGAAGCTCAACAAGCCCGACAAGATGGAGTAAATCTTTTGGAGGAGGAGCGCGAGATGGCCCTGACTTGGTCGACGATCTACCACCAAGACTTAGAGCGGTTCCATTCAAGACACATTAGGAGTTGTACGTTCCAAGTAGGTGATTTGGTGCTCCGAGTGCATCGCCAAACGCCACACAAGTTAGCTCCCGCTTGGGAAGGACCCTTCATCATCTCAAGGTGCTGAACAACAGAGCCTACCGACTCTACAATCTCGAGAAAAGGATCGATGAGCAACGGGCGTGGAACGGATATCTACTTAAGCGTTTTTATGCTTGATGAGCGACTGTATTGATGTAACGAACAAGATTCTGTAAAGCAATATACTTGCCAGAAGTTCTGACTACAGCAATATATATGTTGACTCCGGTCTAGAAAACTTCTCCGAGTGAAGAGCTACCCTCTCACTTGGGGGCTTAGCTGTGAACCAGATTCTCCTAAGTTAAAAAACTTCTTCGACTTAAGAGCTACCCTCTCACTCGGGGACTTAGCCGCGAACCAGATTCGCCTTAGTTTTAAAACTCCTCCGAGTGAAGAGCTACCTTCTCACTCGGGGGCTTAGCCGCGAACGAGATTCGCCTAAGTTTAAAAACTTCTCCAAGTGGAGAGCTACCATCTCACTCGGGGACATAGCTGCGAACCAGATTCGCCTAAGTTCAAAATTTCTCCGAGTGGAGAATAATTATATCACTCAGAGGCTTAGCCACGAACCAGGTTTGCCTACGTGACGAAACCCAGCCTAACTACGAATCAGACTTCGCGTAGCCCCAACCCCACTTCGAATCAATCACAAATGCAATCGAGACTTTGCGTATGCCCAGAGCATTCCCAAAAAGAAAAATCCAGTCGAGAAAGATAAACTCAAATTCAGTCGAAGCAAGCAAATTTTTGATACCCGACGCAGATCAAGGATATCCGCGGAGGATAAAAGCAATCGGTTATTACCCGAATGAAGTTTAAAGTGTTCACAGAACCACTCGGCATACCGAGGCAAATCAAAGTTTTTCTCATGAATGTTTGTGATCCTCACGGCTCACCTGGACTGGCCGGTTCAACGAAGGTGTCGAGGTCGATGACATCGGCGATGCGCGTTGCAGTATTGATGAAGGTCTCCATGAAGTCTTCAAAATGAAGCTTCTTTGTGTTTGCAACCGGCAGCGCCTTCAGATTCTCCTCCCGATCCTCCTTAGACTAGATCCTGACAAGTAACAGAGCCACGTCAGCACCACATCGAGCGGGAGACTTCTTCCACGCTTGAACCCGATGAGGAATCTGCTCCATACGAGTCATCATCGCCTCCAGGTCATGCTAGAGATCATCCTTTGGCCATAGCTCCTTGTCAATCTTGCTCACAGCCGCCCTCAGTCGTGTGACGTACTTCTCCACCTTCGTAAGTTGAGAGTTCACACGGAACAGATTCAGAGCGGGGCCGTCACCGAGTGGAGTATTGATAGGGTCAAGTGATGGCCCGACCTCCTCAGTTTCCTTCCCCAAGTCCTGATAGAATTCTGTGAGGGAGAAATTTCAAGGTCATCATCAAAATAACACACAGTCAATCACAAGTTTCACTCGACAAGATACTTACGAGTGAGTAACCCCAAAATCTTGGTAGCAATGTCTCCCACATATTTTTGTTGAGCATTCGCCCTCTTGTTCACGTCCTTCAACTGGTTCATCCATGTGTACCGCTCTTTCTGCATCTTCTCCCGTGGCATCCTCAACTTTTGCTACAGTGATGATTGTAATTAAGCTACAGTGATCACACGCTAATGATGCCACGTCACCGTTATTCCCTATCGTTGATCTCGCGTTAGTTCAAAACAATTCGAATTCAAAATTTAAAAATAAAATCAAATGGGGAAAGTTATCGAATGCGAAAATAAAGATCTTGGTTGAGTTATATAAATTCCCTAATAGATTATAATTATAAATCGGGCATTTTTAGAAATTGTTGAAGCCCTATATATTTAAAAGAGAAGCTATAAAAAATGAACAAAAGAAAGTATTTAAAAATAAAGTAGTAAAATAATATAATATAAATAAATAAATAGTAATAATAAACAAAAACAAAGCCCTGGCCGACTGGGCCAAAGGGCCTTGCCGGCGACACCCATGAGCGCCCCGAGGCAACCCTAGGAGCCGAACCGGCCCTCCTCCCAGTTCCTACCGCGCCGCCACGGGCAATGCAAGCCCCCTCGCTCCCCACCTACCCCACGACGCCCAGGTCCCGTCCCCCCCATGACCCTCATTCCCCACCAACCGCGCATGTTCCTCCCACCGATCGCCAGATCTGACGAGAGGATTGAGCCCCTCGTCAGCCCCCTCCCACGACGCACTCGCCCCTGAATCCCTCCCCCCCCCCCCCCGTCGGTCCCCATCGCTAGCGCCCTGGCCACCACCATCCCGCTAGTCTACCCCAGGCCGCCGTCGTCCCTCGCTCTCGCCGTAGCCCCTGGCGCTCGTGCCTCCCTCCTTTGGTCTCCCCCACCGCGAGCGTCGGCCGCCCCGCCGGCCTCAACCGAGCGGCCGCCACTGGCGCCCGTCCTCCTTTAGCACCGGAAATTGGCCGGCCCCGGCGCCGACCCCCCCCACCGGATCCCTCCACCGGTCGGCTCCACCACTGGCCCTCCCGGCGTCTCCGTCGGACCTCCCTCACCCCGCACCGCGCCGGCACATCCGACGCCCCTCCCACCGAAGCTCCTTCATGCCGGAGCTCCTCCTCGGCGGATCCGATGCCACCTCCTCTGCCCCATCCCGGGAACTCCAGCTACACCGGGCCTTCCCGTCAACACCGGTGAGCCCTTTTTCGCGCTCTTCCGACACTCTCCTTCCATTCCCCGCTCCGGGTCAGTTCTCGCATATATCGTCTCGTTCCGGCGTCGAAGATTTTTCCTGTAGGTGGAGGTGCAGTTGCCACTGTCTCTCTGTTGACCGAAAGAGGAGCACAGAGTTTGAGCACACAGATAGGTTAGATGAAAATAAAAAGAAAATGGATGTATTAGATGATGTACATGTGTATGTATGTGTGTATGTATTGAGTATGTATGCATGTATGTAGAGAAAATAAAAATAAAAATATGTATTTATTGAATAAATAACTAAATAAATAATTAGATATATTATTTAGTTAATTAGTTAATTAATTAAATGGATAATTAAGTAATTAGGATAATTCGAGTATGACACGTGGGTCCCCCACTAAATTATCTAATTAATTAATAATTAACCCTAATTAAAAACTGAGTCTGTGACGCATGGGTCCCACTGGTCATGTCATGCTTAGTGTTGCACCTTTTGCTATTATTTATTGTTTCTTTCCCCTCTTCTTACCGGTAGACCCCGAGACTGACGCCGCTGCCGGTACATGTACGACCCTGTAGACCAGCCCTTTGCCGCAGAGCAACAAGGGAAGCAAACCCCCTTGATCATTCCTATATCGCCTATGTCTTTCTTCCTTATGCTTGCATTAGTATTTTCCTACTGTTGTAGTTAGCTCCTACATCTCATGCATAGTCTATTTTTGTTGAACTGCTACTTTGAGTATTGTACCTTCAAATCTGCTTAGTATAGGTGGAGCAGTCATCCCTTCTGACCGTGTAGTCCAGTTGCCACGCTTTGTTTTCAAATCTCGATCCCTGATCGAGGGCCAGACCCGGCACCGCACTTACACCCCTTAGTTGTGCGACGCTACAGAGATAATATCGGGTACCGAGGGTGACACCTTGCTAAGTACTCCTGATGATATCTATGTAGTATAGCTAGTCAGTCGTGGTTATTGAGGGTGATTCCTATTTCACCATTCCCGATGATGCCTCTGTAGTGCAACCCCTCAAGTGTGGAACCCCCGAGGGTGATTCCTCTAAGTCCACCTTGACGGATACACCGTTCGGAACCCAACGAGGGTGATACCTCGGATTCCCCCTGATGTTACAACCACACAGTTACTCGACCATGTTACTGGGATCATTGGTGATTAGTTGTTAGACGGGTGGATTCCCATGAGATTGTGTCGATGGCCTAATTGAAATGATAAAGGATTTGGGTATTTGATCTGGGTTGGTCGGAAGGCCTTATTACGCACTAACCGTCTGTGTGGGAATAATTATGGGTAGTCGACGTCGCGGTATCAGCCAAAGCTCTTCAAACGTCAGCTATGTAGCGGCGCGCGCCCGAGTGGTCCCGAGATGCATCGCTCTTGTATTAAGGGTAGCTAGGACTGAAATCGGCCGCCCTTGCATTGTGCAGGAGTGCGGAGGGCAAGTGGGCCCACGACCCCTTTGTGCTTAGGAGTTAGACCGGCGGGCTGGCCTCTGTGCTGAGCTTAGGTGGGGCTGCGACGTGTCGATATTCCGAGGCCGGGCATGACCCAAAAAAGTGTGTCCGGCCAGAGTGTTATCGAGCGCATCGGGGAATATGTTGTGCACCCCTGCAGAGAAGAACTTATCTATTCGAATAGCCGTGTCCACGGTTACAGGTCGATTTGGAGTTGTGCACTGATCTTATACAACTACAATTGTTACTTAACTGGATTTAGTTCCCCGGGATTGCTTCCATGCAGGGAGTCGAGGGAGGATCTCTAGCGTGACCTCATTTTAAAATTGCTACAACAATATGACTATTATTTGTGTTACCTTGTTCTACTCTCGTCTAGTGCTGCAAGACCTTGAAGATGCTAGTCTTCGTTAGGACTAGGCCTTCTCTCTATTCTTGCGTTGCTGCAGTCAGTCCACATATAACCCCCTCCTTTGATATTGTTGCATACTTAGCATAGTTTTGATTTGATGGTGTCTTTTTCATGGAGGCCGTTGAAGACCAGGAGTAGTTTAGGAGGTTCTCACGTAGGAGGCCTCGCCTTGTTTGATCGTGTTTCTTTTGTGCTACCCTTCTCTAAGGCACCCCATGTTTTATGTCTGTACTGAGATATTGTTGCTTCTGCTGACTCGTGTGTTTCTCGAGCTTCTGTATTATATCCCTCGAGGCCCCTGGCTTGTAATATGAAGCTTGTTTATTTTATTTGTGTCTAGTGTTGTGTTGTGATATCTTCCCGTGAGTCCTTGAGTTTGATCGTACGCATTTGCGGGTATGATTAGCGTACGACTAAATCGAGGGCGACACAAGTTGGTATCATAGCCGACTGCCTGTAAGTAGCCCCCTTTCCAAGTCCTTGGCCGAAGTTGAGTCTAGTGTTTGAAAAACATTACTAACACTGATGTTGTGGCTTACGGGCCCACATCTCAATTGGGTGGTATTAGTATCTTTTACTCCTTTTCTATACTCCGGGTTCTAATTTCTCTTCTCTTTTGGGTTAAAGATTTTACTAACTCTAACTCTAGGTTCTCGTAACTAATTCCTCCTAGAGAACCCTGCAATTCCAGATGATGGCTTTATCTGTCAGCAGAACTGAAGTTACTCTTCGATGTTCTCTTCAGGACTTGTGCTCATTGCTTCTGCAATTTTCCCTTCCTCCGTCAGCTACGATGGATGACTACATAGAAATGTCATTCATATTTTCTTTCCAATTGCTCTTGTTTCACGAGGTGCAACAAATTTTCTTACCGGGGATTCGTCCATCATCAGTTGTCATGGGTTTCGAGAGTTCCTCGAATTACAATTCGATCTTTCAGAATCCCGAGTAGCCTATTGCTTTTTGACCTCTCTCACCTGCTTGTCTTATGGTTAAATCCATATGTCTAGCCGCATTCATTAAATTCCTTTGTGAATTTCCTGTGATCTTATTGATTCTACCTTTGTGTGAATGCGCACAATCATCTATTGATACTCATAAATTAGCTTTCCGGCTCAGACGTCCTTCCAAATAGAGGTGATTCTTGGCAAATCAACCTTGATGGATGGTACATCTAAGTCCTTTCAACTTGTTTGTATTTGATCGGAGCATCTGATTATGATACACCAACCAGGAAATCCTAATTCCTTTGGTATTTTAGTATCGATATTTTTCAGATGTTCTATAATCCGATCCGTTGCATTCTATCTCCCTCTGATAAAGTACATATACTCACATCAGGTCTTTTGTGGACTACCAGACTCATTGCTGGGTTATTATCCGATGGCATCCTTTACATTCAAAAAATTCTTGTGATATTGTTCCCCTGATACATAATGCCATTGGTAAATCGTGTCTTTTCCCTCTGATGAGTTGTATCCTATGCCCTTGTCAGCCATGCTCTTCGAGCATGTGTTAATTACTCTTGGAGTGTATGGTATATGTTCCTAAGATGCCCCGATAGGTTGAACCTATGCCTTCCTAACCAATATGGTCCGAAGAGTGTTTCACGAGTCTTACTTTTCTGGTGTTTTGCTAGGTAATCTTTCCAATCTACAACCTCATCAAAGGCAAGGAGTAAATGGGAGTCGACCTTGAACTTGTGTTCATGCCCATGGAAACGGAGTTGATCCTATCATAGAAGCTTATTGTATCAATAATCATTCATTTTGTGGTTTAAATTTGGTATCTGTGATCTTGTCCTTTGCAATCGTGGTTCCGACCATGTTGTCCTACCTTGATTTCATTCCCAGACGAGTTAAAGTACTTGTCTTCTTCAGATCAATACACCAGTCCAAGCCTTAATGTTGATCTACCTCCGAGTATTATTCCTTGTAGCTCGAGGATATCACAGAGCTATATAACTTCTGGTGAGCTCCTCATCAACTATGATATTTTCATTAATTCTAGTTTCCTCATGTTTGAGTTGTTGGACATGCGAGTACATCGATAACTGAATCGAGTACGCATTGAGATTCAACAACTCTTAGTAATATTCCTTGCTTATAAATTTGAACTCGATCATGTCTTTCCAAGCTGTTAAGCTACAACATCATCATCATGCTAAGGCTTGACCATGCTAAATATGTCTTTCATCCCTAGAACAAGATTCCAATAGTGCAATAAGTTATATCGAGCTTTCAACATCCTGATGGTTGTCCTGAAAGGCAATCTTAATTCTAAGCTAGAAGTCTTATCTGTGAATCCAACAACCTCTTGCTTCATCATTTCCTTGTTTGATGTCGTCGCTGATCGATTACATCTTCGTGAAACTTCTTGACAAAAGTGTCGTGATCACCGTCAGCATTCTGAGCTCTTGATGGGTATCGACCAAATGCATGATAAGAAATACCATCCTTGCCCCTCTTGATGATTTGTATTATCATCGACATCCTTGTTTGCCTTCCCTCTAACACAAATGTATTCATGTTTTGTGTTGTACTTTGTGTTCCTCACTATCCAACTTATGTTATCTTCTACCATGGAGTATTGCTATCTTTTTTGTCAAGAATGTTGTGAGCCTCATGGCACCTCTTAAGAATTCTTGATATAGTAATACTTCTCGCCATCACCATCCATTTCTTGGTCCCATGTTGTTTCTAACCGGTGTACCGACAAGTGAACTCTGATGTGTGATCCCAATACTTTTGGCAACCCTATTGCCTTGAGGTTAACAACTGATTGTTTCAGTTTTGGTGTGTTGGTTGTTGGCTCACCATTCTAGCAATGGTCGTACTACTCATTTAGCCCAAGTGCACCCCTTGACCAATGTTTAATTGTTGTTGTTCACTCGAGCATACGACATTATACCATTTTATTTGACAAATGCTATGTCCTTGATATTTTAATTTTGTATATTCATCCCTGTCAAAATCTTGAGGGGTTGTAGTTGAGCCCATTAGCCACACCCTCAGCTTCTTCATGTTCCATGATGAAGCTCTTGAAAGCATTATACTTGTGCCTAGCTCGTGAACAATGTGTTTGATAGAAAAAATGTTTTCCCAAGGTTCACGTGCATTCTTGCCGCCGTGAATATGTGAAAGTTTTGTTTTGCTTTCTCGAGGATAATCCCAAGTCATTCACGCATGTGCGAAGTGTTATATGTTTTGGAGATTTGTTATCTTCACTTCATATAACTTCTCATAGCATGCCAAGCCACTGACTGATTTGATTAAGGAAAAGAAGTTCCTTCATGAGAGCTAGTCTAGACTTACACATGGAGCCTTGTTATCCTCGATGATGGTTCTCAAATCACAACTCACTTGCATTTCGTTGTAAGAATTCCATGTGGGCACGAATGTCTTCACATGGTGTTCATGTGTCTTACAATCCAACTCGTGATACAAGGATTGCTTGTGTAGTTCATATCCTGAGAATCCTCCATCATCATCTTTTCTTCTCGGACATCTTGAGTCTGAGGTGTCCCTACACCTATCAGATATGAATCTCGGGCAGATATGATGGTTGGAACATTTTTCCAATAATTATTACTTTGGTCTTATGTAACCCGACACGGTGATGTCTTGTTTGGCACACCGGGCCGCATGACCTATTGATATAAATTCTTCCATATGTAAGGTTCGCCATTCTACCATGAGGAAATTGTATGACTTTGCTTTGTAAGTTCTTTCTCATGGTTCCTGCTTGTATACCCCTAAGTCCAACCTTTATCTGATGACCATGTCGATGCTACTCCGAAGCATGGATGTGGTACTTCAAATTTCAAGAGGAACATTGGAAGCGCAATGCTAGATTGTTCCTGATCAATTATCCTAACCGAGTTGTATGGGTAAACATCATGATTCCTCTTGCCTCTTTATCAAATGGTTATGTACTTAATTACCTATCATGTATACCATACTCTATGTGTTCCTCGCGAATGGTATACTTTAATGCGTGTGTGTGTGAACACAGTTTCCTTCCTACTGGTCTGTTTGATCTTTCTTATGGCATAACTTATCTAAGCAGTGTTAATTCCCTTCTTAGGTAAAATTCTCGGTATACAACTCTGTTAGTAAGACCCTGTTACTATTTTGGATAACATTCCGGTAGCCGCCGGTGGACGAGAGCCTTGCCTATTTGTCCGCCTCGTTGTAACGAGCAGGAAAAATGGTTCTAGTCGTCCCCCGCCCTTGGTACCGATGTTGTTGCCAACAGAACTGACAGGCTATCCTCTGACATTTCTTGCTACCAAGACCGTATAATATGTCACCCCTCTGCCTACTCCCGGCCAACCTGGTGGACCCATAACCCAAAGTTCCATAGGATTGAAACCTCACTCTGCTATACACCCTTGACTCCTAGGTATGCTTTGCACTTGGCTCGTATGAAATTACCGAGCCACCTTCAATGGACCGATCACTCTTGGGTCCGGATATTATAAAAGATGCCGAAGAACTAGTCCGCATTATTCATGAGAATCTGAAGGCTGCTCAGTCTCGTCAGAAGAGTCAGTATGATCGTCATCACCAAGATATGGTCTATCAACCTGGCGAAAAGTTTTATCTTCGTGTCACACCAATGAGAGGTGAACACCCTTTTTGGATCAAGGGCAAGTTAGCTCCTCGCTATATTGGTCCTTTCATTGTTCTCGAAAGGTGTGGAAGAGTGTCTTATCACTTGGAACTGCCGGCGAACCTTTCTCAGGTTCACGGTGTCTTCCATGTGTCTCAGCTCCGCCGCTGCTTCAAGGACCCTATCCAAGCCGTGGATCATGATATGCTTGAGCTGCAACAACACCTCTCTTACAAAGAGCATCCGGTCCGCATTTTCGACCAAGCTGAATGTAGGACTCGTGGCAAAGCGACCAAGTTCCTTAAAGTGCAATGGTCAAATCATTCTGAAGATGAAGTCACTTGGGAACGCGAGGATCATCTTCGTGATGAATACCCCGAGCTCTTTCCTACTTCCTCTTAATTCTCGGGACGAGAATTCTTGTTAGTAGGGGAGAGTTGTGACATCCTCAACGTTTGTTACAGTGATTATTGTTATTAAGCTATAGTGATCACACGCTAATGATGCCACGTCACCAGATTCCCTATTGTTGATCTCGTGTTAGTTCAAAACAATTCGAATTCAAAATTTAAAAATAAAATCAAACAGGGAAAGTTATGGAATGCGAAAATAAAGATCTCGGTTGATTTATATAAATCCCCTAATAGATTATAATTATAAATCGGGCATTTTTTGAAATTGTTGAAGCCCTATATATTTAAAAGAGAAGCTATATAAAAAATGAACAAAAGGAAGTATTTAAAAATAAAATAGTAAAAGAATATAATATAAAATAAATAATAATAATAATAATAAAACAAAGCCCGTGGCCGACTGGGCCAAAGTTGCCGAGCCGGCCACACACATGACCGCCCGCACAAAACCCTAGGAACAAACCGGCCCTCCTCCCAGTTTCTACCGCGCCGCCAGGGGCGAGGGAAGACCCCTCGCTCCCCCACCTACCCCACGACGCCCCTGGTCCCGTCCCCCCACAATACCCATTCCCCACCAACCGCGCCCGTTCCTCCCACCGATCGCCAGTTGTGACGAGGGGATTGAGCCCCTCGTCAGCCCCCTCCCACGACACGCTCGCCCCTGAATCCCTCCCCTCCCGTCGGTCCCCATCGCTAGCACCCTGGCCACCACCGTCCCGCTCGTCTCCCCCAGGACACTGTCTTCCCTCGCTCTCGCCGTCTCCCCTCGCGCTCGAGCCTCCCTCCTTTGCTCTCCCGCACCGCGAGCGCCGGCCGCCCCGCCGGCCTCAACTGAGCCGCCGCCACCGGCGCCCGTCCCGTAGCACCATCATCCGGCGCCACCCCTCCTTCTCCGGCCTCCTTCAGTGCTGGAAATCGGCCAGCCCCGGTGCCAAACCCCCACCGGATCCCTCCACCGGCCGGCTCCACCACCGGCCCTCCCGGCGTCTCCGTCGGCCCTCCCTCACCCTGCACCGCGCCGGTGCTTGCGACGCCCCTCCCATCGAAGCTCCTTCACACCGGAGCGCCTCCTCGGCGGATCCGACGCCACCTCCTTCGCCCCTTCCCGGGAACTCCGGCTAAACCGGGCCTTCCCGTCAACGCCGGTGAGCCCTTTTTCGGGCTCCTCCCACCCTCTCCTTCCTTTCCCCGCTTCGGTTCCATTCCGGCATATATCGTCTCGTTCCGGCGTCGAAGAATTTTCCTGTAGGTGAAGGTGGAGTTGCCACTGTCTCTCTTTTGACACAGAGAGGAGCACAGAGTTTGAGCAGAGATAGGTTAGACGAAAATAAAAAGAAAATGGATGTATTAGATGGTGTATATGTGTACGTATGTATGTATGTATATATGTATGTATTGAGTATGTATGCATGTATGTAGACAAAATAAAAATAAAAATGAAAATATGTTTTTATTAAATAAATAAATAAATAATTAGATATATTATTGAATTAGTTAGTTAATTAATGAAATGGATAATTAAGTAATTAGGATAATTAGAGTATGACACGTGGGTCCCCCACTAAATTAATCTCATTAATTAATAATTAACGCTAACTAAAAACTGAGTCTATGACGCATGGGACCCATTGGTCAGTTGACCAGTCAACTTCTGATGTCAGCATGACATCATGCTGATGTCATAATTGCATTTAATCAATTTAATTAAATATGATTTTAATTCCTAAATATTGAATAAGACTTAAAAATTAATATTAAATAAACCGTAAGTCACATCAAAATATTTTCAACATGAAAGTTGATCAGCGGAACGAGACGAACGCGGATACGCGGTCCATTCGTTTGTCATGCGTCCCTAGCATAGAGAACGTGGAACTTTTCCATCATTTTATGTCTGACCGATAGTAGCATGAGACCCAGAAAATATCATCTGATATTCTTCCGACCCGTCTATGACGGATGTTACTGCGTTAGCTCATGCCTAGCCTGCATATTGCCCTATCATACTTAGTGTTGCACCTGTTGCTATTATTTATTGTTTCTTCCCCCTCTTCTTAGTGGTAGACCCCGAGACTGACGTCGTTGCCTGGTACACCTACGACCCTGCCGACGAGCCCTTTGCTCCAGAGCAACAAGGCAAGCAAACCCCCTTGATCAGTCCTATATCGCCTATGTCTTTCTTCCTCATGCTTTCATTAATATTTTGCTACTGTTGTAGTTAACTCCTAAATCTGATGCATAACCTATTTTTATGAACTGCTACTTTCAGTACTGTACCTTTAAATCTGCTTGGTATAGGTGGAGAAGTCATCCCTTCTGACCCCGTAGTCCAGTTGCCCCGCTTTGTTTTCAAATCTCGATCCCTGTTCGACGAGCCAGGCCCGGCACCGCACTTACACCCCCTTAGTTGTGCGACGCTACAGAGATAATATCGGGTACCGAGGGTGACACCTCACTAAGTACTCCTGATGATATCTCTGTAGTATAGCTAGTCGGTCGTGGTTATCGAGGGTGATTTCTCTTTCACCATTCCCGACGATGCCTCTGTCATGCAACCCCTCAAGTGTGGAACCCCCGAGGGTGATTCCTCTAAGTCCACCTTGACCGATACATCATTCGGAATCCAACGAGGGTGATACCTCGGATTCCCCCTGTCACATCCCTGACCCCTTAAGCAAGTTAGCTTTGTGCTCATGTTTTCTTTGCATTGCATCTAGGAAATTCTCAACAAGAACAAAGTAAGTGGTGAAGGAAAATTCAACAAACCCTAGCCACTTCTCAAAATAATGGAAATTCAAACTAGTTAAAATCAATGAACCCAAAATTGCCTCAAGAAAAGTTCAATCTTTCTGATAAATCATGAAAGTAAATAAGCAATGAAGAAAACCTTTTTCTTGACACTTTAAGCATTTTAAATAAATGCAAAAAGCTACTGGTTTCAAGTTTTAAATTTGAAATCAGAAACTTTAAACTTTCAAAAATGTTGAAAACATTGGGAATGGTTGGAAATATTCCAACAAATATTCTGGTGTGTTTAAAATAGTTATTACAAACTATTTGGGAGCTGATATAAATAGCAAGTAAATGAAATAGCAAAACAGAAACAAATCAGAAAGAAAATGAGAAAAACCTTACCTGACGCTCACCTGGCCCAGCCCATCTGCTCCTGTCGTCTTCCTCCTCGCCAGTAGGAGCAGGAGGTGGCGGCCGCGTCGCCGCGCGCCTCCACGCAGCTCCCTGGCTGCCTGGCCGCCGCTTCGCGCTGGCAAGCACGGGGATAACCTCCCCGAGCTCGTAGCTATCCGTTCCCCAGCTCATTCTCCCCCTCTGCCTCGTTTCTTTCTGCCACCATTGGAGCCCGAGCAGAGCTCGAGCTCGCCGTCGTTCTAGCCTACCCTCCTGTGACAGCCCGATGACGACGTTCCAGAAGATTCCCCCTTTATTCCGTTTTTGTCGTGTGCGTATTTTCTTTCGTCGCATCATCATCGCATCATGCGCATCATCAGCTTTGCATCGGCATCTCCGTTGCCGCCCGTTTTCAAAACTTGCATCCGTTGTTAGTTGCCGGTTCTCGTCGTTGTTTGATCTGAGCCCATTCACACCCGCACGCACCCGCGACATCGTCGAAACCTTGTTTTAAAGTGTGCGTAAAACTTTCTCCGTTTGAGCTGGAACTTGGCGTGCGGTATTAATTTAGTGTAGGTAGGCCATCAATCAAATTTCATCGCGATCGGAGCTCGTTTGTTACCCGTGCCGTTTATTATATAGCGGCACTATAGCCGGTCAATTGTCGGTCGTTTCGGTATTTTAAACTCTGTCACCGGGTTGCCCGTTTTTCCCTGTCATCTCCGCCTAGCTCCTCTGCATAGTGCACCGCCCCTACGCACAACCTGGTCCGAAACCTCCCGGTGCCCGAAACACACAGTTGTGACCGTTGGATCCGGTTCAACCCCGTAATACCGCAAACCATCATCGGTTGTCCATTGGACTCCCTAACCTAGTTATTCTCGACCGTCTGATCTGCATCGGAGGGTCCTGATAGACTCTAGCCCAATTCAATATCTTTATATAAAAGAGTTTCAACCCTAATTCCTAGGGATCTTGTCCCATCACCACCGCCGCCACTCCTCCTGTTTCCTCGGGATCTCGTTCCCCTGCCCAACCAGCAAGAAGCATGCCCCGATGCCACCTTCTACTCTGCATGTTGGACGCGTCCAGGAGCCGGCAGAGGCCAGCGTCCGTCATCGGTACCTCCGTGCATCCGCGCCGGTGCCCCTGCTCCTCTCTCCTCCTCTCTTCCATAGTTCTTCTCTCTTCCTCGTCTCATCTCTCTCTGTCTTACAGCAGCCGAGCCGCCCCTTGGGGCCTTGATCCAACAGCTGGAGCATCCATAGCCCCCTCGTCGTCCGAGCCAAGCAAACCCCGCTGCCGTTCCGGTCGCTGCTACCTCGGCCAGGAGCGCACCCATGTCCGGACCTGCTTCGTACACGCGCCCCGCGCCAGCAACAGCAACAACAGTCCCAGCCCCAGCCGGCGCTTCCGATCTAGAACGGGGGCAGCAAGCTCTCGAGGCCAGCCTCGCCGGAGAAGCACCACGCCCAGGCCAGTGCCCCTGTGCCATCCCTCTCTTCACCCTCTCTCTTTTCTTCTCCCTCCTCTTTTCTAATCTCGCCCCCTGCTCGTTCTTCTGCTAGGAGCAGACGGGAGACCGCCGCCGCCGCCCTAGATCGACACCTTCGCCCGATGCCTACAGCCTCGGGAACGAGGCCCCTCGTCCGGATCTGCCCAGCCCACTAGCGAAGATCCCCGTTGGCGCCGCCCCTGCAGTCCCTGACGAACTGAAGCCCCGCATCGCGCCCGTCACTGCAGGTTGTGCCTGCATTTTTCGTTTCCTATAGAAGTCTGAGCATGCGCTTAATACAAAGCCTCGACATTGTTTTTGTTCACAAACTTGTTGCTAGCCTAGCTGGTAGCCGATCTGCGCCTGAACCATTGGGTCTGGGGTTCGAATCCCACCCGTGGCTATATATTTTTTGCTCTATTTTTCTTATTGATGTGCATGCGCCATGGTACTGCTACTTCTTTTTGATAGAATCATGTGCTATTTCAAAACAGGCCACTAGCTGAGTTGGCTAGCGCAGCCAATTTCGTAGCAAGTGGACTGCGGTTCGAATCCCAGCATCCCCTCTTTTATTTTGCCATCTCTTTTCTGTTTATATTGTGTCAGTTAGCGGTAGCTTTTATCCATGTAGTTTTATACCTCTGCTTATCACACCCCGCTAGTAGCCGAGTTGGCTAGCCCGGCTAGTTATCGCGCAGGAGGTCTCAAGTTTGAGACGAGAGCTGCCCTTATATTATTTTATTTTATTTTTTTCGCCTTCTGTAGATTTTGGGCATTTTCTAACACATGCATATTTCAGAAAATTGAATTGTTTTGAAACGTCCGTGGATTTTTAATCCGGGAGTCGGATCGCAGCAAGTTATTTATGTAAATTGGCTAGAATTTTGCGTTGATTAATATTTTCCAACTCTCATGCATATTTAAAGCTGTTGAGTGTGCTGTTTGCATCAGTTTACGTGTCATCGTGTTAAAAACGGTTTAGGTCGTGGTTAATTAACCGTAGCTCCGTTGGAGATGAGCCATATATGTAAATGGTCCAGAACGACGAGTAGAATCACGTGAACCTCTTTGTTTTTCCATTTAACAAACCTAGAATATGATTAGGACAAATCTGGACAGAATTAGAATTTAACGCGTGGGGTCATTTCGGAGATGCTATATGACGTTTCCGATCTCATTTAAAATGCCTAGATAGGTAGTTTAATTACGCTTCACCTCTTGCCATGTTTAACAACATTTAATATTGCTGTGTAGCTAATCGAGATAGAACTAAATATTCCGTATGTCGAGTTTTGTCAATATGCAATTCGTTGCATATTGAACTTCACTTAATGTGTAGTGTTTGATTGTTGTGATTGTCATGCCTTGCATTAGACCGTTCATGCATCATTTGTGTTGTGCATCGTGTGGTGTATATCGTGTGTTGATTCTTTTTCCGGTTTCCTTCGTCTCGGTAGAGTTCCTCAAGCGTGTCGGATTGTGAGGGCCCGTTCGACTACGTTGGTTCGCCGACTTCAGGGAGTCCTTCTTCTTCCAAGCGGGATCTCAGGCAAGATGACCATTTCCCCATATACCATCACTATCATTGCCATGCTAGTTTTATCACTTCTATCGATTATGTCTCGTTGCCTATCACATGTTAAACATCAGCCTCTCAACAATGCCATGAAAACCTTCAACCTGTTCAACCTAGCAAACCACTGATTGGCTATGTTACTGCTTGCTTAACCCTGTGTAGCGTTGCTAGTTGCAGGTGCAGATGCTTCCATGTGAAAGCATGGGTTCCTTGTTATATCACCATATTATTGCTATTTAATTTTAATGCACCTATATACTTGGTAAAAGGTGGAAGGCTCGGCCTTTCTAGCCTGGTGTTTTGTTCCACCTTTGCCCCCTTAGTTTCCGGCTACCGGTGTTATGTTCCATAAATGAGCACTCCTAACACGATCGGGGTTGTTATGGGGACCCCCTTGATAATTCGTTTTAGATTAAAGTTGGTCTGGCAAGGCCCAACATTGGTACTACATTTGCCTAATCACCTAATAAATTGCATAGGGACTTTCCGGACCCCGAGGATAATTTAATCAAGCCCCGGGCCAGTGCTCCTCATGAGTGTTGGTCCAAAACAGAGCAGCTTATTAATGCTACCCGGGGCAACTCGGTGTTTCGCGTGGTAACCATCGCTCATCCGTCGTGTCCTGAGAACAAGGTACGCGACTCCTATCGGGATCGTCGACACGTCGGGCGGCCTTGCTGGATTAGTTTTACCTTTGACGAGATATCTTGTGCATCGGGATTCCGGTGATGCTTTGGGTAATCTCAGAGTTCAGGTTTTCCACTAGGGAATCCGACGAGATCGCGAGCTTCGTGATTGAGGATTTCTATGCGGCTTGTGGTAATTTGTGATGGACTAGTTGGAGCACCCCTGCAGGGTTAAATCTTTCGGAAAGCCGTGCCCGCGGTTATGTGGCAACGTGGAAACTTTGTTTAACACTGGTTCTAGATAACTTGAAGTTAACTTAATTAAAACATGCCAACTATGTGCGTAACCGTGACTGTCTCTTTCGTGAGTTCCTTCTCCGATCGAGGACAAGGTGGGGTTATGTCGGACGTAGGTAGGTGTCCAGGATCATTCATTTGATCATCAGTAGTTCACGTCCGCTATGCATAGATCTCCCCCCTCTTATTTCTGGTACTCGTAAGTTTAGCCATCAAATATATTCTTAGCCGCTGCTGCAACCTCACCACTTAACCTTACCTCACCCATTAAGCTTTGCTAGTCTTGATACCTTTGGAAATGAGATTGCTGAGTCCCCTATGGCTCACAGATTACTACAACACCAGTTGCAGGTACAGGTAAAGGTTACTTCGCGCGAGCGCGTTGATTGTTCATTTGGAGTTGCTTCTTCTTCTTCTTCATCGATCTAGGATGGGTTCCAGGCCGGCAGCCTGGGATAGCAAGGATGGACGTCGTTCTTCTTTTGTCGTTTATTTTTGTCCGTAGTCAGACCCTGCTCTTACTCTTGATGAATATGTGATGTACTGATGTGACTCTGATGTAGCTTGTGGAGAGTGTAAGCCAATTCTATATATATCTCTTCTTTTCAGTACATGTACTTGTAATGATATCCATTCTTGGGACACGACGAGATGCGCTTCTATCCCTGACGAGGCCTTCATGCCAAATTGAGGATAGGGACGCATCTTGGGCGTGACACCTTCTCCCTCCCGAGGCGCGCAATAGGTCCGCCGCAACTCCCTGAAGCTTTCTAGCCACGAGCCGACGCCGAGACGCAGTCGTCTTCTTCCTCGGGTCGCCGAAGCTCGTCGTCGGCGTTCTTCCTCTCCAGGCCGTCCTCGACCAAGCTAGCGCCACTGCTGCACTCCTCGTGAGCTTGCGCATCTTTCCCCTAAATATCCCCATCAATCCCCTCCTCTAGGCCTAGTTCCATCGGAGCCCGACGAGATCTGCCGTGGGAGCTCGTCGTCGGTAGCCCTCCGGTGATCAGCTCGTCCTTCTGAGGCCACCGACAGCTTCAGGCCGTCGCGTAGATGCCATAGGAGCTAAGTCTTGTGCGTAACTCCCTCTGTATCGAAGACCCCGATGATGCCCGAGCCTTGGCCGCCGCCAACCTCGTCGCCGGCGTCATCTCCGGCCTGATCAGCCCCAGCGAAGTGCAAAAATGAACCCGCGGGAGAAGTGTCGTTCCTCTGGTGCTCTCCGCACCGAGTTTGGCCCCCTGTGCACCGTTTCCGAGCCCCTCCAACGTGCTGGTGCTCGCCGGAGGCTTCCCGCCGGCGAGGACGACCTCGCCGCCGGTGGATCTCAGCTGGCCTGAGCCACTAACGTGTGGGGCCAGCCTCTGGGAGTTTAGAAACAATAAAAATCAAATCAAATAATTTTATAAGTCACTGACATGTGGGTCCAGTGAGATTAATTAGCTAATTAAGTTTAATTTTAATCTAAAACTGACGAGAGACACTGATAAGTGGGTCCCGCTGGTCAGGTTTGACTTTCAACGACCAGTTGGACCTGCTGATGTCATGCTGATGCAGTAAAGGGATTTTCGAGTATAAGAATAATTTCCAGAAATGTTTAAAACTTCAAAAATTCATAGAAATTAATCTGTAACTCCAATGAAAATAATTTATATATGAAAAAGTGTCAGAAAAATTCAAGGAATCTCAATATGTCATTTTCAAACATGTTTGAAAATGTTACAGAACCCAAACATGTAGATTAATGAATAAGTCAATTCTTATAAATACTTTATAAATGGATTATGGAAAATATTTGAATTTCACTATGTCCTAATTATAAACCAGCAACCTAACATGTCATTCCATGCATGTTAACATCAAGTTGATCTGAGCATCAGGTCGGATGAATTAAAATGGTATCCGAGAATACCTCGTTTGAAGTGATATTTGAATTTGATTCAAATCAACTTCAAACCTAATACATGTTAGTTATAATAGTATATCACCTTGCATTCTCATGCCATGCTCATGCATCATCTTGATTGCATATGCTTGATATTGATTGATGTCATTCCTTACTTTAGGCTCCGCTCCCCCGGATTCCACCGAATATCCGTCTGACGGATATTGTCACTCCTCTGAGCAACAAGGCAAGCAACCATTTTGATCATTCCGATTAATCCCATGTTCTTGCTCCTGCACTTACTTATTGCATTAGGATCAAATGCTTCAAATGCTTTTGCCACGTTAATTGAACCCACTTCCTTTGCATGACCTATCCTTGTCACAGTAAATAGCTGAACCTTGCAACCTAGCATACCTGGTAGTTGCTTGAGCCGTGATGTGCCTTATCGTGCTATGCATGCTATGCTTAGAGTTGTGTATGGTCTGTCATCTGGGAGATGAACAGAATTGTGAGAATGTGTTCGGTAAGCAAAGGTTGTGTGTTGAACCTGATTAGGTAAAGGTACCGGTGAAATGCTGTGTAGGAGTACATGGCGGGTTGTTTCATTGAACCGTCCTTAGGAACTGAGTTCCGTGTATGTAATCCAAGACTAGATACTACCACACGTTGGGATACTTAATTGACCCTCTCGACTTATTAATCGCTTAGTGCTCGGTCCAGGAGTTGCAAGTAGTTTCTGGTGTTTATAGTCATGCTGGAGGCCTTCATAGCGCTGACCTGATTGGTGGGCTGTGATGCGGTAGGCAGTGGCACGGTGTACCAAGTGGCACCTGGATGGTGGGCTTGGGAACCCTGCGCACATCGTTTGGGGCCGTGGCGGAAACCTCGGCCGGAGTTCCGTGCGGGTTACCCTCAGATAGGCGATAAACCTGGACTAGGTACTAGTGTGGTTAACGGTCGTGGCCGACTCCCTCGCTAGGCTTCCGCTTGAAGGTTGCCGAGGTGCATGACGTGCACATGGCGATAAGTGGCGAGAGCGTGTGTGACGAAGTACACCCCTGCAGCGTTATGATCTATTCAAATAGCCGCGTCCGCGGATATGGACTACTTGGAGACATATGTTGTTCATAGATAACTTCAATGGCAACTCATAAAATTGTCAAGATAAGCGTGAGTGTCGTGGACGGCAATTCCGTATGGAGACGGAATGATTCCACGACGGTGTATTGATTGTGGTTTTAGTGGACTCGTGTGCGAGAAATCAAGTTGTCAAAATTACTTTAAAAATGCAAGTTGTCTAGCCACGAGTCAAATGCTGGCTTTCCGC
The DNA here is from genome assembly GCF_904849725.1 of Hordeum vulgare subsp. vulgare. Classification (NCBI taxonomy): domain Eukaryota; kingdom Viridiplantae; phylum Streptophyta; class Magnoliopsida; order Poales; family Poaceae; genus Hordeum; species Hordeum vulgare. Next base: position 233,154,252 of record NC_058523.1, on the reverse strand, counting down.
ATAAAACCCCACCATACCTTGTTGATACATTGCATGAGTAGTTAGTTATCCTAAAGTCTTGCTGAGTACCTCCGTACTCATGTTTGTTTAATAAATGTTGCAGAGGTTGCTAATGACCCTAACAAAGGGTTCTTCATAGACATCGACGACGACAAGTAGCTAGTGTGCCAGCTACGATCTGGCCCTATGTTGGGTCTGTAGTATAGTCAGGCCATGTGCCTTTTAGTTGCACCTGTCTGTACTCAGACAGTGTTAAACTCTTGCGCTGGCTTGTAACTGAATGACTGCTATTATGGGTCGTGAGACCCTTACTTTGTAATATTATGTGTGTGGCTCTTCCGAGCCTCTTAAATAAAGCTTCTATGTTATGGTTATGTTGTGATGCCATCGATGTATCTATACATATCGGTATGCCATGCGTACGTGTGTCGTACTTGATATGTATGGGGTTCGATTACCTAGTCGTGAATTTAGTAACACTCCTTACAGGGAAATGCCCCTTTGTGATCCAACGAGCCATGGTAGCTCGCTACTGCTCCGGACACATTGGTTGACCGACATGTGTCCTTCTTAGCTGTTGTGTCTGTCCCCTTTGGGGAAATGTCACGCGATGTAATGGAGTCCTGGTAGCTTGCTACGACTCGTCTACACTCGCTGGTGACCGACACCTGCTTTGTTGGGTCATGTATGCATGTCCTTGTGCGGTGCTGCCACTTTGGTTTATGACTAGACTTGTCAATCCGGGTTCTTTGACATTGGAATGCTAGCGACACTATTGCATACGTGAGTCAAAAGACGCAAACGGTCCCGGCTAAGGTAAGGCTACAGCCGTGGAGTTAACCGTGCGTGAGACCGCAAAGGGATGCGATGTGTTACAGGCTGGATTCCTATGGCTTAGGATCGGGGTCCCGACACCCCCCGATGTTACAACCACACAGTTATTCGACCATGTTACTAGGATCATTGGTGATTAGTTGTTAGACGGGTGGATTGTGTCGATGGCCTAATTAAAATGATAATGTATTTGGGTATTTGATCTGGGTTGGTCGGAAGGCCTTATTACACACTAACCGTCTGCGTGGGAAGAATTATGGGTACTCGACGTCGCGGTATCAGCCGAAGCTCTTCAGACGTCAGCGATGTAGCGGTGCGCACCCGAGTGGTCCCGAGATGCATCTCTTGTATTAAGGGGTGTTAGGACTGACATCGGCCGCCCTCGCATCGTGCAGGAGCGCGAAGGGCAAGTGGGCCCATGACCCCTTTGTGCTTAGGAGTTAGACTGGCGGGCTGGCCTCTCTGCTGAGCTTAGGTGGGGCTGTGACGTGTCGATATTCCGAGGCCGGGCATGACCCAGAAAAGTTTGTCCCGCCAGAGTGTTATCCAGCGTGTCGGAGAATATGTTGTGCACCCCTGCAGGGAAGAACTTATCTATTCGAATAGCCGTGTCCACGGTTACAGGACGACTTGGAGTTGTGACCTGATCTTATACAACTACAATTGTTACTTAACTGGATTTAGTTGCTCCGGGATTGCTTCCTCGCAGGGAGTCGAGGGTGGATCTTTGGGCGTGACCTCATTTTAATATTGCTGCAGCAATATGACTATTATTTGTGTTACCTTGTTCTACTCTCGTTTTGTTGTTGCAAGACCCTTAAGAGGCTAGTCTTGATAGGACTAGGCCTTCTCTCTATTCTCGCATTGTTTCGGTCAGTCCACATATAACCCCCTTCCTTGATAGGACTAGGCCTTCTCTCTATTCTCGCATTGTTGCAGTCAGTCCACATATTCTTGCATACTTAGCATAGTTTTTATGTAAGTCTTGCGAGTACTTTGGATGAGTACTCGCCGTTGATTTGCTCCCCCTTTTGCCCCCTTGATCCGTTGCTGCGACCATATGATGGAGCCCAGGAGAGGGAGTTTTCCTGCCGATGCCTGCCGCCCCGATGGTGTCTTCTTCATGGAGGCCGCTGAAGACCAGGAGTAGTTTAGGAGGTTTCCAGGCAAGAGGCCTCTCCTCGTTCGATCGTGTTTCTTTTGTGCTAGCCTTCTCTAAGGCACTCCATGTTTAATGTCTGTACTCAGATATTTGTTTCTTCCGCTGACTCGTGTGTTTCTCAAGCTTCTGTATTCTAGCCCTCGAGGCCCCTGGCTTGTAATATGAAGCTTGTTTATTTTATTTGTGTCTCGTGTTGTGTTGTGATATCTTCCCGTGATTCCTTGAGTTTGATCGTACGCATTTGCGTGTATGATTAGCGTACGATTAAATGGAGGGAGTCACATCTCCACCTCCACCTGCAAGCTCTTACTGGTTGTCTAGGCCTCCGCCAATGCTTTGTCCTTCTCCTCCAGTGTTTTCTTCAAAGAAGCTACATCATTTGTAGCCACCTCCAGGTTCACGGCCAGGTGTGTATTCTCTGTAGTCAAAGGAGCATATGCAGAGCCTACTTCACAAGCTTTCTGAAATGATCAGAAGAGAAACACCAGTCGACGTATATCTCACTTCCGAGTGATAAAGGCTTAATTCGATTGAATAAAAAGGTATGCTTCCAATCAAACCCCTGCCGATGCAAGCACTCGACAGCGGTCTCGGTGACTAGACCCAACGGGTTCACTCAGCGTGACCCCACTGATTTATCACTCGACCATGTTTGTCCTGACGAGCCAAAAAGATTATACATTCAAGTGCTTAAGACTATTATCATTCACTAGCGATTAATAATAGTCTGGGGGACTACACCCAGTGGGTGCACTTAGCGTGCCCCCAGTAGTTTCAACACTCAACCAGATCAGCTCTGGCTGACCGCAATCAACAAAAATAAAGTCTCTATTGATGAAGACCCCTGCCAGTGCAAGCACTCAAAAGTGGTCTCGGGAACTACACCCAGTGGGTTCACTCGGAGTGACCCCACTGGAACAAAGATAACACAAGGACATTTGTACAAAAACACCAAGTGGGTGTGAGTCAGAATTCAAACTTACTATCGCAATTACTCGGACGTTTTCTTGGAGCACCACGCTATTGTTATTCACCGAGACGATGGCGTCATAGGCTCCTTTCGCTTGTTGCGTCATCAGCTCCGCCCGGATCATAGCCTCCTTGGAGGCACCAGTCTAGTCTTCTGGGATACGACGCGTGGTGTACACAGTAGTGGGAGACATCAACCCTGAGGTTGCAGCAGAAACAACTAGAGCGCCCGACTGTAACCCACTCGGTGTTGTGGTGACAACAACCGAACTAACAGGCGGGGCACTCACCACAGGCATCTCCGCCATAGGCACCTCATACACAATAGATTCCACCTCAGCGGCAGACTGCCTTTGATCATATCCATCCAGTTGGACGACCTCTGTTGGCGGCACAGCCGGCAGACGGAAACACCAGAGGTTACAGCCATAAAATCATACACATGGAAGAGTAACATAGAGTGGAAAATCAGTAATACCTAGCTGTGAAGTGGTTGCGTTCGCGGTATCAACCTCCATGGGGTCTCCCCCCCCCCCGCCCCGCCCCCCGAGGCGGCGACGTCACAAAGGTAGCAGCTCTGTCAATGCAATTCCACTCGTTCATCACCAACCAGAAAAGCTCACTCGGATTAGATGGAAAGATTAAATACTTATGCAGAGGCGACTCACACGGCGATCCTCATTCTAGGTAGAGACTTCCCAGGTTTGGGTCCACTGGGATTGGTCACCTTTGTACGATGCTCCACACGTTCGCCAGACGATCCCGTGATGTGTTTGGCGCTCCTGCCACACGACGCCAACGGCTTTCTCGGAGTTCCCGTGGGGTCATGATGCTGCTTGGACCGGGGCTCATGGCGAGAAGGTGACGAGTCTTCCTCCTCGCTTTCCTCTGACTCCTCCTCCTCGGTCTCCTCACAGTCTTCGACATATTCCTCGCTCTCCGCACTGTCCTCCATGGTCCCCTCCTCGATGTCGAGTGTGTTGTCGTTCGGGACCGGAGAATGCAAATTCGTCAATGCCTGCAAGATGCAACTCACAAGCTCGGTCGACAAGGAAATCGAAAACACTCGGTCGTAATGCAAAGATATTCAACAGAGCAGAGCTAACCTTATTTGTCGGCAGGTTTTGAGTAGAGACGGGCGGGACTCTCTTCGCCCCCATCGGATTGTCGCAAGGACCGGCTATTCCGCGGATCCACTTCGCTACCGTGTCTTCATCCACTTCTCAGGGTGAGACTGAGTGGAGTCCTCTGAGCCAGTATAATGCCACATATTGTGGTCCTGAACTTGGAGAGGCTGGATGCCTCTTCCAAGGAAGGTCTCTAACAGATCCATCCCTGTCACTCCATTGCCGACCAGATTAATCAGCGCCTTGACTAAAGGCTCCACCTGAGCTTTCTCCTCCTTCATCGACAACAACGCCCTCGGAGCACTCGGTCGCTCTAAAGTATAGGGCGGAAGTCCACTCGACATATTTGGCCAAGCGGCATCATTACAGTAAAACCAAGTGGCTTGCGAGTTGTGAACCGACTCGAGAAAGGTCATGGGAGGATAACTACTTTTGGCTCTCTACTGAAGTCCTAAGCCCCCACACAACTGGATGACATGGGTCTTGTCATCAGTCGGATTGACCTTCTTCACCGACTGAGGACGTATAGTGAAGATAGAATTAAAAAGTCCCCAATGGGGGGACTCCCCAAGAAACACTCGCATAAGGTCACAAAGGCAGAAAGGTGGGAAATGGCATTCGGCGGGTAGTGATGGAACTGGGCCCCATAGAAGTTCAAGAACCCCGAATGAAAGGATGAGCTGACAGGGAGAAACCTCTTTCGACGTGGGTCAGGAGGAGGACCCGCTCTACCTCGCATGGCTCTGGCTCGATCTCATCGCCAAAAAACTCCAAGACTTGTCTGCCAGCATACCGTGCTCGACGAGATCGAGGAGGTCGTCCTTCCGCACAACAGATAGGAGGAAATCCCCCTGGATCCAGCCCGGTGCTAGAGCCTGCTTCCTAGGCTTACCGCCGCCCTTCTTCTTCGCCTTCTCCAGTTTGTTGATTTGCCCTTTTGTCATGGATGCGGCGGCTAACGAGAAGGAAGAGCAGAGGAGAAGAAAGAGCCGATGTCGTTCCCCAACGCTAGCACTGGCGACCTCTATAACCAGTCGATTGGGTCTCTGGAAGTGGGCCCTCAGCTTATCCCCACGCTGTCCATCGCGGGATATGTGGCGGAGATAGAGGCGCGAGAATCGAGGCTGCGCATCCCACTTGATTGCGACAATGTCATCGCCATGTAGCGTGCGACAACCGAAGTTTCCAAATCCCGGAAAATCCGGGGCTGACAGGGTGACTGGTAACATCAAAAGATCTCGTCAGATGCGTCGATTCACTGGTTCACTCAAATCCTTAAGTTCACTCAGACATTTTGTTCCAAGGAGAATTGATCAAGGCGAATGATGAAGATTTCAATCGACATCGAATTCAGCAAAACTTTGATGGGCATTCAAATTCAGTCTGCTATATCAAGATTTACAGCTACACCTTTGCCACTCGAACCTCGATCCATTCGGGGGCTAATGATGGTGTTGTAGCGCTAGGGTAGGGTCATAGGCCTGACCTATAAGTCCTACCCAAGGGCACCTCATTATTAGCTTGAAGATCACAAGATACCTACCAACTGGATTAAGACAACCTCTTGTCCACTTGGTAGGAAACCACTCGGAGGATTATTTTATACTCGACGACTCGATTCCACTCGGTGAAGACCAGAAGCCAGTCAACATCAAAGGCCAGAAGCCACCCCAGGGAGGCCAACAGGCATACATTAGACTACCTTAGTTATTATCATTTATGGCATATGTTATATGTAACTATGCATTTATTCTCACTTATTGCACCCTTGAAGGCTCGAAAATTATGAGGGGCAACACACTCGATATAAGCCACGGTTCCCCACTGGCACAAGGGTTCGCATTCTGTAACACATATATTCCACTCGACACTAAAGCTCCAGAGCACTCATACAACCTTGCCGTAGCTAGGACTCTGCCCTCTACTTTCCTACCCTACTCATCTACTGTCAGGCTTATTCCCATAAAAACGCGTGGGGCTGGCCCTACAAACGCAGAGTGCTGAAGGAGCTCGAGAGTCTTATATCATTGGAGGAGCATCGGAGTCGCTCACACGTCGAGGGGGACCACTGAGCATCGTGACTCAGGGGCCTAACTGCGCTCGTAGCCCATCCCTCCTTTGGGCGGTCCTTGGTTTCCGGTCAGTTCAATCGCGGGGAGGTATGCACGGGGTGGGCCCTGCCGATGCAGAGTATGAAGGTGTTCCAAGTATCGAAATCTTCGTCATGTTCTCGTCATGAGGGAAGCTCGCGCGTCAAGGGGGACTCCTGAGCATCGCGACTCGTGAGCCTAACTGCGCTCGTAGCCCCTTCCCCCTTTGGGTTGTCCTTGGTTTCTGGTCGGTTCAATCGTGGGAAGGTATGCGCGAGGAGGGCCCTGCCGTCACAGAGTAACACATCAAACATGACAGGAACAAGGCGGGGAAAACATTCAAGCATTCAATTATTACAAACCACGACCATCTTTATAAAAACACAAATAAGTTTAACGCCTCCACGAGGCCCGATGTCCATTGTAGGAAAATAACAGGGATTGGGAATTAGGAGGAGCCGCTACCGGTCACCCCCTCCGCAGGGGGCTGGTCGTCGACGTCATAGGCATCGTCTTCCCCATCATCGGCTCTAGTGTACCTGGAGACAAAGGAGCCGCGACGCGGGCGAACCTCCTCACCAGCGCCTCCACAGGACCACTCACCGCCTCTGTGGCGCGGTCGCGGGCCTTGGCAGGGACCGACACGATCACGGAGCTCAGGTCGAATCCAGGGTCGCGAAGATGAAGGTGACTGAAGATGCGAGTCGCAGCCGCGAACAAGATGGTGCGGCATTCGTTGTCCAAGATCATGTCCATCTGCGTGACGGCAACGTCCAGCGCCGCGACGAGCCCCTTCACAAGCGCGGTGAAGCCATTCTCCGGGGTGACCAGAGGCGCATGCAACTTCTCTCGGCAGAGGGAGCGGAGCGCCTTGTGAAACCTGAGCTCGGCGCCGGGGAAGCAAGCCAGCTCAGTGGCCTTCCTCTTCTCGGCCGCGGCGAGAGCTCAAGGATAGCCTTCCTCGTGGTGACCTCCTTCTCCCATTCCTCCAAGCGCACCTGCTCCGTGCCGAGGCGGCTCGCCTCCCGAGACAGATCATCTTCCCGAGCGCCGAGCTTTTCTTCACGGACCTTAAATTCCTCGTCCTGCAAGCGATGCTGCTCGACCAACTCGGCTTGTTCCCCTAGAGAGTGTTCAGGCGGGCCTCCGCCTATTCACAGCGCTCGACAGCCGCCTTGGCCTCCTTCAGCGCGTCCTCACGCATGGTGCGGGCGACCTCGACCTTCCTCATCTCGGCTGCGACACCACTCAGGGCGGTGAAGGCCGCATCCAATACGCCATGGGTGAGCACAGAGGTCTTCCGGACCTCCTCCTGAAGGGTCTCCAACGCTAGTGAGGGTGGCGCTGCCGGAGGATCCGTGCCACGGAGAACAAGAGGCCCCGAAAACTTCTCAATAGTTGTGGGCGCCAACATCTCCGGAGCTTGAGGACCCTCGCAGGCCTCCCCACCCGCAGACGGTGATGCGCCGAATAGAGCAGGCGGAGTGTGGGGAGTCGCCTTCGTCTTGATGACCGTCTTCTTCCTCTTCGCCCCCGGCACAACGACATCCCTGGACGTCAAGCAAAAAGGAGTAAATCAGCCAAGCATGGGCAATAGACGCACAAGGGGTGCCCAAGCAGGTAACTTACTCTTCGACATCGCGCCATCTCTTCCTCTTCCCTGCCCCGGCTACAGCGGAGGAAACGAGCCCCCACGGAGGGGGGGCTTAGGGCCTTGGATCTCCTACCGGCAGAAGAGGGGTGTGCTGGGGACGGCTCAGCCCCAAGCTTCCGGGAAGCGTGCACGCATGCAGACCGCGTGGCGCGCGGAGTCGGCATAGGCCCCCCTGCAGGCCCTGGCCAGGCGCAAGGGGGTCCCGATGGAGCTATCACTAGTGGCGCCATCATCCTCGAGCTCGCACAGAAGGACAGATTGCGAGGGGAGATGCACGCCCTCCGCGCGGTCGTCGATGGTCTTCTCCGAGCCCCCTTCACCTGAGGTGTCGCCGGAAGACACCTCCACCGGACCGGAGCCTTCAGCCGTGAGGAGCCCCTCCTCATTGAAGACATGCATCACAGCAACCAGGCCGGCCCGGTCATCACGACGGTATAATGGAACCAAGGCCTCGGGAATTTCGCCAGGCTCGCCACCCAGCAAAATCGCCATGACCCTCGTTGGGTCCTTTGTGGGAAATTCCTGGGAACGAAGCTGGAGCTCGTTGTCGCCAGCTCGGTACTCCCACAGGGGCCTGGAGTGTGCCTGGAGAGGCGCCAAGCACTGCGCCAGGAACTCCTTTACTATCATTCCCTTGGTCAGCCTTTTGGCATTGATGTTGCGGGAAAAGTGCTCCCCCACGGGCACAACCAGACGGTCGAAGAGCTTCGCCGAGCTCCATGCGGACGTCTTCTCCGGCAACACCTTCGGCTCTTCCAGCCGAGAGTTGGCATCCTTGAGGCACATAAGGACCCAGCGGTGCCTGAAGTTCACTACTTTGTTCCCGGCCTTCAAGAGCACGTTGCCGCTCTGGGCCTCCACGAAGGAATCGCACACCGACAAATGAGCGCCATCATGCAGGCGAGGCTGAAGAAGTGGCAGAGGAGGGTAACCGAAGTCTGCAAGTCAACGAAAGCCTCGCAGTAGAAGGCAAAGACGGACAGAAGCAAGATGGAGTTGGGCTGGAGATGAAGGGCTTGGATCCCATTGTGGTCCAAGACAACAGTGAAGAACTGGGAGAAAGGCGGCACCAACCGAGCGTAAATACTGTGAAGGAAGAAGGGGTATACCGCCCCGGGCACGGGGAGACTACTCCTCTATGGCGCCAGGCCAGATCAGGGTTCCCCATGCTCGGTAGACTCGGACGCGGTCCATGGGAGCATGTGGACGAGATCCGCGGCCTTCGAGAGGGTGCAGTCTAGGAGCGGAGAAGCCGGGGCCGGACCATGCCCCTCTGGCTTCTCCTTGCCGGCTTGTGCCATTGCTGAACTGGCAAGGAACTATGCGGTGCTGGATCTGGGAGGCGCCGGTTGGAGTCGGAGACCTAAGAATAAAGGTGACTATGGAAGAAGGAAAGCAATAAGGCACCAAAGCTACAAGCGGGCCACCAAATAAGGGGGCAGAGATAGAGGACAAGGAGGACCCAACACCAGCCGCGTGACGTGCGCCGGTCTGGCCCACGACGTCTCATACTGCCCCCCGAGGCTTCGCCTCGAAGCCAGCGAAAGCACTCCGCGGGCCCGGAGGCTACTGTTGGTGTCCTGGGAATGGGCGTACCCAGACCTGCCTGCTTGTCGCCCAGGGCGAGCCCGCCTCGCCGGAACAAACCAACCTGCCCGGCGCCATTTAAGGTAAGGCCCTCATGAGGGGCTAAGCCTCACGCGGAGGAATAGCGTCAATACCCCCAGGGGCCTCCTCACGGCCCCTCTAGAGCTGCAGATATTCTGAGGCATGTCCGGGCCTCAGGAGTCAAGGGTGAAGAAAGGAAAGGACATGAGAGCAGCGAATGTTAGGTGGGGCGGTTTCTCCTTTGGTGCAAAGGAGGTGGGAGTGTACAAGGGTTCCAAAGGCATATCCCAAAGGTTTCCCTTCTGGTGCAACAAAGTTGCAGACGCCCGCTAGTAGGATAAACGTCACCCACGGGCCCGTCTCTGCAGCCCGGACAGTTACTTTGCACGCGAAGACCACCTTTGGGCAGGGGAGCATGTTCCCCTGTTCCCCTTTAAAATTGGCTGTTGTGGGATCCCTTCCCGCCGAAGCTATGAGGGAAGCGGACCCGTGCCTTCGCTATAAATAGAGAGGGTAGGATACTTGAGAGGGAGAGTTCACTCAGACGGTAGAACAATACACCTAGCCACTTGGCCTCCGGAGGCTGAAGACCACTGTACTAATTCATCCACCACCTCCGCGAGAGGCAATCCACTAAAAGCAGGAGTAGGGTTTTACGCTTCACAGCGGCCCAAACCTGGGTAAACTGTTGTGTCATGTGCTACCCTCGCCATCGAGTGAGTTTTTGGTCGTTTCCAACGAGTAGTGGGCTAGGTGAGGCAAAGCAGGGAGAGAATTCGTTCACACCCTAGTGTTCGAGTCCTTAGCATTTTGCGGAGCCCGAAATCCGACAGCGATCCAGGCAGGGGAAACACGCGGCTCCATCCGCGCCCTCAGCTGCCCCCGAGAGCAGTGGTGGAGGGCCCTCAGTGTCGCCGCGCGTCCGCCACCGCTGGGCTGTGACCGATGACTAAATCTCTCGTTTGCACCCCCTTTCCTAGTTGTCCCATCTGCTGCTTAGTGGTTGATCTTCCCTTTTCTCTAGAGTGCCCGCAGCCAAGAAGCTCAACATCGGCGAGCTTGAGTAAGAGGTGGCGGGGCTGCGGGCTCAACTGGAGAGTGCCGAGGCCGCCCTCTAGGACGCCCGCCACGGTGAAGCGGAGACCAAGGCGGAGTTGGCTTCACTGCAGAGACAGGTCCAGGATGCAGTCGATGTCGTTCAGGCCGCCCAGCACGAGACGACGTATGCCCAGATGATGGAGTGTTGTCGTGCCAAGCAGTTCGCGAGCATCGTTGTCTAGGAGGCACGCGCGACGTGCTGATTCGTGGGGTATTCCCCGGCGCTGCCAAGGGTGAGCAGCGACACGGGCTACCTCGCCTTCGTCCAGAAGGTGGTGGAGACGCTGGAGGCCGGCGTCTCCTGTGTGTAGGAGGACAACGCGTCCAACGCACGCGAGCTTCTGGGCCTTGTCTTGACGCTCGTATTCTCCAACATCCGCCGCTTCGGCCCGCAGCTTGATCTCCAGCGCGTCGTCGAGCCGGTGCCCGCTGAGTCCCGGTGTCTTCTCCGGGACAAAGTGTGCCGTCGCGTGGACGCCTTGGTGGAGCAATACATTTGGGTGCCCATCTCCAGTGAAGAGGAGGGCTCCGACGCCGAGCCTGCCGACGCCAAGGGCGGTGTCAATGGCCTCTCCCCTAGGCATCCCCCAGCTTGTGTTTTCCTGCCCCTCTAATGTTGGACCATGAAATATGCCCTGTCGGGCGTTAGACTTTTGTATGTTACCTTCGTCGTTCTCCCTTTTTCCTTTCGCTCTTGAATCGATGGCTTGCTCGCTTGTAATCATTGCGGCTTAGGTCTCTTGCATCGGGCCCGTTGACGACCCATCCGTTGCTCGGGGGCAACGGTAGCCAGAGCCCATCCTCCCGAGCCACGCTTGGTCGATGACCTCATTCCTCGCCGCAACTTAGTCCTTAGGCCCTGCATCCTTTCATTAGTATGCGTGTTTTTAATTTGTTCTTGGTCCGACGCGAAGCTAGATGGCCCTGTCTGGGCCTGCATGGTACTTAGCTCGTGGGTTTGTGCCCCCGCTTCCGAGTTTCTCCTGAGTAGCTCCTGCATTGTCGGTGAGACGGGATGGAGACCTTTTCGGCACTCTATGTCTGTGGGGCCCGGTCCCGCACATTCCGTGCCGCCATGAGGCGCAACCCGTTACCAAGGTTCTTCCTCACGGGGCAAAGCCCCGATACCCTGGGTGCCGACATGGGCGACACCTCGGTGGCCGAGTGGCTTTGCAACCAATAAGGCCCCTGAGGCATGTTGCTCAGGAGTCCCCCTTGACACCCAGGCTGCTCTACGTCGACAGGCCCCGGTCCCACACATTTCCCCACCGCCGTTAGGTTTGACGCACTTCACGGGGCGGGGCCCCGCCGCCCCGACACCGACCAGAACTCCAGGCCAGCACCAAGGGTGGCGAGTGGCCTTGTGAATGGTAAGGGTCCTAAGGCTCGATGCTCATAAGCCCCCTTTGACGTTCAAGCGATTCCCCATTCCGTCCCTTTGTTCATCATGCCAAGGCGCCCTGAGGCCTCCTGAGACACTTTGTGGTGGTATCGTGCTTCGATCCGGGCCCCCGAGCGGGGGTCAACCACTGAAAATATTTGCCCCTGGGATAGAAAGTCCTTGCTTTCACGCCCCTTGGCGCCTAGGGGCATTGCGGAGCCCTCAGCTCCTCAGAATATGTCATCCAGAGAAAGAGGCTTCAAAGGCGGTGAAACGAGAAAGCGCAAGTGAAAATCCCCCCCCCCCATTTTGTTTTTCAAACATCATCTTTTGAAATTTGCAAATTTAAGCTCCAGGAAGAAGCACGCAAACGCCGCATCCAGCACCTAGACTAAACTCCACCACCATCTCCCCCAGTGCAGAGCATAGTGCTTCCACTAGGCATGGGAGGGACCCCTCCGCGTCCTCGGTGGGGCCCAGGCGTATACAGCCGTAGCTCGTTATTACGTGAGAGTGTCACGGTGGAGGTGTATCCGGGAGGTCGCGAGGATGCTTTGGCCTTGCGAGTGTCCCTACCCCTAAGGCATAGGTGCCTGATTCCTTTTGGGTCATTGGTGGACTGAGTTGATTGCCTCCGTCTTCTCCCCAGCGCGGAGAGTAGGGCTGCCACTAGGCATGGAAGAGACCCCCTCCGCGTCCTTGGGGGGCCCCGGGCGTATACAGCCTCAGCTTGTTATTACATGAGAGTGTCACGGGATAAAGTACGATCCGGAAGGATTAAAGGACGATGCACAGGTACCACGGGTTGATGCGTGTCTCATGGGGACTGTAGGGCGAACATGAGGGCGCTCCGGCTTCGTGATATTTCCTCCTTCTCCTGAGACTGGTTGAGGGCTTTTCTATTGTTCTACGTCGGCACGTCCCAGTCCTGCACATTTCTGTGCCGTTGTGAGGCTCGACTCGTTACCAAGGTCGTTCCTCACGGGGCAAGGCCCTGACACCCGTGATACCGACCGAATGTGCCTGGGCGGCACCAGGGTGGCCAAGTGGCTTTGCGACCGGTAAGGCTCCTGAGGCGCGATGCTCAGGAGCCCCCTTTGACGTTAGAGCGGCTCTACGTCGCAAAGACCCGGTCCCGCACATTTTCCAACCGTCGTTGCTTGCGACCGAATGGACGAACACAGCTACAGGCTCAAGCCCTGCCACCCCTGATAATGACCTAATGTCCGTGGACGGCATCAAGGGTGGTAGGTGGACTTATATCGCTAAGGGCCCTAAGGCTCGATGCTCAGGAGCCCCCTTTTGGCGCTCAAGCGGACCCCATTTCATCATGTTGATTGTGGACCTAGAGAGCCGCGGGGCCTCCTCAGGTCCCGCGACGGGGCGACGTGCACTGGTCGGAGCCCCCGATCGGGGGGGGGGGGGGATAGATCGCCCAAATATGCAAGCACGCAAAGATGTCAGATCGTCGAATGGATATAGCAGAAGTTATGGAAGCATGCGTAAATGATATGATGGGCAGAGGTGTGCCTTGAACACTTGAAGTTCATGTGGCCAGCAGACACCCCCTAGAGAAGTGAACCCAAAAAATTACCTCGCATAGCTTCTTCGCGCCTGAGGGGTGCCACGTGAGGCTCGGCCCTCGGCGCCCACACCAGCACCATGGTCGCCATAGGTGATCCGCACCACTTGTGTCTCGTTGCTTTCTCTGACTCATCCTCCTGAGGCCGGGGACCCGGTTCTTCACAATTTTTCCGCGGGGGCGGCGGCTAGCGTCATGCCCCGCAGCTTGCGGGCACCTCCCTGCCCGCGCCTCTTGGGCCCAGTGCTCCGCCAACGGGAGCCTTAGGTCCGGCTCAAGGAGGACCCCTAGAGCGTTCATTACTCCCGAGAAGGACGCGCATGGGGTGGACGCTTGAGGCTTTTCCTCGATGGGAGGGTCACGTGGTGTTACATAATTTGGTACGTAAGGCTCCACGTAGGTGTTCGATCGACCTCCTAGGCCGTTCAGCAGCGCGACGGTGGCGATGCCTCTCTGCGGTGGGGGGAGGTCCCCCCAGTCGCGTTGGTCGGAGATCTTCTTGCGATGTGCCTCCACACGAACCCGCTTGCTCCTGCTGCGGCCGTTGGGTGGTCCCGACATTGCCCGATGCAGACTCCCCCCTTGGTACCCTGGCGTGTCTCCATTGTCGTAGTTCGCCCGCGCCAACGCCTCCGCCGCCCACTGGCTAAGCCTGAGGGAGCGCTCCTGCGTGTCCGCCCCGGGTTGTCGGGGTCTACCTGGTCTTGTAGATGCGCACTGGTGTGTGCATCGAATGTCCTCCCTTACTCTGCGCACCCCAGGTGGTTGCCGACATGTTGCGCCTTGAGGCCGGCCACCGGAATCTAGAGGAGCAGGCGGGTAGCATGTGACGCGTCTATCTCGGCCCCGCCCACCGCTGGAGGGGCCTCGCCACTTGCAGGCTCGAGGACTGGCACGAGGTGCGAGCCCCTCGCGCCTGGCGCTTGTGGCCCTAAAGAAGAGTAGGGTCGGATGGCCTTTTAGGCGATGGCGATCAACTCCGTGATGTGGTCTGCCCAGGCGTCGAAGCCCCCTTGCGTTGGTCGTTAGCAGAGCAGCTCGCTCACCATCTGCAGGGCGTCGTGCGTGCTGAGGTCCCCCAAGTTGATGCGGCGTGTCATGCATGACGGGGTCGTCACCCACCCACCGTGCGAGTGGGTGGCGCGGGTGGTTACGATGGTGTAGACGATGTGGAGGATCTGGTACGAGCGCCTGGTACCACAAGGCCGATACACGTGCTTTTGGCAGCTGTGGTATGACGGTTGGAAGCCCGCTCGACAAGGCTCGAAGAAGCTTGTTGGGTGTCGGTCATCGGATCAGCGGGGATTAGGGAAGATGAACCTCGGAGAAGACCTTCACACACCCCCTACCTGGCGCACCAAATGTCTGATTTCGAGCTCCGCAAAACCCTAAAGATTCGAACTTAGGGGCGTGTACGAAGATCTCTCGCGGGCTCGCCTCACCTAGCTCGCTACTCACTGGGATGGCAAGAAATCACTCGATGGTGAGGAAGACACCGAACACGGCAGCTTACCCAGGTTTGGGCTGTTGAGAAGCGTAATACCCTACTCATGCTTTGGTGGATTGCCTCTCGTGGAGGTTAGTGGATGAACTAGTACAATGCTCGAGGGCCTCCGGAGGCTGGGTGGCCTTCGTGTGGTGCCGGTGGGTGAATCAATGGATCTGATCCCCCTCTATGAATTAACCTACTCTATATATAGTGGCGGCCCCGGTCGTGTTCCCTAATCATTTCGGCGGGAAGGAGTTCCACAACGGCCAATTTTGAAGGGGACAGGGAACATGCTCCCCTTCCCAAAGGTGGTCTTCGTTTGCAAAGTGGCTGTCAACGCAGCAGTGAAGGGTCCAGGGATGACGTCCGTCCTGCTAGCGGGCGGTGGTGGTCTTGTTGCACCTGAATGGAAACATTTGGAAGATGCCTTCGGAACCCGCTTACGTCCTTCCCCCCTTTGCACTAACCGGGAAACTGCTCCGTCCTGTTGTATGCTACTCGCCTATCCTTCCTCTGCGTCATCCTTGACTCCTGAGGCCGCGTCTCGCCTCGGAATATCCGCCGCTCCGGAGGGGTCCTGAGGAGGCCCCCTGTGGGTCTTCATGCACTTCCTTATTGCGTGGCTTGGCCCCTCGCGAGGGCCTTGCCTTGAGTGGTGCCGGGCCTATTGGTTTTTGATTGTTGAAGTGGGCTAAGCCCTCGGCGCGGGCAGGCACGTCTGGGAACCCCCATTTCCAGAACGCCGATAGCATGGCCCGTGACAGGAGAGGCACGCTCGTCGGGAAGTCATCGATGGTCCTCTCCGAGTCCTCCCCACCGAAGGTATCGTCCGATGACACCTCTACCGGACCAGTGCCCTCGGCAGGGAAGAGCCCCCGCTCATCGAAAACAGGCAGCATGGCGATCAGGTCGGCCCGGTCATCGAGACGGTAAAGTGGACCCAGAGCCTCGGGCAGGTCACCAGGGCCACCGCCCAGCAGGGTCGCCATGACCCTGTTCAGCTCCTCAGTAAGAAGGTCCTCGGACCGGAGCCTGACTTGTCGTCACCGAACTGGTGGTCCCACAGTGGCCTGGAATGGGCCTGAAGGGGCACCAGGTGCTGCACCAAGAATTCCTTCACTATCATCCCACCGGTCAGCCTATTGGCGCTGATGTGCGGGAGAAGCGCTCTAGGATGGGCACGGCCCAAGGGTCGAAAACCATCGCCGAGCTCCAAGAAGAAGTCTTCTCCGGCAGCCCCTTTGGCACCTCCAGCCGAGGATTCGAATTCTTGAGGCTCATCAGAACCCAACGGTGCGTGAAGTTTTCCACCTTCTTCCCATCCTTCAGGAGCAGATTGCCGCCCTGGGCCGCTACGAAGGAGACGCATGCTGACAAATGAGCGTTGTCGTGCAGGCGCAATCTGAAGAAATGGCGGAAGAGGGCTACCGAAGGCTGCACACCTACGAAGGCCTCGTAGTAGAAAGCAAAGACGGACGGGAGAAAGATGGAGGTGGGCTGGAGGTGAAGGGTCTGGATCCCATAGTGATTCAGGATGGCGGAGAAGAACGAGGAGAAAGGTGGCACCAGCATGGCGAATAAGCTATGGAGGAAGAAGGGGTATACCACCTTCAAAGCGGGCCGCTTTGCTGTGGCGCCAAGCCAAATCAGGGTCCGCCCGTGCTCGCTGGACTTGGCTTTCATCCATGGGAGCATGGGGGCAAGATCCACATGCTTGGAGAGGGCGCACTCCAGGACCGGAGGAGCCGGGGCAGGACCTTGCGTCTCTGGCTTCTACTTGGCGGGGGGCGCCATCGCTGAACCGACAAGGGAACAACATGGTGGTGGATCTGGGAGACGCGAGTTGGAGTTGGAGACCGAGGAAAAAGAGTGAGTGCGGGAGAAAGGAAAGCAATAAAAAATTGACGCAACGTGTCACGTTCCTAATAGCTTGGGCGGAGACCGAAGGCAAGGGAGACCTGACATCAGCCGCGTGACGCGCACCGGCCTGGCCCACAGGAATTTAGGGCCCGCGGTGCCGTAGGCTGCCCCCAAGGCTTCGCCTAGAAGAAGCACGAGCATGCCTTCGGCCCGGGGGCTACTGTCGGCATTCTGGGAATGGGGGTACCCAGACTTGCTTGCCTGTGGCCCAGGGCTGGCCCACTTCATCAAGCAAGAACAATCGGGCGCGGCACCTCTGAAGGCAATGTCCTCGCGAGGGGCCAAGCCTCGTGAGGAGGAATATGTCGGTGTTCTGGGAATGGGGGTACCCAGACCTGCCTGCCTGCGGCCTAGGGTTGCCCCCACTTCATCGACCAAAAACCAACAGGCCCGACACCACTCTAGGCAAGGCCCTCGCGAGGGGCCAAGCCTAGAAAAGAGGAACAACATCAAGACCCGTAGGGGGCCTCCTCTGGAACCCTCCGGAGCAGTGGATATTATGAGGCGAGACCCGACTTCATGAGTCGAGGATGACGCAGGGGAAGGACAGATGATCAACAGAAAATAGGACGGTGCAATTCCCCCTTTAGTGCAAAGGGGGCGAGGAAGCACGTGGGTCTCCAAGGCATCTCCCAAATGTTTCCATTCTGTTGCAACAAGGCCACCACCACCCGCCAGCAGGACGGACGTCATCCATGGACCTGTCCCTGCTGCGTTGACAGCCACTTTGCAGGTGAAGACTGCTTTTGGACAAGGGGACCATGTTCCGCTGCCCCCCTTTAAAATGGGCCATTGTGGGCTCCCATCCCACCGAAACGATAAAGGAAGAGGACCGGGGCCGCCAGCATATATAGAGAGTAGGTTACTTATAGAGCAGAGAGGATTCATTCGCCCATTTTCACCACACAAAGGCCACCAAGCCCGAGGAGGCTCTCGAGCGATGTACTAGTTCATCTCCCAACCTCCACAAGAGGAAATCCACCAAAGAAGGAGCAGGGTATTACGCTTCTCAGCGGCTCGAACCTTGGTAAACTGATGTGTTATGTGTCTTCCTCACCATCAAGTTAGTTCCTTGTCATCCCCAGCGAGTAGTGAGTGAGGCGAACCAAAGCTACCAACTGGCCTCCGCACGCGCCCCCGAGTTCGACTCTTTAGGGTTTTGCGGAGCCTGAAATCCGACATTTGGCGCGCCACGTAGGGGGAGCGTGTCAGAGCCTCCACGCCAACAACAAGAGCCAGAACTCGACTCGGTGACTCCATGGCAAGCGCGAGAACCGACACCCGCCAGTCTCCCGCGGTGGATGGCGTCCAGGCGAGCAGGGCAACCCCTGCATTCTCGGCGGATCGTAGGCGCCACCTTCCACCCGTCACGTAACGCGTTTCCTACAATGCGAGGGGGCGGTTCACCCAAGGCCCGAGCCCGCAGAACATCGCGTATGGCCGGAGGTCAACATCACCTTCGGCCCCAATGATCACCCCAAGGCCACGACGGGCACCGGGACTCTTCATATGTTGTGTACACCGACTATATGCGACGTGGCCATCTCCAAGACAATCATCAATGTCGGTGCGGGTCTAAACGTCATCTTAGTAGAGGCCTTCGACGCGCTGCTTTTGACCCGAGAGCGGCTTGCGCCTTCAAAGCCCTTCTCCGGATGGTGCCAGGATCTGTCACCCCTGTGGGACGGATTCGTCTCCCCGTCACTTTTGGCACCCTCTCCAACTTCCGTACCGAGCAGATCAAATTCGACGTCGCCCGCATCCACCTTCCGTACAACGCAATACTCGGCTAACCCGCCCTCGCACAATTCATGGCAGCAACACACCGAGGCTACAACGTCATCAAGACGCCTGGGAGCGACGGCATGCTCACCGTCGTGGGGGACGTCAAGGACGCATCTTGGGTACTCGAGCTCTCCAACAAGGCGGCGACCGTGGCACGTGCCAACCTTAGAGATGCGACGCACGCCACGGAGGACACTGGGGACGTCCTTGACGTCGCGCCCATGAAGAAGAAGCAATTGTTCTCCCACGACTGGGCGGAAACAATGCAAGTGCTGGTGGATGAAGGAAGCTCGGCTCCCACCTTCAGCATCGGCGCAAACCTCCCCCAAGACCAAGAGAAGGCATTGATGAGTTTTCTCAGGGCGAACAAGGGCGCGTTCGGCTGGAGCACCTCCGACCTGGTGGGGGTACCGAGGGACGTCATTGAGCACCATCTCATGGTGTGCCCGAATGCGCGCCCAGTAAATAGAAGGCAAGCCCCAGAGAACCAAACGTTTGTCGCTCAGGAGGTGCACAAACTGAAGGAGGCACGGGTCATTCGAGAGGTGCGCTATGCGGAATGGGTGGCCAACATGGTGGTCATCCCGAAGAAGTGCGGGAAGGAGCGCATGGGCGTCGACTTGACGAGACTCAACAAGGCTTGCCACCAGGGCCCGTTCCCGCTACCACGCATCGACCTGATAGACTACTCCACCACGGATTGTGATCTCATGTGCTTCCTGGATGCATTCTCGGGCTACCACCAGATCAAGATGGCGGTGGAGGACGTCGAGAAGACAGCCTTCCTTTCTCCATGTGGGGTATACTGCTACGAGTGCATGCCCTTTGGGTTGCGGAACGTCGGGGTAACCTTCCAGCTGTTGATGCATATCGTTGTGGGACCGCACCTCGGCAGGAACGCACATGCCTACCTCGACGACATTGTGGTCAAGTCAAGGCAGGCAAAAACCCTGGTGGAGGACCTGGAGGAAACCTTGCCAACCTAAGAGAGGTGAACCTGAAGCTCAACCCCAAGAAGTGCCTCTTCAGGGTCCCATCAGGCAAACTGCTCGGTTTGCTGGTGTCGCACCGGGTGATCGAGGCAAACCCGGTGAAGGTCAATGCCATAAACAAGAAGAGCGTGCCCACAACCCTCAAGGAGATGCAGAAGTTGGCAGGGTGTGTTACCTCCTTGGGTTGTTTTATCTGCTAGCTCAACGAGCAGGCCCTGCCTTTCTTTAAGATCATGAAAACAAAGGGGGCCTTCGAGTGGACCCCGGAGGCCGATGCACCCTTCAATGAACTCAAGCGATACCTCAGGACCCTGTCGGTCATGCTGGCGCCTTGCCCACGGGAGCCTCTACTTCTGTACCTTCCTACCACCCCCACTCCGCCAACTCCGTGTTGGTGGCAGTAAGGGAGGAGCGTGTTGGGGAACGTCGCATGGGAAACAAAAATTTCCTACGCGCACGAAGACCTATCATGGTGATGTCCATCTACGAGAGGAGATTTGGATCTACGTACCCTTGTAGATCGCACAGCAGGAAGCGTTAAGAAAGGCGGTTGATGTAGTGGAACGTCCTCACGTCCCTCAATCTGTCCGCAAACCGTCCCACGAACCGTCCCGCGATCCGTCCCACGATCCGCTCCGATCTAGTGCCGAACGGACGGCACCTCCGCGTTCAGCACACGTACAGTTCGACGATGATCTCGGCCTTCTTGATCCAGCAAGAGAGACGGAGAGGTAGATGAGTTTTCCAGCAGCTTGACGGCGCTCCGGAGGTTGGTGGTGATCTTATCTCAGCAGGGCAAAAGTTGTCTCAAATCAGCCCTAATACCTCAGTATATATTGGAGGGAGGGGAGGGACCTAGCCTTGAGGCTCAAGGAGTCACAAGGGGTCGGCCCAAGTGGGGGGGAGGAGGATTCCTCCTCCAATCCTAGTCCAACTAGGATTGGAAGGTGGAGTGCTTCTCTATTTTCCCACTTCCCTTTTTTTTCTTTTCTCTTTGATTTTCTTTCTCTCCTGCGCAGGGGCCTTCTTGGGCTTTCCCACCAGCCCACTAAGGGCTGGTGTGGCACCCCTAAGGCCCATGGCCTTCCCCGGGGTGGGCTGCCCCCCCCCCCCCCGGTGAACATCCGGAACCCATTCGTCACTCCTCGTACATTCCCGGTAATGCCGAAAACTTTTAGGTAACCAAATGAGGTCATCCTATATATCGATCTTTGTCTACGAACCATTCCGGAAACCCTCGTGACATTCGTGATCTCATCCGGGACTCCGAACAACATTCGGTAACCAACCATACAACTCAAATACGCATAAAACAACGACGAACCTTAAGTGTGCAGACCCTGCGGGTTCGAGAACTATATATACATGACCCGAGGGACTCCTCGATCAATAATCAATAGAGGGACCTGGATGCCCATATAGGATCCTACATATTCTATGAAGATCTTATCGTTTGAACCTCAGTGCCAAGGATTCATATAATCCTGTATGTCATTCCCTTTGTCCTTCGGTATGTTACTTGCCCGAGATTCGATCGTGAGTATCCGCATACCTATTTCAATCTCGTTTACCGGTAGGTCTCTTTACTCGTTCCGTAATACAAGATCCCGTGACTTAAAATAAGTTCACATTGCTTGCAAGGCTTGTGTGTGATGTTGTATTACCGAGTGGGCCCCGAGATACCTCTCCGTCACACGGAGTGACAAATCCCAGTCTTGATCCATACTAACTCAACGGACACCTTCGGAGATACCTGTAGAGCATCTTTATAGTCACCCAGTTACGTTGTGAGGTTTGATACACACAAGGTATTCCTCCGGCGCGAGTGAGTTATATGATCTCATGGTCATAGGAATAAATACTTGACACGCAGGAAATAATAGCAATAAAATGACACGATCAGTATGCTACGTTCATAGTTTGGGTCTTTTCCATGACATGATTCTCCTAATGATGCGATCCCGTTATCAAGTGACAACACTTGTCTATGGTTAGGAAACCTTGACCATCTTTGATCACCGAGCTAGTCAACTAGAGGCTTACTAGGGACAGTGTGTTGTGTATGTATCCACACATGTATTTGAGTTTCCAATCAATAAAATTCAAGAATGGATAATAAACGATTATTATGAACAAGGAAATATAATAATAACTAATTTATTATTGCCTCTAGGGCATATTTCCAACAGAGCGAACCAGTAATGGCGCCACTTCGATGAACCCCGTCGGGCCCCCACCCGACGGAGTCTGGGGGCTCGCACGACTCATGAGCCCCGATTCCCCCGCAGGCAGAGGGACCTGAGGCTCAGACTGCAGGGTCGGGCCATGAGATGCTTAGCCCTCCTAAGTCCCCGGCCCCTCCTCCGGATCACGAGACACCCGAACCTCTTGAGCGCACCGAGGAGCATGACGCCCCGGAGGGCTGCATCCTCGTCGATCACCCGGTGTACTTCCTCAGCAAGGTGCCATGCAGCAGAAAGTCCTTCTAGCGCTCCTCGTTGCTTCGCGCAAGCTGCGCCACTACTTTCAGGGGCACCCAATCAAGGTCATCTCCCCTACCCCTTAGAGAAGATCCTGCAAAACCCAAACGCGGCGGGAAGGGTTGCGGAATGGAACTTCGAGCTTCAGGCCTTCAACATCAAATTCAGCACGACCAGGGTCATCAAGGGAGTGGCCTTGGTTGACTTCGGGGCGGAGTGGACGGACGCACCGGACCGGAGGCTGGAAGGGAACCAATCCCTTACCCCCGGTGTGGAGGCAACCAAGGGATGAACCATGCACTTTGATGGAGCCTTCACACGTAGAGAAACAGGGGCTTGAGTCATGCTCACTTCCCCGACGGGAGACAAGCTCCGCTATGCTGTACAGCTCTGCTTCCAGCATGGGGAAAGGTCTCCAACGATATAGCGGATTACGAGGGCCTCATCACCGGCCTGAAAGCAGCGGCGGCCTTGGGAGTCCGGCGCCTCGCCGTGATGGGCGACTCCTTGCTTCTCGTCAACTTCTCGAACAAAGAGTAGACACCCAAGGCCGAGCACATGGAAGAGTATCTACAAGAGGTACGTAAGATTGAGAAACGTTTTTAGGGCCTGGAGTTGCAGTACGTCCCACGTGGCAAGAACAAGGAGGCGGATGACATCACCAAAAGAGCTTCACGTCACGAGGCGCAAGAGCCGGGCGTCTTTGAGGAGTGACTCTTCAAGCCTTTCGGGACGCCGTCACCCGAGGGCCCGGCGCCATGTGGAGAGGAGCTCCCGCCTGCACTGCCCTTGGGGGTTCCGGATTGCGGCCAGGGCTCGGGGGCTCGACTGCTCCTCGCCCTGGAGGCGCGTGCCGATGATCGGATGTAGGAAATCGGGGCGTACATGCTCCATGGCACATTGCCGGAGATGGAGGAAGACGCGGAATGCGTAGGATGACAAGCCTCGACCTACTGGTTATGGGACGGTGACTTGTACCGCACGCGCACGAACGACGTCGCGCTGTGGTGCATTTCCAGGGAGCAGGGGCGCGAACTAGTGGACGACATCCATGGAGGGGACTACTGGCATCAATCCTCTTCGCGCACGCTCGGAGGTAAGGCATCTAGGTCAGGTTTCTACTGGCCTACAGCGTTGCACGACGCCACCGAGTTGGTCCGTGTCGGTGTTTTGGGAATGGGGCTACCCAGACCTGCCTGCGTGCGGCCCAAGGCTATCCCACTTCATCGACACAAGATTGAGTGGCATGGCACCACCCAGGACAAGGCCCTCGCGAGGGGCCAAGCATCGCGAGGAGGAGCGGCATCAAGACCCGCAGGGGGCCTCCTCAGGACCCCTCCGGAGCGCCAGATATTTCGAGGCGAGGCCGAGCCTCATCAGTCAAGGCTAACGTAGAGGAAGGATGGGCGAGTAGCAGAAAGCAGGCGACACAGTTTCCCCTTTAGTGCAAAGAGAGCAAAGGCAAACGCTGTTTCCAAAGGCATCTTCCAAATGATTCCCTTCTGGTGCAACGAAGCAGCCGCCGCCCGCCAGTAGGGAAAATGTCATCCTCGGGCCCATCCTTGCAGCTGGGGCAATTACTTGGCAGGCGAAGACCTCTTTTCACAGAGGAAGCATGTTCCCCAGCCCCCCTTTGAAATTGGTCGTTGTGGGATCCCTTACCGACGAAACGATGAGGGAAGAGGACCCGGGCCTCAACTATAAATAGATAGGGTAGGATACTTCGTAGGCAGGTCGAGGAGTTCCTTCTCACCTTTGAGAAACACACAAAGCCACCCAACCTCCGGAGGCTCGAGAGCACTGTATAAGTTCATCCACCAACATCCACGAGAGGCAATCCACCAAACGCAGGAGTAGGGTTATACACTTCGCAGTACCCCGAACCTGGGTAAACTATTGTGTTATGTGTTCCCTCACCATCGAGTGAGTCCTTCGTCGTTCCCATCGAGTAGCGAGCTAGGCGGGGCTGGGAGGAGAAAGATCTTCATACACGCCCCTGTGTTCGAATCCTTTGGGTTTTGCGGAGCCCAATATCCAACATTTGGTGCACGAGGTAGGGGGCGTGTGAAGGTCTTCTCCGAGCTTCCTCCTGCTCACGCCGGCTCCTCCGATGGC
This sequence comes from Hordeum vulgare subsp. vulgare, assembly GCF_904849725.1. NCBI lineage: Eukaryota > Viridiplantae > Streptophyta > Magnoliopsida > Poales > Poaceae > Hordeum > Hordeum vulgare. The sequence continues at coordinate 233,129,966 of NC_058523.1, read as the reverse complement.
CGGCGACCAACTAGCTTCTCCGACCACCACATCACCGTGACTGGAAGCACTCACGCCGGCGTTGTGGTACCGGGCGGCTCGTACCAGGTCGTCAACATCATTTCCACCATGGCGGCCACTCGTTCCGCCCAAACGCACGGCGACCCAGGCACCTGCAGCGCAACGCATCTGTCAGTGTTCTGGGAACGAGGGTACCCAGACCTTCCTGCGAGCGGCCCTGGGCTGGCCCACTTCATCAACACAAGATCGGTAAGGAACAGCACCACCCTGAACAAGGCCCTCGTGAGGGGCCAAGCCTCACGAGGAGGAGCAGTGTCAAGACCCGCAGGGGGGGCTCCTCAAGACCCCTTTGGAGCAACGGATATTCCGAGGAAAGGCTGGGCCTCAGGAGTCAAAGGGTGACGCTAGGAAAGGGCCGGTGATGAGAAGGTGGCAATACAGGACAGCTTCCCCTTTTATTGCAAAGAAGGCGGGAGAGAATCAGGACTCCAAAAGCATGTTCTAAAGGTTTCCCTTCCGGTGCAACAAGACCCTGGTCGCCCGCCAACAGGGCGGACGTCATCGCTGCGCTCACCTCTGCGGTGCTCGCAGTTACTTTGCAGTCGAAGACCACTTTTGACAGGGGAAGCATGTTCCCTTGTCTCCCATCGAAACTGGTCGTTGTGGCATTCCTTGCCGCTTACGATAAGGGAAGAGGACCCTGGCCTCGACTATAAATAGACAGGGTAGGATACGTGAGAGAGGGATCGGGTCATTATAACCCTAGAGAAACACACCGAGCCAATAGGCCTCCGGAGGCTCAAAAGCATTGTATTATCTCATTCATCAACCTCCTTGAGAGGCAATCCACCAAAGTAGGAGTAGGTTTTACGCTTCGCAGCGGCCCGAACCTAGGAAAACTATTGTGTCCCGATTTCTCCTCACCGCCGCGAGAGTTCTAGCCTCGTTCAACGTGTAGTGAGTCCAGTAAATCGAACATGTTGAGTGGTCTCTGCGCGCGCCCCCGAGTTCGAATCCCCAGGGTTTTAAGGAGCCCGAAATCCGACATTTGGCGAGCTAGGTAGGGGGCGCGTGTCAGAGCCTCCACGCGAACAGCAGTAACCAGATGTCAGCTCGGCAGCACTATGGCAAGTGCAACCATCGACAACAGTTGGCCCGCGGCGGCAGGCGGCGTCCCAGCAGGCAGGCCCGCCCCTGCGGTCGCCTGCATCCTCGGCGGATCGTAGGCGCCACCTTCTAGCCGCCACGTCAAGCGTTTCGGTGCATCGCGGGGTGATACACCTCCATCGTATCTACTTTTCCAAACTCTTTTGCCCTTGTTTTGGACTCTAATTTGCATGATTTGAATGGAACTAACCCGGACTGACGCTGTTTTCAGCAGAGTTGGCATGGTGTTGTTTTTGTGCAGAAATGGAAGTTCTCGGAACGTCCTGAAAATTTACACAGAATATTTCTGGAAAATATGAAAAATACGTACGCAAAGATCCACCGGAGGGGATGGGCCAGTGGGCCACAAGCCCTGTAGCTGCCGGCCCCCCTGGTGGTGGCTACCAAGCTTGTGGGGCCCACGGGGCTTTGCCGCCCCCAAACTCAGCTCCATAAATTCACTTTCGTCCCAGAAAAAATCAGGAGAGAAGATTTCATCGCGTTTGCGATACGGAGGCGCCGCCACATCCGGTTCTTCATCTGGAGGGCCGATTTGGAGTCCGTTTTGGGCTCCGGAGAGGGGAAATCGTCGCCATCGTCATCATCAACCTTCTTCCCTCTCCAATTCCATGAAGCTCTTCATCGTTTGTGAGTAATCTATTCATAGGCTCGCTGGGCGGTCATGAGTAGGATGAGATCTATCTTGTAATCGAGTTAATTTTGACGGGGATTGATCCCTAGTATCCACTATGTTCTGAGATTGATGTTGCTACTACTTTGCCATGCTTAATGCTTGTCACTAGGGCCCGAGTGCCATGATTTCATATCTGAAAATATTATGTTGTCACCAATATATGTGCATTTTAGATCCGATCTTGCAAGTTCTAGTTACCTACTATGTGTTATGACCGGCAACCCCGGAGTGACAATAACAGGAACCACTCCCGGTGATTACCATAGTTTGAGGAGTTCATTTGTTCACCAAGTGCTAATGCGTTGTTCTGGTTCTTTATTAAAAGGAGAACCTTAATATCCCATAGTATCCTTTTGGACCTCGCTGCCACGGGAGGGATGGACAATACATGTCCTGCAAGTTCTTTTCCCTAAGCACGTATGACGACACACGGAATGCATGCCTACATCACATTGACGAACGGGAGCTAGCCACATATCTCTCTGTGTTATAACTGTTGCATGATGAATATCATCCAAACAAATCACCGACCCATTGCCTACGAGTTTGTCCCACTGCTGCTGTTACTTGTTTTGCTCTGCTGCTGTTACTACTGTTGCTGCTGATGTTACTTGCTTTGCTCTGCTGCTACTTGCTACTGCTGTTACTTGCTATTGTTGCTACTTGCTATTGATGTCACTACTGTTGTTCCTTGCCACTGCTGCTACCTGCTACAACACTTTTTCTCGCACCGTTGCCGGGGAAGAACATTTCCCGTCCACGGGCAACTTCTCGCGCCATTGATACAACAGTTAGGAACAGTCTGTCGTCAACAGATCGTTTCTGGCACCGTTGCTATCATACTACATTGCTACCGATACTTTGCTTGCAGATACTAATCTTTCAGGTGCGGTTGAATCTGGCACATTCAGCTGCTAATACTTGAGAGTATCCTTTCACTTGCTGTCGGGCGAACCAACAAATTTGGGTTGAATACTCTACCCTCGAAAACTGCCGCGAACCCACGTGCTGTTGGGCCATTGCAAGACAATTGCTAATTGTTGAGCAACTGGGAGCAGTTCTGGCTCCGTTGCCGTGGAGGCATCAAGTCAGGAACACATCAACAGCATTTTTCTAGTGTCGTTGCCGGGGACTGCTAGCAGCATTTTTCTGGCACCGTTGCCGGGGAAGGGATTGCTATATTCCTTGAGTCACTTGGGATTTATATCTGCTGATCACTATGAAGAATCTGAAAGATCCAAAAACCAAAGTTTTGCCCTCAACTATGAGGGGAGGTAAGGAACTGCCATCTAGCTCTGCACTTGATTCACCTTCAGTTATGACTAAGTTTGCGACATCACCTCCCGCTAGAAATCTTGATATGTCGCCTGTGCTTGATGATGCTTATGATGCTACTATGCCTGGACTGCTAGAGATGCTATGCCTAATATCGCTAGAGATGTTATGCCTGATACTGCTAGAGATGTTATGCCTAATAATGCTATGCTTGATACTGCTTTGCCTGATGATGCTAGATATGCTATTTTGCCTGATGATGCTATGCTTGATACTGCTAGAGATACTACTTTGCCTGATATGCCACTAGGGGTATTCCTTGATGCTCATATTGCTAGAGTTACTGCCAATGCTCGTGATGCTTCTGAAACTACCGATGCTATTGAGATAGAACTTGCTTTTGCTATTGCTAGATCTAGCTCTCCTAGATATGAATTTCCTGATATACCTGAGGGTTATGTTATGGAGGGAGAGATAGCTGAGGATTTTCTTGCATGTAAGGATGCCTATGACGCTGAGAAATTACTTGTCATGTGGAAGGAAAAATCTCTGAAAGCTAGGATGAAATACGACCCGAAGTTTGCCACTTCACCTATCTTTATCACCGATGAGGATTTTGAATTCTCTGTCGACCCTGAGATAATCTCTCTAGTCGAATCTGATCCTTTCCACTGTTATGAGTCTGAGGCGGTCGTAGCCCATCTTACCAAAGTACACGATATAGCCACCCTTTTCACTAGTGAGGAGAAGATCCGCTACTACTACATCCTTAAGTTGTTTCCATTCTCTCTAAAGGATGATGCTAAAGCCTAGTCCACTTCTCTTTCTCCTGGATGTGTGAGTAGTCCCCAGGATATGGTCTATTACTTCTGTGAGAAATATTTCCCTTCCCATAAGAAGCAAGCTGCCTTGCAGGAAATATACTACTTTGCTCAACTCAAAGAAGAGAGTCTCCCACAAGCTTGGGGGAGGCTCATCCAGCTACAGAATGCTTTGCCTGATCACCCTCTTAAGAAGAACGAGATAGTTGATATCTTCTATAACGGACTTACCGATGCTTCTAGAGACCACCTAGATAGTTGTGCCGGTTGTGTTTTTAGGGAAGGAACTATAGAACAAGCCGAGATTCTACTGAATAACATCTTGATCAACGATAATGCTTGGACTATTCCCGAACCACCTCCTAAGCCAACTCCTAAGAAAAGAGGTATTCTATTCCTTAGTCCCGAAGATATGCAAGAAGCCAAGAAATCTATGCAAGAGAAAGGCAGTAGATCTGAAGATGTAAAAAATCTACCAACTATCGAAGAGATCCATGGTCTCGATAACCCGATACAAGTAGTAGAAGTGAATTCTCTGCGTTGGTTTGATGAGAGTGATATTCCTTTTGACAAACCTGCTAGCCTATGCTTTGATGAATTTGACAACTTTGTTGCCAAACAACAGAGTTTCAATGATTATGTTAGCAGACATTTGGAACAAAGTACTCGTATGCTTAGTCATTTAAGTGCTTGTGTAGACAGAAATGTCAATGATCTGAAGCTTCTGAGTAAACATGCCTCTATGATTACTACTCAGGTAGAACAAGTACTTAAAGCTCAGAATGACTTTCTCAATGAATTAAATGACAACTCTGTCAGAGTCATTACTAGAGGAGGCAAAATGACTCAGGAACCTTTGTATCCTGAAGGCCATCCTAAGAGAATTGATTAAGATTCTCAAGGAATTAATGTTGATACACCCAGTCATCCTAAGAAGAAGAAGGATGCTAGAAACCTACATACCAGTTCACCAAATACTGTCACACTTGAAGAACCAAATGATATTTCTGCGTCTGATGCAGAAACACAATCTGGTGATGAACATGAACCTGGTGACAATATGGACAGCGATGTTCATAATGAGGCTCAACCTAGCAATGATAAGGATGTGGAGATTGAACCTACGGTTAATCCTAATATGATATGAATGACTTTGCTGCTATGAATGACTTTGCTGCTAGGAAGCGTGGTAAAGAAAGGGAGCCATGGGTTCAGAGACCCATGCCCTTTCCTCCTAAGCCATCCAAGAAAAAGGATGATGAGGATTTTGAGCGCTTCATTGAGATGATAAGACCCGTCTTTCTGCAGATGCGGTTAATTGATATGCTCAAAATGTCTCCGTATGCCAAGTACATGAAAGATATCATGACTCATAAACGGAAGATACCAGATCTTGAGATCTCCACCATGCTTGCCAATTACACTTTCAAAGGTGGAACTCCTAAAAAACTTGGTGATCCCGGAGTGCCCACTATACCTTGCTCCATTAAAGGAAACTAAGTAAGAACTGCCTTATGTGATCTTGGAGCCGGTGTTAGTGTCATGCCGCTCTCTCTTTATCGTACACTTGAACTGGATAAGTTGACACCCACTGAAATTTCTATGCAAATGGCAGACAAATCAAGTGCTTTCCGTATCGGCATTTGCGACGATGTGCCTGTTGTGGTTGCTAACACCACTATCTTAACAGACTTTGTTATCTTGGATATTCCCGAGGACGATGCCATGGCTGTCATCCTGGGAAGACCCTTTTTAAACACTGCAGGGGCTGTTATAGATTGCAACAAAGGCAATGTCACTTTCCATGTCAACGGTAATGAGCATACAGTGCACTTTTCAAAGAAACGATATCAAGTGCATTGCATCAATGCTATCGAAAATACTTCATCGATTCTTATTGGGAGCTTTGAGTGCCCTATTCCTCGTGTCAGGATGAAGTATGATTTGCTTGTTGGGGAGATACATATCCCCATTGAGGTGACTTAGTGGCTATTCAACAATTCTCCATTCCCTCTTGGGATTCGAAAAGGTTTTGTCATGAGGATTTGATCAACCCCATTGACGGATTTCTTTCGATGACCATGAAATGGATGAATCAAAGAGTCACATAGCTCTGTTTTAAGTTTTCACTTTCTATTTCTTAGAAGAAAAATGATAGATTTAGTTTAGTTTTTCTTGCTTCCTATTTTAGCGTCCCTCAGAAAATACGCTGAAAATAAAAGTTCTCCGATGGTCCTGAAAATCTAGTATGATTTTTTCTGGAATATTTGAAAAATACTGGGAGTGAGAGCTGGCTTGGGGGCCACACTAGTGGGCCACAAGCCCTGTAGCCGTCGCCCCCCTGGTGGCAGCTACCAAGCTTGTGGGGCCCACAGGGATCCCCTCCACTCATTCCAACTCCCATCCTCTTCTGCTACCTCCAGAAAAAATCGTTTCGCAGCTCAAACCCGCGGTCTTGCTCATTTGGATGAGATTTTGGATCTCCTTTCTCAAAGCACCATTCTCCGAACCGTTTTGGGAAAATTACTCCTTGGTAATGACTCCTCCATTGGTCCAATTAGTTTTTGCTCTAGTGCTTTATCCTTCGCGTATTGTTGCTACCTTGGTGACCCTGTTCTTGAGCTTGAAATGTTGATTTTAGCTGGTCCCAAGTAGTTTTAGCGTGTGATACGGTCTCTAGGCACTAGTAGGAGTAATTTCTACAAGGTGTGGTTGGTCTTCATTCACTTTTCTCTTGAACTTCAAAAATTTCAGCAAAAGGAAATTATGTTCAGGAGGAAGTTTCATGGTGGTTCCTCAAGTAAGAAGGGTCCCCGTCTTTCTATTCGGGAGCCCGATCCTTATCAACTAAGGGACGCACTGGTACAACCATGTGAATGGCCTTCCGATGAGTTCATGATCGAAGCAGGCTTCAAGGATGAGTTTGATACACTTGTCCGCAATGCCGGGTTAGAAGAATTCCTCTCAGATAAATGTGAACAGTATGCTCTGCTCACTGCCTCTTTCGTGCGTAGATTTAAATTTTTTGTTGGCCGTGACTTATCCATATTGTTTGATCTGTATGATAAATCCTACACCATGGATTTGGAGGATTTCAATAGGATTTGCAAGATAGCCGATGGGGTAGTCTTAATGATCCTGCTAAGTGTTCGGTTAGAGATTTTGTCTCTAGTATAACTGTTGGGGAAACTAGAGATATCACGCAAGCTACCATAGGAAGCATTCATTTCCCTGCCTTGCACTACTTTGCCCTCTTCATAGGTAGATGCTTTAACGACAAGGGTGCACATTGTCACCTATGCGGATCCGACCTTAGTATCCTTAAGAGCGCAGTAACAGGTGACAGGAGCTTCAACATGGGAGCTATAATAGCAAGGAGGCTGAATAATAATGTCGTTGATGGGGATTTCTTTGGTGGAATTTATGCTACGGACTTAGCAAATTTTCTTGGAGTACCCATCCGTTCAGGAGACCCCCCTCTCCGTACAGCCTACTTTGATCGTGTCGCTCTAACACGCTACCAGTTCCTTGAGAGGGATGATGAATCCCTCCTATACCGTTTGATATTTAACCGGCAGCGTGTTTTCCATATTACCCTTCCTGCTCCTGCTTTCTTTGAATTTCAGGTAAAACGGAGATACTACATAACCATAGGAGAGGCAGAGGAGTATGAGAGAGAGGCGACGGCTTCTCGTCTTCGTGAGGCCGCTATTCAGGCAGTGGCTGCAGCACTCCCGTATAACACCCATTATGATTTTGGGTTTCGCCAGGACCATCCTTGGGAGTAGACCAACTTAGGCCAAAAGCCTAAGCTTGGGGGAGTACGTGTTGTCACCGACTTTACATTCTTGCTTACGATTTCACTTTGTTAGCCGGTGTTCACACTTTGCCACTGTATCATCCATGCTAGTTTATTTTCTTTTTCTTTTTTTGTTTTCTTTTCGTGTGTCTGTCTAGTTTGAGAAAACCAAAAAAAAATCTTTTTCTTCTTTTGCTTGTTGGGAGCTTTCCCGTGTAAATAGTTTTCTTTTTCTTTGGGTCAAGGTAGAAGATATGGCTTACAATGTTTAGTGTCTCTTGCATGCATACCTGTTTAGCTTTCAAAGAGCCATATTACTTTGTCTTCTCCTTTGTGTTTGCCTGCAGATTCAGCTTAGTCCAATGCACGAGCACGCTTATTATTGTTCACATCGTTCGGTCGTGCAAGTGAAAGGCGATAATGACGATATATGATGAAGTGACTGAGCCTGGAAAAGCTGGTATGAACTCTATCTATTTTGTTTTTGTAAATATGACTAGCTTGTCGTCCCAGATTCAGCTTTGTTGTGAGAGAACGATGTTTGCAATGACAACTTAGAGATCATAGTTTCTGATGCCATGTTTAATTAGTTGAGAGCTTATAATGGTTTGTCTTGAATGCCAACATAGATTTTGAGATGACTATGATGTAGTATGATAGGATGGTATTCACCTTTGAATGATTCAAGTGGCTTGACTTGACGCATGTTCATGCATGTAGTTGAAACAAAATCAATATAGCCTCTATGATGTTCGTATTCGTGGTGATTTATATCGTGTTCATGCTTGCACTCAATGTTAATCAAACTCATTGCATCTTGATGACCGTTGTCGCTCTCTAGTTGGTCGCTTCCCAGTCTTTTGCTAGCCATCACTTGTACTAAGAGGAATACTGCTTGTGCATCCACCTCCATAAACCCAAAAGTTTTTCCATGAGAGTCCAACATACCTACCTATTTGCGGTATCTACCTGCTGTTCCAAGTAAATTTGCATGTGCCATTCTCTAAACCTTTAAGAAATAATCTGTTTTGCAGGCCCGAACCGCTCATATGATCACAGGGGGCTATTGATATCTTCCATGTTAGGCATGTTATCCTCGACATGTGTTTATTCATTGTCATTCACGAGAAAGGGGCTGGTAATTGGAATGCCTAGTTCCACACTTAAATCGAAAACATAACTGTAAAACAAGACTCACCCTGGATTGATGTTAGTATGGACTGTACCCGAGGATTCGGCTAGCCATGGAGTGTGATTGATTGGTGGTGGGGGAGTTAATACTTTACTTTTTTGTTTGGGAACCGCCTATAGCATGAGTAGCATGGAAGATATTAAGAACTCTTGGTCATTGCGTTGACAATGAAAGCATGCCACCCAAAATTATTATCTCTCTTTTCAAAGCTTGAGCTCTGGCACCTCTGCAAATCAATGCTTCCCTCTGCGAAGGGCCTGTCTATTTATTTTCCTATTGAGTCATCCTCCTCTTGTATAAGCACCAATTAGAGAGCTCCTCTGTCATTTTTATGCTTTGCTTTAGATTGATATTGGGTATGACTATGACTAGATCTTCGTTGCTATGAATTACAATCTTTAGTCAGCCCTTGATCTTTGAAAGTGCTCTGCATTTATGTTTTGCGGTCTCAGAAAGAGCTAGCGAGATACCACCTATTCATATTGCTTCAAGCTTGTTTTGATTGAATTGTTGGTATCTGAAACTCATTATTATTTTCTCGCTAGCTGATTATGCCATTGATATTAGTTTATGTGGTTAACTTGTGATCTTGCTGAAATTCTGGTTATGAGTTAGACATAGTTGCAACAACAAGATCAAACAGAGTTTGTCAAAGTTTTTCTTTCTCTTTCAGTTTGTTAACTGAGTTGCTTGAGGACAAGCAAGGTTTTAAGCTTGGGGGAGCTGATACGCCTCCATCGTATCTACTTTTCCAAACTCTTTTGCCCTTGTTTTGGACTCTAATTTGCATGATTTGAATGGAACTAACCCGGACTGACTTTGTTTTCAGTAGAATTGCCATGGTGTTGTTTTTGTGGAGAAATGAAAGTTCTCGGAACATCCTGAAAATTTACGGAGAATATTTCTGGATAATATGAAAAATATGTGTGCATAGATCCACCGGAGGGGATGGGCCAGTGGGCCACAATCCCTTGAGCCGCCACCCCCCTGGTGGTGGCTACCAAGCTTGTGGGGCCCACGAGGCTCTGCTGCCCCCAAACTCAGCTCTATAAATTCACTTTCGTCCCAGAAAAAATCAGGAGAGAAGATTTCATCGCGTTTGCGATATGGAGGCGCCGCCACATCCTGTTCTTCTTCCGGAGGCAGATCTGGAGTCGGTTATGGGCTCCGGAGAGGGGAAATCGTCGCCATCGTCATCATCAAACTTCTTCCCTCTCCAATTCCATGAAGATCTTCATCGTTCGTGAGTAATCTATTCGTAGGATCGCTGGGCGGTGATGAGTAGGATGAGATCTATCATGTAATCGAGTTAGTTTTGACGGGTATTGATCCCTAGTATCCACTATGATCTAAGATTGATGTTGCTACTACTGTGGCATGCTTAATGCTTGTCACTAGGGCCCGAGTGCCATGATGTCAGATCTCAAATTATTATGTTGTCACCAATATATGTGCATTTTAGATCTGATCTTGCAAGTTGTAGTTACCTACTATGTGTTATGACCAGGCAACCCCGGAGTGACAATAACCGGAACCACTCCCGATGATGACCATAGTTTGAGGAGTTCATGTGTTCACCAAGTGCTAATGCATTGTTCCGATTCTTTATTAAATAGAGAACTTTAATATCCTGTAGTATCCTTTTGGACCCCGCTGCCATGGGAACGATGGACAATAGATGTCATGCAAGTTCTTTTCCCTAAGTACGTATGATGACACACAGAATGCATGCCTACATCACACTGACGAACGGGAGCTAGCCACATATCTCTCCGTGTTATAAGTGTTGCATGATGAATATCATCCAAACAAACCACCCACCCATTGCCTACGAGTTTGTCCCACTGCTGTTGTTACTTGTTTTTCTTTGCTGTTGCTACTACTGTTGCTGCTGCTGTTACATGCTTTGCTCTGCTGCTACTTGCTACTGTTGTTACTTGCTACTGTTGTTATTTGCTACTGCTTTCACTACTGCTGTTCCTTGCCACGGCTGTTACTCGTTACACTGCTGCTACCTGCAACAATATTTTTCTCGCACCATTGCCGGGAAAGAATATTTCCCGTCCACGGGAAACTTCTGGCGCCATTGATACAACAGTTAGGAACTGTCTGCCGTCAACAGATCGTTTCTGGCACCGTTGCTATCATACTACTTTGCTACTAATACTTTGCTTGCACATACTAATCTTTCAGGTGTGGTTGAATCCGACACATTTAGCTGCTAATACTAGAGAGTATCCTTTAACTTCCGGTCGGTCGAACCAACAAATTTGGGTTGAATACTCTACCCTCGAAAACTGTCGTGAACCCACGCGCTGGTGGGCCATTGCAAGACAATTGCTAATTGTTGAGCAACTGGGAGCAGTACTGGCTCCGTTGCCGTGCAGGCGTCAAGTCAGGAAAACGTCAACATCATTTTTCTAGTGTCGTTGTCGAGGACTGCTAGCACGGGGGAACGGACTGCCTAAGGCCCGAGCCCCCGGAACGTCGTGTGTAGCCAGAGGTCAACATCACCTTCGACCCCGACGACCACCCTAAACTCACTATGGCCGCCGGGGTGCTTCCCATGATGTGCACGTCGTCTGTCTCTGGTGTGGCTGTCTCCAAGACCCTCATCGATGGCGGCCCAGGCCTCAACGTCATCTCAGTGGAGGCCTTCGACGCGTTGCGGTTTCCCCGAGCGCAACTCGCGTCCTTGAAGCCCTTTTCTAGGGTCGTGGCTGGATCCGTCATCCCAGTCCGACGGATCCATCTCCCTGTTACGTTCGGCACCTGCTCCAACTTCCGCACCGAGCAGATCGACTTTGACGTCGCTCTCATCCACCTTCTATACAATGCTATACTTGGCTACCCCGCCCTCGCGCAGTTGATGGCAACGACGCACCCGACCTACAACGTCGTCAAGATGCCAGGGAGCAGTGGCGTGCTTACCGTCGTGGGGGACGTCAAAGACGCCTCGTGGGTTCTCGGGTTAACCCGTAAGGCCGCGGGCAATGCGCGTGCCGACTCCAAGGGCAAGGCGCGCGCCACGGAGGACCCAGGAGACGCCTTCGACATTGAGCCCGTGAAGAAGGAGTTATTTTCCCAGCCGGGCGGAAACAAAGCAAGTGCCGGTGGATGAAGGGAGCCTGACCCCCGCCTTCACCATCGGCGCGAATCTTCCCCAAGACCAAGAGAAGGCATTAGTAGGCTTCCTCGGGGAAACCAAGAGCGCGTTTGCCTGGAGTGCCTCCAACCTTGTGAGGGTCCCCAGGGACGTCATCAAGCACCACCTCATGGTATACCCGAACGCGCATCCGGTGAAGAAGAAGGCAAGGAGGTAGGCTCCGGAGAAGCAAGCCTTCATAGCTCGGGAGGTGCGGAAGCTGAAGGAAGCAAGGGTCATCAGGGAGGTGCGCTACCTGGAGTGGGTGGCAAACCCGATGGTTGTCCCAAAGAAGTGTGGGAAGGAGCGCATGTTCATAGACTTCAAAAACCTTAACAAGGCTTGCCCTTAGGACCCATTCCCGTTACCGCGTATCGACCAGATCGTGGACTCCACTACGGAATGCGACCTTTTGTGCTTCTCAGGCGCTTTCTCGGGCTACCACCAGATCAAGATGGCGGTGGAGGACATTGAGAAGACAGCCTTCCTCTCTTCGTGCGGGGTGTACTGCTAGGAGTGTATGCCTTTCGGGCTGTGTAACGTCGGGGCGACCTTCCAGCGGTTGATGCACATTGCCTTGGGGCCGCAGCTCGGGAGGAATGCGGAAGCCTTCGTCGACGACATCTTGGTCAAGTCAAGGCAAGCCAAAACCCTGGTGGAGGATCTGGAAGAGACCTTCGCCAACTTGCGGGAGGTGAACCTGAAGCTCAATCCCAAGCAGTGCATCTTCGGAGTCCCATCAGGCAAGCTACTTGGTTTCCTAGTGTCGCACCAGGGGATCGAGGCTAACCTAGTAAAGGTAAATGTCATAAACAAGATGAGCGTGCCCACAACCCTCAAGGAAGTGCAGAAGCTGGCGAATTGTGTCACTTCCCTGGTTGTTCCATCTCCAAGCTTGGAGAGCGAGCACTACCCTTATTCAAGATCATGAAGAGGAATGGGCCCTTCGAGTGGACTCCACAGGCCGAAGCTGCCTTCGAAGAGCTCAAGCGTTATCTCACGAGCACGCCGGTCATGGTGGCACCTCGCCCTCGGGAGCCCCTACTTCTGTACCTTAATGCCACCCACACTCCGCCAGCGCTGCTTTGGTGGCAGTAAGGGAGGAGCAAGCCGACAAAGGCTCTACTTTGGGAAGCCACAGCAGGCCCTCGCCCGATGCTCTAGAGTGCTCGCGCGACCCGCAAGCTCCAACTCCCCTGCGAGTAGATGGACCGGAGGTCTAGACGGGCGAAGCAAGCCTTGAAGAGCCTTGTCCTCCCGAGGCCCCGTCCTTCCCTCCGGACGATGAATCCTTCCAACCTCCTAAAGTCACCAAGGATCACGACGCCCCGGGCGGTCGCGTCCTTGTCAAGCACCCCGTGTACTTCGTCAGTATGGTACTGCGGGACGCCCGCTCGCGCTACCCCAGGCAGCAAAAACTCCTTCTAGCGCTCCTCGCTGCCTCGCGCAAGCTGCATCACTACTTCCAAGGACACCCAATCAAGGTCATCTCCGCTTACCCCTTGGAGAAGATCTTGCACAACCCGAACGCGACAGGAAGAGTTGCTGAGTGGAACATCGAGCTTCAAGCCTTCAACATCAAATTCAGCACGGCCAGGGTCATCAAAGGAGCCGCCTTGGCCGACTTCGTGGCAGAATGGAGGGATGCACCTGACCGGGGGCTGGAAGGGAATCAATCCCTTGCCCCCGGAGCGGAGGCGCCCGAGGGATTGACAATGCACTTCGATGGAGCCTTCGCGTGAATGGAAGCAGGGTCTGGCGTCCTCCTTACTTCCCCGATGGGAGACAAGCTTCACTACGTCGTGTAGCTCTCCTTCCAAAGGGGGGAGAAGGTCTCCAACAACATAGCGGAGTACGAGGGCCTCATCGCCGGTCTGAAGGCAGCGGTGGCCTTGGGGGTCCAGCGCGTCACGGTGATGAGCGACTCTCAGCTCCTCGTCAACTTCTCCAACAAGGAGTACACGCCCAAAGATGATCATATGGAGGCATACCTCAAAGAGGTGCGTAAGATCGAGAAACGTTTTCAAGGCCTGGAGTTGGAGCACATCCCGCGAGGGAAAAACAAGGAGGCAGACGACATCACCTAAAGAGCGTCGCGTCGCGAGGCTCAAGAGCCAGGCGTCTTTGAGGAGCGCCTCTTCAAGCCTTGTGCAGTGCTGTCACTCGAAGACCCGGTGCCGCGCGGAAAAGAGCTGCCCCTGCACCACCCTCGGGGGCTCCCGACTTTGGTCAAGCCTCGGGGTCTCGGATCCTCCTGGCCCTGGAGGCTCAAGACGATGATTGGACGCAGGAACTCGGGGCATACCTGCTCTGTGGTGCATTGCCGGAGAAGGAGGAGGATGCGGAGCACGTAGTACAACAAGCCTCAGCTTACTGCGTGCGAGACGACCCCTTGTACCGCAGGCGCCCGAACGACGTCGTGCTACGTTGCATTTCCAAGGACTAGGTGCACAAGTTACTGGCCGACATTCACAGAGGGGATTGCACACATCACTCTTCCTTGCGCATGCTAGCAGATAAGGCGTTAAGTTCAGGTTTTTACTGGCCCATAGCTCTGCACGACACTACCGAGCTGGTCTGGTCTTGCGAGGCCTGTCAGTTCCACGCCAAGTAGATCCACCAGCCTGCATAGGGCCTCCAGACCATCCCGCTCACCAGGCCCTTTGCGGTCTGGGGGTGGACATTTTGGGGCCTTTCCCCGGGCCGCGGGGGGCTTCCGCTACCTCTACGTCACCATCCCAGCCGGGTCCACCAAGTGGGGGGAGGTGGAGCCCGTGCGCACCATCCCAGCCGGGTCCATCGTCAAGTTCATCAAGGGAGGTGGAGCCCGTACGCATCGGTGGCCCTTCAGTTGAGCAATGGCCAGGCAGAGCGCGCCAATCTGGAGGTCCTGCGGAGTCTCAAGGTGAGGAGTTTCAAGAAGAAGCTCGAGGACTGCGGACGAGGTTGGGTCGATGATCTCCCATCGATACTATGGTCCATCCGCACCACTGCAACCAAGCCCACTGGCGAGACCCATTCTTCCTCGTCTAAGGAACGGAGGCGGTTCTTCCCCACGAAATCAAGTACCACTCCCCGCGTGTCCTAGCGTTCGGTGAGGAGCATCATGAGGCCGCATGGGGGACAGACCTCTTACTCGGAGAGGAGGTTCCCCGCCGGGCCTCTCTCCGAGCCGCGAGGTACCAGCAAGCCTTACGACGCTACCACTATCGCAACATCCGCTCCAAGACCCTCGAAGTCGGTGACATCGTCCTGAGGCGGGTCCAATCCAGGGAAGGCTTTCACAAGCTCTAGCCTATATGGGAAGGCCCTATCAAGGTCGTCCACGTCTCCAGGCCTGGCTCCGTGCATCTGGAGACTCAAGATGGAGTCCCCATGCAGAATGCCTGGAACATCCAGCACCTCCGCATGTTCTACCCATGACGACTCTGCACCGTCCCTGCACTGCCTCCACGCCACCTCTACACCGACCCTGCATCGTCCCTCAATTCTTCCGGAACCTACTTCATCCCGTGACACCCTCAAGTAATAACGAGCCGAGGTTGTATACGCCCAGGCACCCCCGAGGACGCGGAAGGGGTCCATCCCACACTGGTGGGGAAGACGAAGGAAATCAACACATACGTCCAATGACTTCCGGAATCAGGCGCCTAATGCCTCGGGGGTAGGGACACTCGCGAGGCCAATGCGTCCTCGCGACCTCCCGGATACACCCCCACCCTGACACTCTCACGTAATAACTAGGCGTAGCTGTATACGCCGAGGGCCCCCTCAGGACATGGAAGGGATCCACCCCACGCCTAGTGGAAGACCTTAGCTCCGCGCTGGGTGGCGATGGAGGCGGAGAATAGATTAGGTGCCGGACGCGGCTTGCATTTGCTTTCTTATGATTTGGATTTAATGATATTTATGAAGTCAAAACTCGGGGCCTTTCCCAATGAAGCTTTCCGCAAAAACTTATTTTCCCCACATTCTTCGCAGCATGCTCTTTTCCTCTAAGTCGTGCCTCAGTTTTTGACCTCACCCGCTCGTACCCCGCGTGCAGGGGCTGGGGGCACGGTGCCGGCACCTCGCCACGGCCTTGGTGCCCGAATACACGTGTGATACTCGCTGACGAGTCGGTAGACTCATGCCAACTAGCACTCGCTCACGAAACCAAATCGTGGCTCGGCGCACCACCATGGAGAAGGAACAACATTTGTTTTTTCCTCACAACAGATGTTTATCTTGGGACAGTTTTTGCGCCTTAGGGGGCTCTTGAACACAACGCCTCAGGAGCTTTACCCGGTCACAAAGCCACCTGGCACCACGGTGCCAGGGCCCGGCCCCGTGAGGAACCACCTTGGTAACGGGTTGCACCTCACGACGGCGGGGAAATGTGCGGGACTGGGACCTAGCGACGTAGAGCTTCCTGAATTCAAATTAGGGACCTCCAAAACAGAACTCACGAGGGCCTCTTGAACGTCTAAGGGGGGTCTTGAGCATTACGCCTTAGGAACCTTACCAGTCGCAAAGCCACCTGGTACCCGGGTGCCAAGGCCTTGTTCCATGAGGGGCGACCTTCAAGTCGCACCTCGCGGCAGGGAAATGTGTGGGACTGGGACCTGTCGACGTAGAGCCGCTTGAATGTGTAAGGGGGCTCCTGTGCAAAGTGCCTCGGGAGCCTTACTGGTCACAAAGCCATTTGGCACCCCGGTGCCAAGGATTTGCCTCGTGAGGGACGACCATGGTAACGGGTCGCAGTCCACAGCGGCAGGGAAATGTGCGGGACTGGGGTCCGCTGACATAGAGCTTCGACCCACTTCACCTGTAGCCAGGGAAAGACAAACCAACCAACTAGCCCCCCCCAATACCATAGTTGTGCCTCACAACAAAGAAGTTCCCACAAGCATACCAATCTAAGTATCTAAACCAATAGAGAAACAACATCACTAACAGAAGGGGACGACCGCCAAAATCCATTACATACCCGAAGAGTCTACGCCTGTTCCTGTCGGTGCAGGGTCGAAATCAACGAGAAGACGACTGGTGATGGAGATCCCAGGGGATGACTGTCGGCGCCGAAAACCGACACCTGCTTACCGACACTTAGTCTGTGTCCTCCTCCTCCTTCACACGCGCCGCATGAGGAGACGAGCGGCATCGCACTTGCCCCCCCCCCCCCCCCCCCCGAGGCTCGGGCACGGTGGCGAGGCGGCTCGTTGTAGCTGCTATCGCTGCTGTCGCTCGGGCTCCCCCCGGAGGGGGTGTCACTGCTACTCGAGGTATGGAGCCAATCACCAAAGACGGGCTCATCCACGGGACCGCCACGGCCGGCGTCCTCCGGGCAGCAACCCACACGATAGCCCTCGACACCGAAGATCTTGACAAAGAGCATCGCCTCCCCATCGAACTTGAAGTGAAGGTAGCACCTCCCCTTCAAGCCTCCGGCGCGAGCGAACGCCTGCCACGCACGGTTCAGGTACACGTAGCCATGGGGGGTCACCTTGACCTCGACCCAGGACACCCCACCGCACCAGCCGTCGGCCTACAGCCAAAGGCCCGAGTGCCCGCCGGACGGCATCGCCTTCGCGAAGAATCTTGGTAGTTGGACCAAGGCGATCTCCGGCATGTCCACCCACGTCATGAATTCCATCGCCGTATCGGCCGAGTGGAGCCGCGGGCGAGGTGGCTGGGTGGCCATCACCGAACTCCCATTCCGGGCGTCACGGGTACCCGAGCCGATCGACGCCCCACTGTGGGCGCTGATGGGGATCCCTGGGCAGGCGGAACCACGGCCACGCCCGCCGGAGGCCGCTGTCGGCGCCGCCGCGTACTTCCGAGGGCGGCCCCGTCCCGTCTTGGTAGTTGGAGCAGCAAGACCTTCGCTAGGGGCCTTCCCCTTACCGATAGCAGAGAATCTCCTCACCGACGCCATGCTGTGAGAGTGAAGAGATGAAGGAGGAAGCAAGAGAAGACTGAGGCGACGCAAGCCTTATCGCCCTCGCCGGGTTAAATAGGCAGCCCGGGGTAGGCACGTGTCCCTTCGTGAGGGGACGCGACCGCGTGGCGTGTGTACAGGCGCCACCCCCAGAGAGCAATGATGGCTGGCGCAGCATCCAGGCGTCATATCAATTTGACCAGGCGCGCCTCCGGGCGCTTCGGGAACTGGAATGTTGCCAGTTTGCGCGACACGTGTCAAGCCTGGCCCGCAGGCATTTAGGGCCCGCGACGCTTCAGGTTGTCCCCTAGGCTTTGTTAGGAAGCTAGCCCAAGTGTGCCTTGGGCCCGGGGGCTACTGTCGGTGTCCTGGGAACGGGGGTACCCAGACATGCCAATCTGTGGACCAGAGCTAACCCACTCCCACGATCAAGCACCAGCAGGCTCGGCAAGGCCCTTGTGAGGGGCCAAGCCTCACGAGGAGGAATGGGATCAAGACCCGCAGGGGCTCCTCAGGACCCCACCGGAGCGGCAGACATTATCTGGCCAGGCCCGGCTTCAGGAGTCAAGGATGATGCAGAAGATGGATAGGCGACCCGCGGATAGCAGAGCAGTGTAGTTCCCCCTTGGTGCAAAGAGGGCAGGAGCATAGATGGTCCCCAAAGTCATCTCCCAAAGGTTTCCCTTCCAGTGCAACAAAGCCACCGCCGCCCGTCAGTAGGGAAGATGTCACCACGAGCCTTTCGCTGCAGCGCTCACAGTTACTTTGCAGGCAAAGACCACTTTTGAAAGGGGAAGCATGTTCCCTTGTCTTCGACCAAAACTGGCTGTTGTGGGATCCTTCCCGCTTACTATAATGGAAGAGGACCCCGACCTCGACTATAAATAGAGAGGGTAGAATACCTGAGAGAGGGATCGGATCATTATAACCCTAGAGCAACACACCGAGCCACTGGGCCTCCGGAGGCTCAAAAGCATTGTATTATCTCGTTCATCAACCACCGTGAGAGGCAATCCACCAATGTAGGAGTAGGGCTTTACGCTTCGCAGCGTCCCAAACCTGGGTAAACCACTGTGTCCCGATTTCTCCTCACCATCGCGTGAGTTCTAGCCTTGTTCAACATGTAGCGAGTCCAGTACACCGAACCTGTTGAGTGGTCTCTGTGCGCACGCCCGAGTTCGAATCCCTAGGGTTTTGCGGAGCCCGAAATCCGACAGCATCAACTTGGTGGACCTCGGCGCACACGACGTGTTGCAGATGACAAGAGACATGCTCCGCCAACGACCGATGCCAGGGGGCTTCGACGCCTGGGCGAACCACATCATGGAGATGGTTCCCATCGCCCAGAAGACCATCCGTTATGGAGCTTCTACAAGGCCACAAGTGTCGGGCACTGTGGGCTCGTAGTGTGTGCCCGTCCCGGGGCATGCAAGCATCGGGCCCCTGCCTGCACCGGGCAGGGCCAAGAGAGACGTGCTTCATGCTGCCCTCCTCCTTCTCCAGACCCCAGCAACCGGGCCCGAGACGCACCACACCAACAACCACCAGGAGCGCGAGGAAAACAGCGGGACAACCGATGCACACACTAGTGCACATCACCAAGACCAGGTTGCCCCTCGACAATCCGGGGCGGCTAGACAGGAGTGCTCACTCCGGCGCAGCCAGCAGAGGGCGATGGTGATTGCGCGGGTGGACTACAACAACGGAGGCACGTCGGGGCACCAAGGAGGGAATAAACACCGAGCGGTGCCGGGGCCGACCAACGGCGGTAACAGGAACAAGCGACTTCCAGCGGAGGCCTTTCGCAGGAAGAAATCCGAGCAATACTACCGTGGAGATCCCCATCCACCACCAAGGGGGACCGCCACTGCCGCGTTGTTGAGCGGTTTTGGAGGACAGGTGAGCACCTACATGGAGTCGTACAAGTCGGAGTATGCGGCATCACCTGACCCTCATGATAACGAAGAGCTTCAGGCGTCCCCCCGGGCGCATATCCTCCTCGGGAGTAAGGAACGCTTAGGGGCCCCTACTTGAGTCGGCCCCAAGAGGTGCGGGCAGGGAGGCTCCCTTGAGCCGTGGGACGTGGCGCTGGCCACCTTCCCCGCGGAAGAACTACATAGGGCCAAATCCTAGGCATCACGAGGACGAGTCGAGCGCACCAACGAGACGCATGTGGCGCGAATCGCCCGGGGCAAGCACGATGCACGCGTGGGTGATGAGGGCCAGGCCTCGCGAGGCGATCTTCAGGCGCAAGGGACCCATTCGAGGTATTTTTTGGATTTACTGCCTTAGGAAGTGTTTGCTGACCGCAGGGACTCTGAGTACTCAGGGCATGCTTCCGCCCGTCGTATCATTTGTGCAATCTTTCATAGTTTCTGCTGTATCATTGGGCGACCTGACAGACTGCCTTGCTTGCATCTTTTGGCGATCTACCTCCCTCGCTCGGGGGCTCCGGCCTGTACGCGTCGGCCCAACGCGAGGACTGGAGAAGCCCCGCGACTCCCTATGACCACAATCGACAGGATAAAGACAGAGTCGCTTGAACGTCAAAAGGGGGTTCCTAAGCATCACACCTCAGGGGCCTTACCGGTCACAAGGCCACCTCCAGCCCTTGATAGCATCCTCGGTGATCCGGTCATTGTGAGGGGTGGCAGGGCCCGACACCGTAGCTACATCCGTTCACACGGTCCCACGCGACGGCGGTTGGGAAATGTGCCGGACTAGATCCTAGCGACGTAGAGCCGCTCGAACGTTAAGGGGGGCTCCTGAGCATCGCGCCTTAAAAGCCACTTCACCACCCTGATGCCATCCAGGCTTGAGGCGCCTCAGGAAGGCAGGAAAATGTGCAGGACTGGGACCTATCAACGTAGAGCCATAAAAGCCCTTAATTGGCCTCCGGGGAGGGAGCGCGCAAGACCTACATCTACCTGTCGCACCTCTGCTTCGCCCTTCAATCCTTCGGAAACATATTTCATCCCATGACACTCTCACGTAATAACGAGTCTAGGCTGTATACGCCCAGGGCCACCCGAGGACGCGGAAGGGGTCCATCCCATGCCTAGTGGCAGCCCAATGCTCCGCGCTGGGGAGAAGTTCAGTCCACCAATGTCTCGGGGGTAGGGACACTCGCGAGGCCAAAGCATCCTCGCGACCTCCCATATACACGCCCACTGTGACACTCTCACGTAATAACGAGCTGAGGCTGTATACGCCCAGGGCCCCCCGAGGACGCGGAAGCGGTCCATCACACGCCAAGTGGTAGCCCTACGCTCCGCGCTGGGGCGAAGACGAAGGTAAACGGCACGGTCCCCCAATGACCATGCCCGCAGTTGGCAAGGAAATCCATATATTCTGCCAATGACTATGCGAGCCTGAGTGTCGGACGTGGCATTTACTTGCTTTACTTGGATTTCGAACTTTTTTCGCTGAACTTAAACTTGCCGGTTCCAAAAGTTGTTTTCTAATTTTTAGTGCTCCATGTTTGAAAAACAAAAAAAGGGTTGAAACTTTCTATGGCGTTTCTTATTTCACTAGCTTTGAAACCTCCCATCTAGAGGACCTGTTTGGAGATAACCGCTCAACTCCTCCCCTAGGAGTCAGGGAGCATTAATGCGAGGACTTTCCACCCCAGGGCCAAACGTTTCTCAGTAGTCAACCCTCGCTCAGGGGTCCAGACCGAATCTTGATACCACCACAAAGAGTCTTGGGAGGCTTCAGGGCCCCCTGGGGCGATGACCAATGGAACGAAGATCGGAATCGCTCGGGCACCAGAAAGGGGGCTCCTGGGCACGACTTAGGAGCCTTACCGGTCGTAATGCCACTTTCCACTGTTGGCGCTGTCCGGGAGCCCCAAACGGCGTCAGGAGTGGCGGGGCCCCGCCCTGTGAAGCGCGAGCCTAACGGCGGTGGGGAGATGTGTGGGGCCGGGGCCTGACGATGCAGAGCGGCTTGAATGTCAAGGGGGGCTCGTGAGTAGTCTGCTTGAGGAGCCTTACTGGTCGCAAAGCCAATCGGCCCCCAGGTCGCCGTGGCTTTGCCCGGTGAGGAGCAACCTTGGTAATGGGTTGCGCCTCACGGTGGCAGGGAAATGTGTGGGACGAGGACCTGCAGACATAGAGTGCCGAAAGGGTCTTCGCCTCGTCCCACCTATGAAACAGGAGCTGCATAGGTGGGACTATGCAAATGACCGACACAACCCACGAGCTAAGTGCCCCATAGGCCCAGACTGGGACCCTCTCGCTTTACGACAAAATAATGGTGAATTAAAAACAAGCGCACTAACGAAGAGATGCAGGGCCCAAGGATTCGACTGCAACGAAGAACGAGGCCATCGGCCAAGCACGCGACAAGACGATATGTGCCTCTGGAGGGCAGTACCTCCTGAGTGTCCCCCGTCCCCCGTCGTCTCGGGCCACTACTGATGAAGTGACGGGCCCTAAGCTTCTTAGCCCGGCCGCAACGATCATCGGCATGCCAGCCATCAACTCAGGAGCAAAGGGAAAAAGGAGAACGGCAGAGGTAATAACAGCAAAAGCTTAACGCCCGGCGGGACAGAGTTCTTGATCCACTGTCACAGGAGCAGGTAAACGGAAACTAGAGACACCTAAGGGGAGGGGCTGCTGACATCACCCATGGCGCATGTTGGCTCGGCGTCGGGACCCCCTCCTCGCTCGAGCAGGGCACCTAGATGTACCGCTCTACCAAGGTGTCCACATGCAGGCGGACTATGTCCCCTAGAAGACGGCGGGACCCGGCAAGTACCGGCTCCACGACGCGCCAAAGTTCGAGCTCCGAAGCGAGGCGGGGTTGGAGAAAACGAGCGTCAAGGCAAGACCCAAAAGCTCACGGGCGCTGGATGCGCTGTCCTCCTCCATGCAGGAGACGCCATCCTCCAGCGCCTCCACGACCTTCTTGAAGAAGACGAAGTAGCTCCTAAGCGTCGTGCCTCAGGAGCTTTACCAGTCATAAAGCCACTTGGGCATCCTGGTGTCGTCTAGGCACATTCGGTCAGTATCAGGGGTGTTAGGGCCTTGCCCCATGAGGAATGACATTGGTAATGGGTCGCGCCTCACAACGGTAGGGAAATGTGCCGGACTGGGACTTGTCGACGTAGAGCGGCTTGAGTGTCTAAGGGGGCTCCTGAGCATCGTGCCTCAGGATCCTTACCGGTTGCAAAGCCACTTGGCCACCCTGGTGCCGTCCAAGCACATTCGATTGGTATCGAGGGTGTGAGGGCCCTGCCCCCATGAGGAACAGCCTTGGTAACGAGTCGCACCCCCGGCGGCAGGGAAATGTGCGGGACTAGGGTCTGCTGACATAGAGCATCAACCCACTTCACCCGTAACGAGGAGAAGCCAACCGAGCAACAAGCCCCTCGAGCGCCATAACCACGCCTCACAACCAAAGAGGTTCACTGCAAGCACACCGAGCTAAGTATCCAAACCGACTAAAGACAACAGTACTACCAAAAGGGGCGGTCACCCAAATCCATTACATGCCCGAAGGCCCTTTCCTTGTTTTCATCGACGCGGGGTCAGAAGTAAGAAGGAGACAGCTGGCGATGGAGGTCCCAAGGGGGCTTCCACCGCAGGCGTCCGATAACCGCTCGCCGGCACTTAGTTCGTGTCCTGCTCCTCCTTCATGGGCGCCATAGGAGCAGACGAGCGGCACCGCGCTTGTGGGCCTTCCCCCATGGTCCGGGCGCAGGGGCGAGGTGGCTCGTCGTAGCTGTTGTCGCTCGGGCTCCCTCCTGAGGTTGTGTCGCAACTGCCAGAGGCGTGGCGCCCACCACCGGAGGCGGGCTCATCTACAAGATCGTCGCAGCTGGTGTCCTCCGGGCAGCAACCTAGATGCTTGCCCTCGTCCCCAAAGATCTTGATGAAGAGTGTCGCCTCCCCGTCATACTTCAAGTGGATGTAGCGCATCCCCTTCAGGCTCGAGCGCGGGCGAACGTCTGCCACACGTTGTTCAGGTACACGTAGCCGTGGGGGTGACCTCGACCTCCACCTAGGATGCCCCACCACAGCAGTCGTCGGCCTGGAACCAGAGGCCTGGGATGCCGCCGGTTGGCAGCATCCCCGCGAAGATGTTTGGGAGCTAGAACGATGCGATTTCCGACCTATCCACCCACATCACGAACTCCATCATCGTGTCAGCTAAATGAACCCGCGGGCATGGCTGTTGGGTGGTCACCGCCGACCTCCCACGTCGGCCACTGCGGACGCTCGCGCCAATCGACGCTCCACCGACGCAACCGATGGTGATTCCAGGGCGGGCGGAACCACGGCCGCGCCCACCGAAGACCGCTATCGACATCGCCGCGTACTGCTGAGGGCGGCCGCGGCCCCACTTGAGTGGCGGGGCAGTGAAACCATCCACGGAAGCCTTCCCCTTCTTGGCAACGGAATACTTCCTCATCGGTGCCATGCTGAGGAGGTGGAGGGGTCGAGGTGGAAGATGAAAAAGGCCCCTTGGGCCCAGGGGCTACTGTCGGTGTTCTGGGAATGGGGGTACCCAGACCTGCCTGCCTACGGACTAAGGTTGGCACACTTCATCGACCAAAAAACAACAGGCCCGACACCACTCAAGGCAAGGCCCTCGCGAGGGGCCAAGCCTCGCGAGGAGGAGCAACATCAAGACCCGCAGGGGGCCTCCAGAGGACCCCTCCGGAGCGGCGGATATTCCGAGGTGAGACCCGACCTCGGGAGTCGAGGATGATGCGTGGGAAGGTCAGGCGATCAGTAGATAGAAGGACGGCACTGTTCCCCCTTTAGTGCAAAGGGGGCGAGGAAGCACGCAGGTCTGCAAGGCATCCCCCAAGGGTTTCCATTATAGTGCAACAAGGCCACTACCGACTGCGAGTAGGACGAACGTCATCCCCCAAAGTTTCCATTTCGGACAAGTTAAACATGTTCCCCTGTCCCCCTTTAAAATTGGCCGTTGTGGGATCTCTTCCCGCCGAAACAGTAAAGGAAGAGGAGTGGGGCCGCCACTATACAGATAGTAGGTTACTTCATAGAGTGGAGAGGATTCATTAGCCCATTTTCATCACACAAAGGCCACCAAGCCTAAGGAGGCTCTCGAGTGCTATACTAGTTCATCCCCCAACCTCCACGAGAGGGAATCCACCAAAGCAGGAGTAGGGTATTATGCTTCTCAGCGGCCCGAACCTGGGTAAACTGTCGTGTTTTGTATCTTCCTCACTATCGAGTGAGTTCTCTGTCATTCCCAACGAGTAGCGAGTCAGGCGAACCAAAGCTGCCAAGTGGCCTCCGCACGCGCCCCTGAGTTCGAATCTTTAGGGTTTTGCGGAGCCCGAAATACGACGGAATAGCATCAAGACCCACAGGGGGCTTCATCAGGACCCCTCCGGAGCAGTGGATATTGCGAGGCGAGACTCGGCCTCGGGAGTCAAAGATGACATGGAGGAATGACAGGCGAGCAGCAGACAGCAGGACGGAGCAGTTTCCCCTTTAGTGCAAAGGGGGAAAGGACGAACCGGGGTACCCAAGGCATCTTCCAAAGGTTTACTTTCTAGTGCAACAAGGCCCTCGTCGCTCGCCAGCAGGACGGACGTCATCCTTGGACCCGTCCCTGCAGCGCTGGCAGCGACTTTGCAGGCGAAGAATACCTTTGGGCAGGGGAGCATGTTCCCGATTTCCCCTTCAAAATTGGCCGTTGTGGGATCCCTTCCCACCGAAACAATAAGGGAAGATGACCGGGGCCGCCACTATGTATATGGAGAGTAGGTTACTTCATAGGGGATCCGATACATTTATTCGCCCACTGGCAACACACAAAGTCCACCCAGCCTCCGGAGGACCTTGAACACTGTACTAGTTCATCCACCAACCTCCACGAGAGGCAATCAACCAGAGCAAGAGTAGGGTATTATGCTTCTCATCGGCCCAAACCTAGGTAAAATGCTGTTCTGTGTCTTCCTCACCATCGAGTGAGTTCTCTGCCATCCCCAGAGAGTAGCGAGTTAGGTCAGGCGAGTCCACGAGAGATCTTCATACACGCCCCTGAGTTCGAATCTTTAGGGTTTTGTGGAGCCCGAAATCCGACACCTGCGATCCACAATTGACTACTGGATGCTCTAGACCATGACACCTAACCTTCTGGATGATGCACAATCCTGAAAGGTAACAAGCGTCGGTTGCACACAAGAACAACTTCCTCGGTGATGCTCAATCACTTGGGTTTTGTTTGGGTTTGGTGTTAGGGGTATTTCCTCACTTGATGATTTTCTCTTAAACACTTTGAGGAATTTTGGTTGCTCTAAATGACAAGTGTTTGTTTCTCTCGGAGAAGCCAACCAGCTGGTGGGTGTGGAGGCGGCTATTTATAGCCTGGGAGCATCCCGACATGATTTGACATAAATGAACTTTAATAATATGATCGTTGGGTGGATAAGATCAGTGAGGTTGTGCGTGGCGTGGAAACAGTCGGAACTTTCAACTATGAAAGTCCGCATGTCTCTCATATTCCTCACTTTGAGGCTTTGGTAGAGTTATGCTTGGGTTGAGAATCATGAGGAAAATCTTTCTGTAGTTTTACCTCGACCGCCTTTAACAATACGGTGTTCCTATGACTCAAGTGTAAAGAAAATGAAACAAAAAGAATAAATCTTCATGCTTCAAATTCTTAAGTGTGTTTTGTTCAGGTCACACTGAATTCCTCATCTTCAATATCTTCATGAGAAATGTGAATTTCATCGCAATTTCTTCGCGATCAAGGTCTTCAAGGAAAGATCAAAGTCTTTAGCCGAAGACATACATTTTTAGGGGTCGATATTCATCGGATAACTCAAACTCCTCAGCAACTTATAGAGCTTGTGTACACTCACAAACATATTAGTCACTTAACCTATAAGTCTTCAAAGCACCAAAATCACTAGGGGGACTGGATGCACTTACAATATCCCCCTTTTTGGTGGTTGATGACAATTAGGTTAAGTTTTCAATGGAGACAATAATATGGAATGTAAGTATAGAGTTTGAGGAATTAGAAATCAAGATACAGAGAAACTCCCCCTGAAGATGTTCATATCTTGAGGAATTTTCTTTGAACAGTAGATGCACATTGATGATTTATATCATGGAGATCTCCCCCTGTATCTTGCAATTCATGCATGCCTTTGACATATAGTATGAGGAATTAGAAACGCATGATGAAAAATGGTGTCTGACGAATTTCAGCATGCATGTATTAATAAATTTTGAGGAATAAGCATGCGAGGAGAAACGTTCAAAAGAGTCAGAAAACCATCGGGCTTAAGTTACAACTCATTACATCAAAAAATTCAAAACAACCAAGATTTTGTAACTTAATAAAGTTTATAAGCCCCATAATCAATCCCGCTTGAAGACTAACTCTTAGATTTCTCCCCCTTTGTCATCAAGTGATGAAAAGGGACAAAACTCTGGACTAACGCCCATAAAGAAATTCACTTCTTTGATGATGTAGAGGTGTGAGCATCCTTGGAGACAGGCTTCTTTCTTGGGCCAGTTGCAGTGTCCTCTATTTCTTCATCTGATTCTGAAGTGTGAAATGAAGAAAATGAATTGTCCTCCAAGTCAGGAACTGGAATAGGTTTGAATTTCTTCTTTGGAAGCCATGACCAGTCAAAGTCTTGAGTAAATTCCATTTCATCAAGTTCCTCCGAAATCTTCAGATGAGCCAATGTGGCCTAAGTGCGATCAAATACTTCATGAAGATAATAGTGATTTTTCTTCACTGCATTTTGAGTTTCATTGAGGGTTTTCACAATGGCATCAAACTGGCATTTCACCCACTTGTGATGCGATCGACTTTCTGGTGAATCATGAGGAGAAGCTCTTTATTAGTCATCACCCTTGGGGCAGTTGGGCTTGAATGGTTTTGAGTGGTTGTGTTATCATATGAAGAATAAGAGTCAGCCTAGCAAAAATGACCATCCAGAGGCCGATTTCCTTCATCAATCACAAACTTGCCTCACAGACTTGCCTTTGCTTTCAACTGGTTCAAATGATTCTTTGATGATTTGGTAGGCGGCAGATATACGAGATGATTCCTGGTCCAGAAATTTCTCTATGTGATGCGAAGCTTGTCATAGGCATTTTCTCCAATGAAGTACTAACGTTCATCATAGAATGCTTCCTTCTAAAACTTAGGCCTCTTGGTGAAGGGCTGATAAGGCTTTGGTTGAAGATTATTCTCTTGAGGAGTTGGGGCCACCATAATTGCAGTTTCAGGGTTTACGGCGACAATTACAATTTCAGCATTAGGAGTAGGAGCATTTTCTTCGGCTTGAGGAATTTGCTGATCTGAGGAAGAACTTTCAGTTTATGATGCTGCATCTTATGATTCTTGATCTTGAGCTGATTCCTCATGTGTTCTTTTTCATCAGAACCGGTCAGAATCTCCGTGGCTACAGAAGTATGAGGAATTTGAGCTGATCTTGGTGAGTTTGGATGAGTCTCTTCCGAGAACATGTCATGGATCACAGGTGTACTGCATCCAATTTCTTCATCATCCTCCTTTTCTTCAGTAGTCATTGGAGGTGTTGTGGTTTGAGGAATATCATCAACTTTAATTTCCCCATCCATCGGTGTGGACGCACGAGAGCGATTGTCTTTCATTTCTTCATCCTCTTCTGGAATGATGTATTCCTCACCGACTAGAACAACCATATACGATGGTGCTACATTCAGAGGAGTAGCATCCATCGGAGCTGATGAAGACTTTGAGGGCATAGTCTTCAGACGTTTTGCTTCTGATGATTCCGAAGCAATTGAAGTTTTTCTCTTCTTAGCTTCATTTTCAACAGCTTTGTTTTTCTTCACGTCTGCTGCAGAAGGAGGATTCACTTTCTTCACCTTTGAAGATTTAGGTGAAGGAACATTTTCTTCAAGCACTACTTCATCAGTGTCAGGCCTCGCAGATTCTTCAGCTGGAATATTCTGAGGAATTTCTTCAGCAGTTGGTTCTTCATTTTCATCTTCCTCGCTCAATTCTGCTTGGCTGAGGGTTTGGATGCTTCTTTGGAGCGGCAATTCTGCTATTGTATTCCACAATTGCAGCAGTTGCAGCTTTGACGAATTGCACTTTGACCCCCTTACGATCAGCATGAAGACTTGTATACTTCTCCGTGAGGGTTTCCATTTCTGCCTGAGTAGAAACAAGTTTCTCATGCGACATGTTGAGGAGGTTCTGCTTCAGAAATTTCTCCTTTTTGACTTTTGCAGCACTAGCTTGTTTGGCTTGTCGTTCCTTCCATTTGGCTTCATTGGTGAATGTGGCAACCATATGGCTTACACGAGGAGGAAGCTTCAAATCATCAATTGGAGTGTTTGGATCCTCATACCAGATGTCTATGAAGTCTAGCAGTACCTTCGAATCCATTGCGAGAGGAATGGAGCTGCCAGTGGCTTGTGCAACTCTTTCATGTTTGTTTTTTATAATGGCTTGAAGTGTTTCATCATCAAATTCTTCACTTCCTTCTGATGCAGAAGGAACATTGGCGATTTTGCTTGGACTTGGTCTGGTACCTCTACCAGCAGTCATCTTAGTCTTCAACAGACTCGGTGAAGATTTTGATGCTGAGCCAGTAGGAGATGGCACAGAGGAACTAGGGTGTTCAGATTGAATCTTACCGAGCTGCTTTTGCGGAGGAGGTGAAGACTTTGCCGAAGTTGAGGATTTTGCAGTCGTTGCAACTTTCTAAGGAAACTGCTCTTTTAATGCATCTATTGATACTTTTGGCATGAGATTTGGTTTCTTCACCTGAGTCTTCTTCTCAAAAATTTCAGTGACAGAGGCCTCAACAGCTGAAGAAGTGACAGCAGTAGCTGCAGCAGCAGAGTCCTCATTGAATTTCGTCACAGCAGCTTTAGCCTTTTTCTGCAGCTTAGACAAATATTTGTCTCTTTCATCAGGGTAATCCTCAATAGTGGCTACGCTTGAGGGATGAGCTTCTTGTTGATCTCCCTATGGCAACCTTTTGCAGGGAGGCTTGAGGGAAAACTTTTTGGCATATTTTGGAGTCACATATTTGTACTCTTTCCACTCCTTTGCCCATGTGCGTTCTATCTTTTGAAGCCTTATCTTGCGCTTCTCCATGGTCTCTTTACCATGAATTTCCTCATCAGGTGTACAGTACTCAGCATAGATCTCTTCAAGGATCTCAAAGGCAGTGTTCTGTTCCAGCTTCTTGGCACCTTTCTGTTTCTGGTCTTCCTCCATTTTCTTCAGCTCAGGTTTTTGCTGAGGAATTTGCTTGATGATTACGAGGACACACGTAATGTTTCTTCTAGAAATGCTGCAAATGCG
The DNA here is from genome assembly GCF_904849725.1 of Hordeum vulgare subsp. vulgare. NCBI lineage: Eukaryota > Viridiplantae > Streptophyta > Magnoliopsida > Poales > Poaceae > Hordeum > Hordeum vulgare. Next base: position 233,099,662 of record NC_058523.1, on the reverse strand, counting down.
TTAAGTTGATGAGAACCTAGTGAATCATCAGCTCACATTTTGTACCTGTGAACAGAGTATAGGTGCGAAGAATTTGGAGACGTCATATGCGTTCTCAAACTTGAGGAAATTGAAAATTTTCAAGAGTTGAGGAATTTGACTAGCGAGTTGAGGAATTTGACTAAGCAATCTGATATTGGGTTCCAGAGTTGTGCAGATTCGGAAATTTACACAATTGAGGAATCTCGTGAAGAATTTTAGTGACTTAGAGAAATTCGTCAAGTGTTCTAGACATGGGGTGTGCACAACTGAGAGAATTTCTAAGGAAAAAGAGATTTCACGAATCTAAAGAGAATAAAGTGATCACCAGGGGCAGTAAACTAGGATTTTAATTACCCTGTGCGAAGAACACGATGAACTGAAGCATTAAAAATAGGAAGTTATTCAGTCCAGATCTTTAGTGCCCTAACTTGGCGACTGAAGACAGCTACGACGGCGGTGGAGGAAGATTTTCCACAGTCGACACGAGTCCGGCGACGGCAAGGGCAAGGCAGTGAAGCTTTTCCTCACCGGCGACGAAAGATGCTAGCGGCGGCGCTAGGCTTTGAGCTCGAGCCGAGAATTCGAGAGGAAGAGAAGAGTTTCGACTGAGGGGGGTATGGGTCTATTCATAGCTCAGGTGAAAAACAGTCGGGGCTGAAACTTTCAGACTGAACTGCCCTTGCCCCTTCGTCTCTCTGTGACATGTGGTACCCATGATCGAAGAGCTGGGGATCGTGGTTATCCGAACGTGAGTAGTGGGTGTGTTTACTGTGGCAACATTTTCTTTTTGAATTTTGAGGTTTTTGTTGCAAAGTCCTCAGCTGACAAGGACTCAGTGAATATTTTGAACAAGTGTCAAACAGAACGCATATGAAGAATTGAGAATAGACTAGGTTGAGCTTAGCATAGAGGGGAGTCAGGTCCGATCGCATTCACTTAGAGGAAATATCAAATTAAAGACTGGCAATAAGTGAATGCTGTTGAGGACATTGAAAGCTCAATATAATGTATATATATGTAGTAAAATGAGGATCATCACAGAAAGTTTTAAGAAATTGAAAATGATGAAGACTTTAATTTTTTTGAGGAACTTGTGAAAAGTCTCATATTGAATAATTTCCGACTTGAAGAATTTCAAAGTTGGGTGGTGGCGTGACCCACCGTATAAGAATTACGATTTCAAGCGCCGCATACAATTGTCGTAGGGCCATAAGAACCAAATTCTTCATTAATTTCTTCACACATAGAGTCATATTCTTCATTGATTGAAGAAAAATCTTTACTTTGTGTGTTGCACATCTAAGTCATCAATTCTGCATAAGTGTTAGGATGTGTGCTTTTTTACAAAACAATTCAAGATTCTAGGATATTACCTCACACCGCAACTTGCAAAACATTCTCTCATCCAAGGGCTTTGTGAGGATACCTGCTAGCTGGCCGTCAATCTTCACATGGTAGATGATGATATTGTCGTTGAGGACATGGTCTCGATGAAAATGATGACGAATTTGGATGTGCTTGGTCTTCGAGTGTTGTATTGGGTTGTAGGCGATCTTGATTGCACTCTCATTGTCGTACTAGAGGGGCACATTCTTCATGTTGATGTCGTAGTCTCTGAGGGTTTGCTTCATCCATAGCAGTTGAGCATAGCAAGATCGGGCAGCAATGTATTCAACTTCGGTAGTGGAGAGTGATACACAGTTCTGCTTCTTTGAGGACCAGCAGGCTAATGATCTTCCCTGGAAATGGCATGAGCCTCATGTTGACTTGCGATCCACATGGTCACAAGCATAATCAGAATCATAATATCCAACGAGGTGAAGATTTGAGCCCTTGGGATACTATAATCCTAGTGTTGGTGTGTGATCTATATATCGAAGAATATGTTTCACACCCTTATGGTGTGATTCCTTCGGTTTTGCTTGAAAACGAGAACACATCTAACACTAAGAATAATATCTGGCCTACATGCACATAGGTACACTAAAGAGCCAATCATAGAATGATATACCTGCTGATCGAAATCTTTACCATTTTCGTGAGTGCAGAGGTGACCGTTGGTATGCATAGGGATCTTGATGCCTTCGCATTCATGCATGCAGAATTTCCTCAAAACGTCCTTGAGGTATTTCTCCTGAGATATAAAGATTCCATTGCGTTGTTGACAAATTTGTAGACCTAAGAAGAATTCCAGCTCCCCCATCATAGACATTTGATATTCTTCACCCATCATGTATGCAAATTCATCACTGTAACGTTTGTCGGGATAACCAAAGATAATGTCGTCGACATATATTTGGCACACAAATAGTACATTGTCACTCGATTTTGTGAAAATAGTAGGATCAGGTGAACCGGGTTTGAAGCCTTTCTTCATGAGGAATTCCTTCAATGTATCATACCACGCCCGAGGGGCTTGCTTCAGGCTACAGAGTGCCTTTTTGAGTCTGAAGACTTTGTTAGGATACTTCGGGTCTTCAAAACCTGGGGGTTGAGCAACATATTCTTCTTCCTCAAGCTTACCGTAGAGGAATGCACTTTTCACATCCATTTGATATAGAGTAATATGGTGATGGTGAGCATAAGCAAGTAATATTCGAATAGCTTCAAGTCAATTTCTTCAACCTGTGTGTAGCCTTGGGCTACAAGCCATGCCTTGTTCCTCACCAATTGACCATCCTCATCTTGCTTGTTTTGGTAGATCCACTTGGTGCCGATGATACTGTGCTTGTGAGGATCTGGTCTTTTGACAAGCTCCCACGCGTCATTTAGCTTCAACTGAAGAAGTTCATCTTGCATGGCTTGAATCCACTCAGGTTCCATGAAGGCTTCACCAACTTTTGAGGGTTCTTTGATAGAGACAAAAGAGGAATGCCCAAACAAGTTAACTAAATGTGAAGCTTTTGGGCGAGTGAGAGGATCTAGCACATTGCTGTCATCGAGGATTTTGTCAAGTTCCACTTCATTTGCAATCCTTGGATGAGCTTGTTGAAGACTTCGGTTGGGCTGAGGAATTTGATCTGGAGCATTATCCTTAGGTGCACCTACTGGAATTTCCTAAGTATTTGGTACTACTTCTTCAACAAGAGGTTGTTCCTCCGTAGGAATAATATCCTTAGTAGCTTTGAGCTTGATGGCTTCCTCAGGAGGTAGCTTATCTAGCACATGAGGTTGTTGCTCTCTTTGCGAGCCATTAGTTTCATCGAACTGCACATCTACAGTTTCAACAACCTTGTTGTGATAGGTGTTGAAGACTCTTTAGGTGTGTGAGTCCTTTTCCGTAACCAAGCGTAAAACCCTCATGTCTTTTAGGTGCAAACTTTGAGCTATGGTGAGGATCTCTAATCCAGCATCTTGCACCGAAGACTTTATAATAACTTAGATTGGGTTTCTTGTGAGTGAGGAGTTCATATGAGATTTTCTTGAGGAATTTGTGAAGATATACCCGATTGATGATGTGACAAGCAGTGTTGATTGCTTCAGGCCAGAAGCGACGAGGAGTCTGATATTCTTCAAGCATAGTCCATGCCATTTCAACCAGAGTCATGTTCTTGCGTTCAACAACGCCATTATGTTGAGGAGTATAAGGAGCAGACAATTCGTGAGTAATACCAAGTTCATCAAGATAATCATCAAGACAAGTATTTTTGAATTCTGTCCCACTATCACTAATGATGTGTTTGATCTTGACACCAAAGTTCGTCGAGGCCCTTGAGGAAAATCGTTTGAAGACTTCCTGCACTTCAGGTTTATACAGAATGTGATGTGTACCCAAGTATAGCGAGAATAGTCATCAACGATGACAAAGCCATATAAAGATGTTGCACTTATCAGAGTAGCATAATGAGTAGGTCCAAATAGATCCATGTGAAGCAATTCAAACGGACGAGTAGTAGTCATGATAGTCTTAGAGGGGTGTTTGGATTTGGTAATTTTTTCAAACTCACACGCACCGCAAAGATGATCCTTGAGGAATTTGACGGATTCGATGCCAATGGCATTCTACTTCTTTGCCAGTGTATGCAAATTCCTCATGCTTGCATGACCCTCTCGTCGATGCCATAACCAACCTTCTAGGGTTTTTTCTAATAAGCATGTGGCTGGTTGAGGACGTGTGGAAATATCAAAAATATACAAATATAGTCTCCTAAAGCCTTTGAAGACTTTGGATTTTTTAGATTCCATGATGACTACACATCTATATTTTCCAAAGATGACAATCATACCAAGATCACAAAGCATTGAGACTAACATGAGGTTAAACCCAAGGGATTCGACAAGCATGACTTTGTTCATGTGCCGGTCCTTGGTGATAGCCACTTTACCAAGTCCCAATACCTTGCTTTTACCTTTATCAGCGTAAGTGATTTGCTTCAGTGGTGATGGATTCAATGGTATATTCATCAACAAGCTTTTATCACTAGTCATGTGATTTGTGCAACCACTGTCAAGAACCCACTCTGTATTCTTGGGTTTGTCATCATGTAGATGAATTAGTACGGCTTACCATCTCATATGCTGCAGACTTGAACAATATGATATCAATTTCATCAGATAAGAACTTCATCATAAATAGAAAATTTGAGGACCTGTGAAATGTTATCATTTCATCAGTTTTAGCTTGCGTCCAATCAAGAAATTTCCTCAGGTCTCCAGCAAATTATTCACATGATGACTTTCATCTAGAGACTTGACCTGCAGAACTGATTAGTTCAGTTTCTTCACCACCCATGTCTAAAGGGGTGGCAAAGAGTTCATCATCCTGCGAGCACCATATGAGAATGGAGGCATTGAAGCTAATGCACTTCTTCTCACGGTAGGGGGTTAGAGTACTCAAATGAATAGGAAGATAAATTCTTTGAGGACTTATGAACATAATGATTTGAGGAATAACGCTCATATTCATGTCCCTTGAAGTTTCCTTGCATATTAGAAGCATTAGTGCGAGTATGAGCATAATATTGACCATTTGAGGATTTTGATTCTCGTGAAGACTTTGGTCCACCTAAGGAATTTTATCTAGGGTTCTGGTTCTTCACAGGTGGTGTCGTGAGGACATTCATCTGAATATTTTCCAAGCAACTTTTGGGGACCCAGATTTTCCTCAGGGGTGGTCCATTAATGCAGTTAGTTCCAACATATCGAGCAAATACTTCACCAGATTGATGTTTGAACAGTTTATAGTTGGAGTCAAATGACTCATCAGAGGAGTAGGATATTTCACATGCAGATCATGTTAGAGTTGATGGATTGACGGGAGGGCCTTTAGCAGCAACCCATGAGGTTTTGGGGTACTGCTCAGGTTTCCAGTATGATCCATCAGCATTCAATTTCCTCTCAAAGGCAATACCTTCTTTCCTCGGGTTCCTGTTTAGAATCTGCTTTTTGAGCACACCGCAAAGGGTTTGATGCCCTTTGAGACTTTTGTACATGCGTGTCACATACAATTCCTTCATCACTGCATTTTCGTCAGTAGAATTTGTGGTTTCCTCAAGTGACGAATTTGATACCACAGGAACAGTTGAAGAATTTGTAGTTATAGAAGCTTTTGATGATTCTGGTGAAGAATCAACAGTTTAACGCTCGATGCATTTCACACGTGGTGGAATGAATTCAACCTGAGCGGTACTGATCTATTGAGCAAGCAATGAATCGTTTTCCAGTCAAAGATCGTCATGAGACATTCACAAATTCTCAAGATCAGGCTTCCTTTGAAGAAATCATAGGAAAGTTTCTCATGATCAGCCAAGAGTGTGCCATAATGATCTTGGAGACTATCAAATCTAGATTGAAGACTTTTCACATCTTAAGTGAGGACTTGAGTACGATTCATTTCATCGTTCAAGATATCATCCCTTTTGTCTAGTAGTTTCTGAAGCTTTTCAATAGCACTTTGTTGCTAAGTGGCAATGTTGGCAAGTTTATATAAACTGGGTTTTTCATAATCATCAGGTTCACAGTCACTAGAATCAGAGGAGGAAGTATGATTTGGTACCTTTGAACCTTTTGCAATGAAGCAATAGGTTGGAGTGAAGTCATGAGCATATTAATCAATGTAGATAGTGTTGTCATCTTATTCAAGGTTGAAGATTGACTTGCTGACGAATGTGGTAGCCAGTGCAAGACTTTCCACACCAGACTCTGACTCCACTTCAGAACCGTCCTCTTCATAACATTCCTTAGAATCTTCTTCAGAATCCATTTCCTTGCCAATGAATGCACGAGCCTTTCTGAAACTGGTCTTCTTGTGCGATGAGGACTTTGAAGATGAGGATTTTGAAGATTTCTTTTTTTTGAGTCATCAGAACTTTTATCCTTGTATTTATTCTTCCTTGATTCTTTCACCCAACGAGGACAATCAGCAAAGTAGTGACCAGATTTCTTGCATTTGTGGCAGGTTCTTTTCTTGTAGTCCTCAGATGAAGATTCTGATTTCATCATTTCTCTTCTTGAAGATTTCCCGAATTGGCCACGCTTTGTGAACTTCTGGAATTTCCTCACGAGCATTGCAAGTTCCTGTCAAAGTCCTTCGGGGTCACCAATGCTACAATCCGAACTTCTTCTTCAGATGAGGAAATAGCCTTCAGCGCACGAGGTCTTGAGTAGCTTGGTCCATACAAATATCTCTTTTATTCTTGTTGGAATTCATGAGTATTAAGTCTCACAAGTTTATCAGCAAGATCAAGCATCTTGTAGTCTCTTCGTTCTTGAATCATCAGGACGAGTGTGTTAAATGATGAATGAAGAGATCTTAGCAGTTTCTTCATAACTTCATGGTCAGTAATGTCTCTAGCTCCGAGTGTTTGCAATTCATTTGAGATGTCAGTGAGGCGATCAAAGGTATCTTTGCAGCTTTCATTGTCAAGCCTCTTGAAGAGATTGAAGAGATTGCGAAGAACATCGACACGAGAGTCACGCCGTGTTGAGAATCCCTCATTGACCTTGGACAGCCTATCCCAGATAAGTTTAGATGTGCCCAAAGCACTCACTCTGCCATACTGATCTTTGCTGAGATGGCCACAAATGATATTCTTCGCTTGCGAGTCAAGTTGCTTGAACTTCTTCACATCTGCGGCAGAGATAGTAGGAGTGATTGAGGGAATACCATTTTCCACAATATACCAGAGATCATTGTCAATTGCTTGAAGTTGCATCTGCATCTTGGTCTTCCAGTAGGGTAAGTCCTTTCCTTCGAAGGTAGGACATCCTGGAGTATCCTTGATCATACCTACGGTCGACATAACTAAAACTCCAGGCGGTTAAACGAAAATCACACAGAATAAGGAAGTACCTTGCTGCGATAACAATTGAAAGTGCGTTATATAGACTAGAGGGGGTAAATAGGCGATTTTCAGAACTTCATCACTGAGGAAATTTCTTGTGAGGAAAGTCCTCAGTCCAGAGTTGAGTGCAGCGGAAGTAGTTCAGGATCAGGTGTGCAAAAATGACTACAGCAAAGTACTCCATGAGATTTCTGAGATTCGGTTTGCACAATTCGCCAATCATGAGTAAGCACGTGAAGAATTTAAGGTTGAGGAAATTCAGATAAAATCTTTAGACAAATTCTTTAAACAGTACACAATAAAGTCTTCGACATACAATTGAGGAAATGAAAGAGTTGAAGAAATAGAACCCATAGCTCGATGAAGACAGTTGTTTATGACCCAGTTCCAACTACTGTGGCAGTTGTACGTCTGGTTCGAAGCGGCTTGGTATTGAAACCAAAAGGACACACAGTCCCTACCATATTCTCCTTGACATAAGGACACACAGTCCTCGCCCAACACTCGTTGTATGTCTTCAGGGCAGACTTCCAAACCCTCACAACCTCAGTCACCTGGCGATCCACAATTGACTGCTGGATGCTCTAGACCATGACGCCTAACCGTCTGGAGGATGCACAGTCCTCAATGGTAACAAGCATCGGTTCCACACAGGAAAAAACTTCTTCAGTGATGCTCAATCACTTGGGTATTTGGTTTGGGTTTGGTGTTTGGGTATTTTCTCACTTGATGATTTTCTCTCGAAGACTCTGAGGAATTTGTGTTGCTCTAAATGACAAGTGTCTGTTTCTCTCGGAGCAGCCAACCAGCTAGTGCTTGTGGGGGCGACTATTTATAGCCTGGGAGCATCCTGGCAGGATTTGACCTAAATGCCCATTAATAATATGACCGTTGGGTGGATAAGATCAGTGAGGTGGCGCGTGGCACGGCAACGGTCAGAACTTTCAACTCTGAAGGTCCTCATGTCTCTCATATTCCTCACTTTGATGCTTTGGTAGAGTTAGGCTTGGGTTGAGCATCATGAGGAAAATCATTCCGTAGTTTTACCTTGACACCCTCTAATAGTATGATGTTCCTATGACTCAAGTGTAAAGAAAATGAAACATAAAGAATAAATCTTCATGCTTGAAACTCTTCAGAGTGATTTCTTCAGGACACATTGAATTCCTCATCTTCAATATCTTCATGAGGAATATCAATTTCATGGCAATTTTCTACGCGATCAAAGTCTTCAAGAAAAGACCAAAGTCTTCAGCCGAAGACATACATTTTTAGGGGTCGATATTCATTGGATAACTCAAACTCCTCAGTGACTTATAGAGCCCGTGTACACTCACAAACATATTAGTCACTTAACCTATAAGTCTTCAAACTACCAAAATCACTAAGGGGCACTAGATGCACTTACACTTACGACTCATCCTACCATAGAGTTCTCGGACTCGACAGTCGTGCTTGCTTCATGCTCCGGAGAGAAGTCCGCTTAGTCTTCTGGACCTTCTCATGGTGTTGCCACGTCTCTTGTTGTTGCTTGCCGAAACGACTCGGGTTGAGTTGAAAAGAATTCTTGACGACTTCTCGCGTGGTAAGCTGCCGACGTGGGTGGTTCCTCATGGTTATTGTTGACAGGGTCTTCTGTTGTCTTTTTAGTCTTGCCATTGTCTCCTTGCCTTCCAAGGCGTTGAGAGTTCCAAGTTGACAACTTTTATGCAATGACATTAGCTAGGCATGATAGAGTTTTGACCTGTCAGTCATGTTGATCACAATATCGACACCTAGAGTGGGGGACGAAGAGAACCGTTTTCCTGCTCACTAAGGTGAGGCGGACCAAATGGCGAGGTTCTCATCCACCGATGGTGGTCGACACAACCTTGATATTGGCAGGGTATCTCTATTAGCGATGCAGATCATGCTCTTGCATATATTACGTCCTAATCATCGTAGGGAAGGTGCCATTACCCCGGAACAGTGTCGAGGGTGTCACCATCTTCTGGGCCTCTATGTCCTTGTTCCTCATGGAGGTACTTCTATTGGTGTCGTCTGGTCATAGCGTTGCCATCCGTGTATTCCAAGTATGTGGGTGATTGCTCGGAAAGGTTGCTTCTTTCCGAGTTACCCATGAGAATTTTAGTAATCCCGTGGTCAGGCATAACTGTGTTAGCGGCCATTTGCAAGTTCTGAAGAAACAGACGAGGAGTGTCAAGAGAATAAGACTGTAAGTGCTAAGGCAAAAACCTTTCTTGATTTGAAAATTTAGAAGAGGTGAGAGAGATACAGGTTTTGCAAGTACTTTTGAAAGGTCTGGAAAACAGTTTGTCTGATGAGTTGAGATCGCCGAACACATAGAAACTGAATAACAAGAGTCTTACATCCATACATACCATTTGATACAACAAATGACCATTGCGGTCAAGTCTTACATATATAGGGACATGAAGGCCAGCACACCAAACTTGACCAATAGCGGAGATATTGGTCGAAAGCGTGAACCCAAGCCATCAACCTTAACCTACAAGCATTTTGACTGGGAAGCGTCCTAGCTCGCAGGAACGTCACCAAGTTACTCTTCACCATTTCTTGTTCTCTCATACCTGGTCAATGAAATAACCAGTGGCAAGCCAATAAGTACTTTGAATGAACTCGCAAACAGCCCAAGATGTTGAACAAGGTAATAAAGGAACATGAACTAGCATAAGAATGCAGCCTTTGCGGAACGCAGGATTTTCTCAAAAATGAGCATGGTCAATTATTTGTATGGATATGTATCATAAGGTAGATGGTAATCAGAAGAACAGGTCACAGATATCGACATATCTGTTGAGGGCTGAACACCTCGGGTTCACCCTATACGGCAAGTCACCGAACTTGACCTTATCACCTCTTTCAGATAACACTTATGAACACACACACACACACACACACACACACACACACACACACACACACACACACTTGGTTTATACGGAAATGACTGGACGTAGTTTAAGCAGCACCACCCAACTGTCCTTGATCATGGACACGTCTATTCGAATAGTTTTACACTCTGCAGAGGTTGTACGCCGTACCCGCGAGATCCGAGAAACTTTCGTGTCATCCATGACTCGCGGTTTATAACATACCCGAGGTAAGTACCCGATCATTGCCTTTCCCCTGACGACACTAGAAAATAAGTCCACTCGATTGGTACCCATCCCACATGATGTACATCTTACAAGCACAACTCTAGACCGTATCATCCATGCAGGGACCAACGGTGTGCCCGGAACACGTAAAAACGACATAGTCGACCTACCTCGTACGACCCCGTAATGAGAGTGACCACATATCACTTCCGCCAATAGTAATGTGGATCTTTGCTAGCACCAACAAGAGTAAACAGCAAAGCCCCGTCCCATAAATGGGTATCGTGGTCACACATGTAAGGTTGGGATGGTCGACACATCATAAATCTAATCCCATTTCCGAAACCACTCACACAAAACATTTCCTGGTGCACCACTTCTTTCACAAGTGGTCACCCAACTCAACATCATCACCCTCGGGCATTAGTGGCACCCGACGGGTTTTTTGTAAAACCTTTGATATCAATGTTGTGTTACCATCATTATGCACATGCTCTTACTATGCGTAGCACTACTTTCGACTTGTCAATATATTATCAAAATGACCCTCATAGATGGTAAGGTCATGCTCAATGCAAGTGCTCCGGAGGAGCCATAGGTAACACCATGCTGGGTGCACTGAATAACCTTAACTATATGCATCAGAATAAAGTATTCAACTTGGCATGATCGAAAATGTTTTCTCAGGCATGGTCAAAGGGCTGCTTGCCTTGCTCACATAAGTCATCGGGGTCTTCTAGCTCTTCCGGTCCAACTCCGAGTACTCCGTCTACCAGTCAACTATCATCGGAAACAATAATCGTAAGCCACACAACAAGTAGAACAAAGTGTTATATAAATGGATGTTTTATTTTTCTTGGACCTCTCTGGTCATAAGAAAAATACCTAAATCTTGCTCTAGGAGATTTGGACCATCGGGGATTTTTGAATGGAAAAAAACAGGAATAGGTGATCCTTAAATAAGCCTACAGAAAACATACTGATAAAAATGAGTGGAGGGACTCATTTAAGAGAGCATAATTTTGGGAACATTTAGGAAGTTGTTTCACTAGACTTGGAGTGCATATGAATATTCCAGGGATTTTATAATATTGGATAAATAGCAAAAGGAATCTATTTATTTAATGCAACATAATCATGCCACATAAAAATGTTGACTAAGGCTTCAAAAATAGTGCAAGATATTAGGAGACTCTAGAAATTGAAACGACTCCATTTGGAGTTGATTTGAACCCCATAGGATTTTTGCAAGGTGGGGCTAAATATATTCAAATCTGCATTTGAATATTAATACCAGATGGTTGCTCTAGAAAAATGTGTCATGCACATACGTGGATAGATCTTGGATTTAGAGACCTGTAGAAATTGGGATCATCAAATTTGGACTTCAAATGAACTTTTGATGGATTTATGAAGTTTCTGAAAAATTAAAAGACGCTTTACCACGGGCTTATAGTGCCTCAGGGCGCAAGATAAGCAGATGGGCCGGCCCAACGGCTCCATCCGTGAGCAACCGGCTACGCCGAAAGCGTATTCCTCAGCACGAGCCTCCGCGCGAGGGAGACGCCCACGTGTGTGCCTTACAGGAGGGGCCCGGCCGGTGTGTGCCTTACAGGAGGGGCCCGCCTGGCAGGCCCCTCTCCTTCCTCCATGTCGATGTGGGAGCAAGCAGGGGAGCAAGCAATGATAAAATAGTTATTATTATATTTCCTGTTTCAACATAATCGTTTATTATCCATTCTATAATTGTATTGAATGAAAACATAAATGCATGTGTGGATATATAGACAAAAGTATGTCCCTAGTAAGCCTCTAGTTGACTAGCCAGTTTATCAAGGATGGTTAAGGTTTCTAACCATATGCAAGTGTTGTCACTTGATGACTGAAACGTCCATTTTGCATCATGCTTTCATGTTGATATTTATCGCTTTATGGGCTGTTATTACACTTCACAATACAATACTTATGCCTTTTCTCTTTTATTTTGCAAGGTTTACATGAAGAGGGAGAATGGCGGCAGCTGGAATTCTGGCCTGAAAAAGGAGCAAGTTTGAGATACCTATTCTGCGCAACTCCAAAAGCCGTGAAAATCAACGAGGAATTATTTTGGAATTTATAAAAAATACTGGGCCGAAGAAGTACCACAGGGGAGCCACCAGGAGGCCACAAGCCTGCTAGGCGCGACCTACCCCCCTGGCCGCACCTAGGGGGCTTGTGGGCTCCCTGCTGTCCCTCTGGCTCCCCTCTTTTGCTATAAGAAGGGTTTTGTTCCAGATAAAATGAAGAGGAGGCTTTCGGGAGGAATCGCCGCTGCCGCGAGGCGGAACTTGAGGAGAACCAATCTAGAGCTCAGGCAGGGCCGTCCTGCCGGGGAAACTTCCCTCCCGAAGGGGGAAATCGTAGACATCGTCATCACCAACACTCCTCTCATCGGAGGGGACTCATCACCATCAACATCTTCATCGGCACCATCTCATCTCTGAACCCTAGTTCATCTCTTGTAACCAATCTCCGTCTCGCGACTCCGATTGGTACTTGTAAGGTTGCTAGTAGTGTTAATTACTCTTTGTAGTTGATGCTAGTTGGATTACTCGGTCGAAGATTATATGTTCAGATCCTTGATGCTATTCAATACCTCTCTGGTCATGAATATTGTTATGCTTTGTGAGTAGTCACTTTTGTTCCTAAGGACATGGGATAAGTCTTGCTATAAGTAGTCATGTGAATTTGGTATTCGTTCGATATTTTGATGTGTTGTATGTTGTTTTTCCTCTAGTGGTGTTATGTGAAGGCATTGGGAAGTAGTAAGTAGACGATGGGTTTCTAGAGTGACAGAAGCTTAAACCCTAGTTTATGCGTTGCTTCGTAAGGGGCTGATTTGGATCCACTAGTTTAATGATATGGTTAGACTTTGTCTTAATTCTTCTTTCGTAGTTGCGGATGCTTGCAAGAGGAGTTAATCATAAGTGGGAGGTTTGTCCAAGTAAGGGCAGCAGACAAGCACCGGTCCACCCACATATCAAACTATCAAAGTAGCGAACGCGAATCATATGAACATGATGAAAACTAGCTTGACAGAAATTCCCATGTGTCCTCGGGAGCGCTTTACCTCCTATAAGAGTTTGTCCAGGCTTGTCCCTTGCTACAAAAGGAATTGGGCCACTTTTCTGCACCCTTGTTACTATTGCTACTTGTTACTTGCTACTTGCTACGAATCATCTTACGACACAACTATCTCTTACCGACAATTTGAGTGCTTGCAGAGAACATCTTGCTGAAACCCACTTGACAGATCCTTCTGCTCCTCGTTGGGTTCGACACTCTTACTTATTGAAAGGACTACGATAGATCCCCTACACCTATGGGTCATCAAGACTCTTTTCTGGGGCCGTTGCCGGGGAGTGAAGCGCCTTTGGTAAGTCGAATTTGGTAAGGAAACATTTATATAGTGTGCTGAAATTTATTGTCAATTGTCACTATGGAAACTAATCCTTTGAGGAGCTTGTTCGGGATATCTTCACGTCGAACAGAAGCACAAGGAGTTGCTCCTCAACCTGCTGCACCTACTGAAAATATTTTCTATGAATTTCCTTCGGGTATGCTAGAGAGACTGTTGGCTAATCCTTTTACACGAGATGGAACGTCACATCCAGACTTGCATCTAATCTATGTAGATGAAGTTTGTGGTTTATTTAAGTTTGCAGGTTTGCCCGAGGATGAGGTCAAGAATAAGGTCTTTCCCTTATTTTTGAGGGATAAAGTATTGACATGGTATAGGCTATGTGATGATACTAGATCATGGAACTACAATCGATTGAAGTTGGAATTTCATCAAAGGTTTTATCCTATGCATTTGGTACATCGTGATCGGAATTATATTTATAATTGTTGGCCTCGTGACAGAGAAAGCATCACTCAAGCTTGGGGGAGGCTTAAATCAATGTTATATTCATGCCCCAACCATGAGCTCTCGACAGAAATTATCATTCAGAACTTCTATGCTCGGCTTTCTCATGATAATCGCACCATGCTTGACACTTCTTGTACCGGTTCTTTTATGAAGAGAGATATTGACTTCAAATGGAATTTATTGGAGAGAATTAAACGCAACTCTGAAGATTGGGAGTTTGAAGAAGGTAAGAAGTCAGGTATGAATCTCAAGTTTTATTGCGTTAAATCTTTCGTCGAAACAAATATTTTTTTGTGATTTTAGCGCTAAGTATGGACTTGACTCCGAGATAGTAGCATCATTGTGTGAATCGTTTGCTGCTCATATTGTTCTCCCTAAAGAGAAGTGCTTTAAATATCGTCCTCCCTTAGAAGTCAATGTAGTTAAACCCAATCTAGTTGAAGAGAAATTCATTGCTTATAATGACCCTATTGTTCCTAGTGCTTACATTGAGAAACCACCTTTCCCTGTTAGGATAAAGGATCATTCTAAAGTTTCAACTGTGATACGTAGGGGCTACATTAGAACACCTACACCCCCTGAGCAATTAGAGTTGAACCTAGCATTGCTATTATCAAAGATCTTCTGTCCGACAATGTTTAGGGCCATGATATTCACTTCTGTGAACATGCTGCTAGAATTGCTAAACCACATGCTAGAGACAAACATAGGCCTGTTGTAGGCACGCCTGTTGTTTCTGTTAAGATAGGAGATCGTGGTTATCATGGTTTATGTGAGGTGGGTGCTAGTGTTAATGCAATACCCGAATCTTTATATGATGAAATTAAAGATGAGATTGCACCTGTTGAGATAGAACCTATTGATGTCACTATTCAGCTTGCCAATAGAGATACTATCTTCCCTTTGGGAATTGTTAGAGATGTTGAAGTCTTGTGTGGTAAAATGAAGTATCCTGCTGATTTTCTCGTTTTTGCTACCACACAAGATAGCTTTTATCCCATCATATTTGGCAGACCTTTTCTCAATACTGTCAATGCTCATATTGATTGTGAGAAGCAAACTCTCACTATTGGCTTCTAAGGAATGTCACATGAGTTCAATTTCTCCAAGTTTGGTAGACAACCTCATGAAAAAGAGTTGTCTAGTAAGGATGAAATTATTGCTCTAGCTTCTATTGTCGTGCCTCCTACTGATCCTTTAGAGCAATAATTGCTTGAGCGTGAAAATGATATGCATATGGATGAAAGGAATGAGATAGATAGAGTTATCTTTGAACAATATCCTACCCTTAAGAATAATTTGCCTGTTGAACTGCTTGGAGATCCACCCCACCAAAGGGTGATCCTGTGTTCGAGCTTAAACAGTTTCCTGATACTCTTAAGTATGGTTATTGTGATGAAAAAGAGATATATCCTGTTATTATTACTGCTAGCCTCTCAGAGCATGAAGAAAAGCAGTTACTAAAAACTCTGAGGAAGCACCGTGCTGCTATTGGATATACTCTTGATGATCTTAAGGGCATTAGTCCCACTCTATGCCAGCACAAGATTAAGACCGATCCTGATTCCAAACCAGTTGCCGATCATCAACGGAGATTAAATCCTAAGATGAAAGAGGTAGTAAGAAAAGAAATACTAAAGCTCCTGGAAGCAGGTATTATCTATCCTGTTGCTCATGGTGATTGGGTGAGTTCGGTGCATTGCGTCCCTAAGAATGGAGGTATTACCGTTGTCCCTAATGATAAGGCTGAATTGATCCCACAGAGGATTATTACTGGCTATAGGATGGTGATTGATTTTAGGAAAATTAATAAAGCCACTAGGAAAGATCATTACCCTTTGCCTTTTATCGACCAAATGCTAGAAAGACTGTCTAAACACACACACTTCTGCTTTCTAGATGGTTATTCTGGTTTCTCCCAAATACCAGTTGCGCAATTTGATCATGAGAAAACAACTTTAACCTGCCCTTTCGGTACCTTTTCTTACAGACGTATGCCTTTTGGCTTATGTAATGCACCTGCTACCTTTCAAAGATGTATGATGGCTATATTCTCTGACTTTTGTGAAAAGATTGTTGAGGTTTTCATGGATGACTTCTCCGTTTACGGGTCTTCTTTTGATGATTGCCTCAGCAACCTTGATCGAGTCTTGGAGAGATGTAAAGATACCAACCTTGTTTTGAATTGGAAGAAGTGCCACTTTATGGTTAATGAAAGCATCGTCTTCGGATATAATATTTCTGAAAGAGGTATTGAAGTCGATAAGGCTAAGGTTGATGTGATCGAGAAAATCCCATGCCCCACAGATATAAACGGTATAAGAAGTTTCCTTGGTCATTTTGGTTTCTATAGAAGGTTCATTAAAGACTTCTCTAAGATTTCTAGGCCTCTTACCAATCTCTTGCAAAAGGATATTCCTTTTGTTTTTTATGATGATTGTGAGGAAGCCTTCGAAATACTTAAGAAGACTTTGATAACTGCGCCTATTGTTCAACCACCTGATTGGAACTTACCTTTTGAAATCATGTGTGATGCTAGTGATTATGTTGTTGGTGCTGTTCTAGGACAAAGAGTTGATAAGAAGTTGAATGTCACTCACTATGCTAGTAAACCTCTACACAGTGCCCAAAGAAACTATGCTACTACGGAAAAGGAATTTTTAGAAGTCGTGTTTGCATGTGAAAAGTTCACATCTTACATAGTTGATTCCAAAGTCACTATTCACACTGATCATGATGCTATTAAGTTCCTGATGGAGAAGAAAGACGCTGAACCTAGATTTATCAGATGGGTTCTCTTGCTACAGGAATTTGATTTGCTTGTTGTTGATAGGAAGGGTGATGAGAACCCCGTAGCAGATAACTTGTCTAGGTTGGAGAATGTTCTTGATGTCCCACAACCTATTGATGATATCTTTCTTGATGAGCAATTGAATGTCATCAATGCTTCACATAGTACACCGTGGTATGCTGATTATGCAAATTATATCGTTGCCAAATATATACCACCTAGTCTCACATACCAGCAAAAGAAGAAATTCTTCTTTGATTTGAGACGTTACTTTTGGGATGATCCTCACCTTTATAAGGAAGGAGTAGATGGTGTTATTAGATGTTGCGTACCTGAACATGAACAGGGATAGATCCTACAGAAGTGTCACTCTGAGGCTTACGGAGGACACCATGCGGGAGATAAAACTGCACAAAAGGTATTGCAATCAGGTTTCTGTTGGCCCACTCTCTTCAAGGATGCCCGTAAGTTTGTCTTGTCTTGTGACGAATTCCAAAGAATAGGTAATATCAGTAAACGTCAGGAAATGCCTATGAATTATTCACTAGTCATTGAACCATTTGATGTTTGGGGTTTTGATTATATGGGACCTTTTCCAAAGTCCAATGGGTATACTCATATCCTAGTTGTTGTTGATTACGTTACTAAGTGGGTAGAAATTATCCCAACTAGTAGTGTTGATCACAACACCTCAATTAGGATGCTTAAAGAAGTTATTTTCCCTAGATTTGGAGTCCCTAGATATCTAATGACTAATTGTGGTTCACATTTCATTCATGGTGCTTTCCGTAAAATGCTTGCTAAGTATGATGTCAATCATAGAATTGCATCTCCCTATCATCCTCAGTCTAGTGGTCAAGTAGAGCTAAGCAATAGATAGATTAAACTAATTCTGCAAAACACTGTCAATAGGTCTAGAAAGAATTAGTCTAAGAAGCTTGATGATGCATTGTGGGCTTATAGAACTGCCTATAAGAATCCCATGGGCATGTCTCCGTACAAAATGGTTTACTGTAAAGCATGTCATTTACCTCTTGAGCTAGAGCATAAGGCTTATAGGGCAATCAAAGAGCTCAACTTTGATTTCAAACTTGCTGCCGAGATGAGGGTATTTGATATTAGCTCACTTGATGAATGGAGAGCTCAGGCATATGAAAATGCCAAGTTGTTCAAAGAAAAGGTTAAGAGGTGGCATGATAAAAGGATAGAAAAGCATGAGTTCAATGTAGGTGATTATGTCTTGCTATATAATTATCGTTTAAGATTTTTTGTAGGCAAGCTTCTCTCTAAATGGGAAGGTCCCTATGTTGCGGAGGAAGTATATTGTTCTGGTGCCATCAAGATCAACAACACGGAAGGTAATTTTCCGAGAGTGGTATGGGCAAAGAATCAAGCATTATATCTCATGTACTCCCACAAATGTTGAAAGCAATATTATCAATACCATAACTCCGGAGGAGTACAAAAGGGATATTTATCAGCCCGTTTCAGACTCCGAAAATGAAGAGGTATGTGATTCGGTAAGTAAACCGACTCCAAAACATTTCCAGTAGGAATTTTTCTCCGTTTTGGAATTTTTGGAAAAATAGAAAAATTTAAAGCAGTCCGGAAAGTGCACGAGGAGGCGACAAGCCTGCCAGGCGGGGCCACCCCCTGGCTGTGCCTGGGGGGCTTTTGACCACCTCGTGTGCCTCCCGGACTCTGTTTTCTTGCGGAGTACACCTTCTGGTCGGTAAAAAATCATTATATATTCTCCCGAAAGGTCTGACCCTCGTATCACGCAATTTTCCTCTGTTTTCGTTTCGAGCCTATTTTTGCCGTAGATTTAGGGCAAGGATGTCGTCTCAGGAATCTGTCGGGGAGAACGATCTCTCTCAAGTCTATGAAGGAGTAAATCCTGATCTGAAAAGAATGGAGCTCATGGAGACCAATGAAAGGCTGCTTGAAGAAACTAAGGGCAAAAGTAAGGAGGAGAATCCGGCGTTGGACGAAGGGAAATCTATACTCAACAAGGAAGAAGCGGAGGAAGAGGATTTTCTTCAACCCTACCTCCACCTTTTACCTCCATCCTTGATCGAGCTCTTGAGGTTATGTGAAGTAACTCATTTTTGTAATACGTATCTCACCCGTGAAGTTGTTTTGCTGGAGAAACATATCACAGAGCTCCAAGGTATAAATCAAAGATTGATGGCCCTCTTGGAATGAAAAGACAGGACAACTCCACCAACATCACCTCCGAAGGAAGACAACTAAGCACGGGTATGGGCAATCCCCTTGGCTTGTGCCAAGCTTGGGGGAGTTGCCCCGGTATCGTATCACCATCACATCTTTTGCCTTTACCTTTTCTTAGTTCGATCCTTTTTGTTTTTATCTTTCTCTAGTAGAATAAAGTTCTTAGTGTTTTAGGCTTGAGTTTTGCTTTGTGTCACCCTCGATGTATTCGAGTTCGTGAGTCATAAAATAAAGAGTGTTTTAGTTAAGGGCTTGCCTCATGCCATGATCAAGAGAATGAAAAAAAAGAACAAAAGCATGAAGGATCTTATGGGAAGTGATGGCTTCACATATAAAAAGAATGTTGATTGAAACTTGTTGAGGGTGGACAAACGTCGACCTTGGTCATTGTTGCAATTAATAGGAAGTGATAAAGAAGGAGAGGTTCACATATAAATATATCATCTTTGACACCATCTATGATTGTGAACACTCACTAAACTATTACATGCTTAGAAGTAGATGTTGGACAAGGAAGACAACATAATCAATTATGTTTTCTTGGTTCCGAACAATGTTATATGATTAGAGATCCCTTAGCATGTGACAATTGCTTCCACCTCATATGAGCCAAAACTTCCGCACTAAGTAGAGATACTACTTGTGCATCCATAAACCTTCAACCCAGTTTTGCCATGAGAGTCCACCATACCTACCTATGGATTGAATAAGATCCCTCAAGTAAGTTGTCATCGGTGCAAGCAACAAAAATTGCTCCCTAAATATGTATGATCTGTTAGTGCGTGGAGAATAAGCTTTGTACGAACCTGTGATGAGGAAGACATAAAGGCGACAGACTGCATAATAAAGTTCTTTATCACAGGAGGCAATATAAAGTGACGTTCCTTCACACTAAGAGGTCGCACATCCAAACCTCAAAAGCGCATGACAAGCTCTGCTTCCCTCTGTGAAGGGCCTATCTTGTACCTTTACTTTTTGTCCTTAAAAGCGTCATGGTGATCCACCAATTCCTTATTTCGCCTTTATCTTGGCTAACGTCATATGCTAGGGAAAGATCCATATTCATATGTCAACTTGGAAGTAAGTACCATGAATTATTATTGTTGACATTACCCTTGAGGTAAATAGTTGGGAGGCAAAATATAAGCCCCTATCTTTCTCTGTGTCCGACTGAAACTTTGATCTCATGAGTGCCATGTGAGTTGTAGCAATTGTAGAAGACGGAAAGATGATTGAGTATGTGGATTTGCTTTACAAGCTCTTAGTTGACACTTTTCGATGTTATGATAAATTGCAATTGCTTCAATGACTAAAGGCTATTGGTTGTTAATTCTGAGTAAGGTTCTTGATCCATACTTTACTTTGAGAAGGAATTATCACTTTAGCATACAAGATTATATGATGATATTGTTGTTCTCATTATGACCATGATGCCTGCATGTCCGTATCTTGTTTTGTCAACACCTTTGTCTCTAAACATGTGGGCATATTTATTGATCTCGGCTTTTGCCTGAGGAAAAGCAAGGTCTAACATTGGGGGAGTTGATACGTCCATTTTGCATCATGCTTTCATGTTGATATTTATCACTTTACGGACTGTTTTTACACTTCACGGTACAATACGTATGCCTTTTCTCTCTTATTATGCAAGGTTTACATGAAGAGGGAGAATGCCGGTAGCTGGAATTCTAGCTTGAAAAAGGAGCAAGTTTGAGATGCCTATTCTGCGCAACTCCAAAAGTCGTGAAAATCAACGAGGAATTATTTTGGAATTTATAAAAAATACTGGGCCGAAGAAGTACCAGAGGGGAGCCACCAGCAGGCCACAAGCCTGCTAGCCGCGGCCTACCCCCCTGGCCGCGCCTAGGGGGCTTGTGGGCTCCCTCCTAGCCCTCTGGCTACCCTCTTTTGCTATAAGAAGGGTTTCTTTCTAGAAAAATCAAGAGGAGGCTTTCGGGCGGAATCGCCGCCACCACGAGGCGGAACTTGAGCAGAACCAATCTAAAGCTCCGGCAGGGTCGTCCTGCCGGGGAAACTTCCCTCCCGGAGGGGGAAATCGTCGCCATCGTCATCACCAACACTCCTCTCATCGGAGGGGACTCATCACCATCAACATCTTCATCAGCACCATCTCATCTCCAAACCCTAGTTCATCTCTTGTAACCAATCTCCGTCTCGCGACTCTGATTGGTACTTGTAAGGTTGCAAGTAGTGTTAATTACTCTTTGTAGTTGATGTAGTTGGATTACTCGGTGGAAGATTATATGTTCAGATCCTTGATGCTATGCAATACCTCTCTGGTCATGAATATTATTATTCTTTGTGAGTAGTCACTTTTGTTCCTGAGGACATGGGATAAATCTTGCTATAAGTAGTCATGTGAATTTGGTATTTGTTTGATATTTTGATGCATTGTATGTTGTTTTTCCTCTAGTGGTGTTATGTGAACGTCGACTACATAACACTTCACCATTATTTGGGCCTAGAGGAAGGCATTGGAAAGTAGTAAGTAGATGATGGGTTGCTAGAGTGACAGAAGCATAAACCCTAGTTTATGCGTTGCTTCGTAAGGGGCTAATTTGGATCCACTAGTTTAATATTATGGTTAGACTTTGTCTTAGTTCTTCTTTCGTAGTTGCGGATGCTTGCGAGAGGGGTTAATCATAAGTGGGAGGTTTGTCCAAGTAAGGGAAGCACCCAAGGACCGGTCCACCCACATATCAAACTATCAAAGTAGCGAACGCGAGTCATATGAACATGATGAAAACTAGCTTGACAGAAATTCCCATGTGTCCTCGGGAGTGCTTTACCTCCTATAAGAGTTTGTCCAGGCTTGTCCCTTGCTACAAAATGGATTGGGCCACTTTGCTGCACCTTTGTTACTATTGCTACTTGTTACTTTCAACTTCCTACGAATCATCTTACCACACAACAATCTGTTACCGATAACTTGAGAGCTTCCAGAGAATACCTTGCTGAAACCCACTTGTTAGATCCTTCTGCTCCTCGTTGGGTTCAACACTCTTAATTATCAAAAGGACTACGATAGATCCCCTACACTTGTGGGTCATCAATGACTAGATCACACCATTGGGAGAATATTGTGATGGACAAGACTGATACGTCTCCGTCGTATCTACTTTTTCGAACTCTTTTGCCCTTGTTTTGGACTCTAATTTGCATGATTTGAATGGATCTAACCCGGACTAACGTTGTTTTCAGCAGAATTGCCAAGGTGTTGTTTTTGTGTAGAAATAAAAGTTCTCGGAATGTCCTGAAAAATTATGGAGATTTTTTCTGGAATAAAAGAAAAATACCCGCGCAAAGATCCACCGGAGGAGGTGGACCAGTGGGCCATAAGCCCACAGGCCGCGGCCACCCCCCTGGCTGGGTTGTGACGGCTTGTGGGGCCCACATGGCTCCACCGCCCCCAAACTCAGCTCTATTTATTCCGTCTCGCCCGGAAAAAAATCAGAGAGAAGGTTTCAACGCGTTTTGCGATACGGAGGCGCCGCCACATCCTCTTCTTCATCTGGAGGGCAAATCTGGAGTTTGTTTCGGGCTCCAGAGAGGGGAAATCGTCGCCATCGTCATCATCAACCTTCCTCCATCGACAATTCCATGATGCTCTTCATCGTTCATGAGTAATCGCATTGTAGGTTTGCTGGACGGTGATGAGTTGGATGAGATCTATCATGTAATCGAGTTAGTTTTTGACGGGGATTGATCCCTAGTATCAACTACGTTCTAGATTGATGTTGCTACTACTTGGCTATGCTTAATGCTTGTCACTAGGGCCCGAGTGCCATGATTTCAGATCTGAACCTATTATGTTGTCGCCAATATATTGTTGGAAATATGCCCTAGAGGCAATAATAAAATGGTTATTATCATATTTCCTTGTTCATGGTAATATTCTATTGTTCATGCTATAATTGTATTAACAGGAAACAGTAATACATGTGTGAATAAATAGATCACAATGCATCCCTGACAAGCCTTTAGTTGGCTAGCTCGTTAGTCAATAGATGATCATGGTTTCCTGGTCATGGGCATTAGATGTCATTGATAACGGGATCACATCATTGGGAGAATGATGTGACGGACAAGACCCAATCCTAAGCATAGCACTAGATCGTATTGTTCGTATGCTAAAGCTTTTCCAATGTGAAGTATCTTTTCCTTCGATCATGAGATTGTGCAACTCTCGGATACCGTAGGAGTGCTTTGTGTGTATCAAATGTTAGAACGTAACTGGGTGACTATAAAGGTGCACTACGGGTACCTCTGAAAGTGTCTGTTGGGTTGGTACGAATCGAGATCGGGATTTCTCACTCCGTGTGACGGAGAGGTATCTCTGGGCCCACTTGGTAGAACATCATGATGAGCTCAATGTGACGAAGGAGTTAGTCACACGATGACATGCTATGGAACGAGTAAAGAGACTTACCGGTAATGAGATTGAACAAGGTATAGGTATACCGACGATCGAATCTCGGGCAAGTTCTATACCGACAGACAAAGGGAATTGTATACGGGATTGATTGAATCCTTGACATCATGGTTCATCCGATGAGATCATCATGGAGCAAGTGGGAGCCACCATGGGTATCCAGACCCCGCTGATGGTTATTGGCCAGAGAGGTGTCTCGGTCATGTCTACCTGTCTCCCGAACCCGTAGGGTCTACACACTTAAGGTTCGATGACGCTTGGGTTATAGGGAATTGTTATACGAGGTTATCGAAAGTTGTTCGAAGTCCCGGATGAGGTCCCGGACGTCACGAGGAGCTCCGGAATGGTCCGGAGGTAAATATTGATATATAGGACGGATGGTTTCGGACACCGGAAGTGTTTCGGGCGTCACCAGTAACGTACCGGGACCACCGGGACCACCAGAGGTGGCCCCGGGGGTCCACCGGAAGGGGGCAACGACCACGGGAGGCTAGATGGGCCAAGTGTGGGAGTTAACCAGCCCCTAGGTGGGTTGGTGTGCCCCACACTCAGCCCAAGGCGCAGGAGGTGGAGAGGGGGGAAACCCTAGGCGCAGGTGGGCCTAAGGCCCACCTAGGGGTGCGCCACCCCTCCCCCTTGCCCTGGTCGCCGCACCTCCCATCTGGGGGTGCTGCCGCACCACCTAGGGTAGGAACCCTAGGGGTGGCACCCCCTCCCCTCCTCCTATATATAGTGGTCACTTTTGGGCTTTTGAAGACACAGTTTTCCCTCTCCCTCGGTGCAGCCCTGCTCTTCTTTCTCCTCCTCTCTGCCGGTGCTTGGCGAAGACCTGCCGGGAGACCTCGTCTCTCCATCGACACCCCACGGTCATGCTGCCAGAGATCTTCCCCAACCTCTCGCTCCTCCTTGCTGGATCAAGATGCGGGAGATGTCACCGGGCTGCACGTGTGTTGAACCCGGAGGTGCCGTGGTTCGGCACTAGATCGGAATCACACCGCGATCTGAATCGCCGCGAGTATGACTCCATCAACCGCGTTCTTGCAACGCTTCCACTTAGCGATCTTCGAAGGTATGAAGATGCACTCACCCCTCTCTCATTGCTGGTCTCTCCATAGGAAGATCTGAATATGCGTAGGAATTTTTTTGAATTTATGCTACATAACCCAACAGTGGCATCCGAGCCAGGTTTTCTATGCGTAGATTCTTTGCACGAGTAGAACACAAAAGGTTGTGGGCGATGATTTGTCAATTGCTTGCCGCTACTAGTCTTATTCTTTTCCGGCGGTATTGTGGGATGAAGCGGCCCGGACCGAGTTTACACGTACGCTTATGTGAGACTGGTTCCACCAACAGACATGCACACCGTGCATAAAGATGGCTAGCGGGTGTCTGTCTCTCCTACTCTAGTCGGATTGGATTTGATGAAAGGGGTCCTTATGAAGGGTAGGTAAGAGGGCGTTCTTGCTAGAAACCCAAACCAGCCACGTAAAACTTCCAACAACAATTAGAGGACGTCTAACTTGTTTTTGCAGGGTTTGACATGTGATGTGATATGGCCAAAGTTGTGATGTTGCATGTATGATGTATGAGATGATCATGTTATTGTAATAGGTTTCACGACTTGCATGTCGATGAGTATGACAACCGGCAGGAGCCATAGGAGTTGTCTTAATTTATTGTATGAGATGCAACGCCATGTGCTTACTACTTTACTTCATTGCTAACGGTCAGCTATAGTAGTAGTGATAGTAGTAGTTGGCGTGATGACTTCACGGGGACACGATGATGGAGATCATGATGATGGAGATCATGGTGTCACGCCGGTGACGATGATGATCATGCAATGCCTAAAGATGGAGATCGAAAGAGCAAAGATGATAATGGCCTTATCATGTCACTATATGATTTCATTGTGATGTTTATCATGTTTTTCATCTTATTGCTTAGAACGACTGTAGCATAATAAGATGATCCCTCTTAAAGTTTCGAGAACGTATTCCCCTAAGTGTGCACCGTTGCGAAGGATCGTTGTCTTGAAGCACCACGTGATGATCGGGTGTGATAGATTCTAACGTTCGCATACAACGGGTGTAAGCTAGATTTACACACGCGAAACACCTAGGTTGACTCGACGAGCTTAGCATGTACAGACATGACCTCGAATACGAGAGACCAAAATGTCGAATATGAGTCGTATGGTTGAATACGATTAGCATGAAGTTGCTCACCATGGTGACTAGTCCGTCTCACGTGATGATCGTACACGGGTTAGTCAACATGGATCATGTATCACTTAGATGACTAGAGGGATGTCGATTTAAGTGGGAGTTCATACTTAATTTGATTAAATGAACTTAATTGTCATGAACTTAGTCTAAAAGCTGTCTTTATAAATATTGTAGATGGCCAACGTCAACGTCAATTTCAACGCATTCCTAGAGAAAAACAAGCTCAAAGATCATGGTAGCTACTATGCGGACTGGGTTCACAACTTGAAGCTCATCCTTGAAGCAGCTAAAAAGGCTTATGTCCTTGATGCGCCGCTAGGTGACCCTCCCGCTCCCGCAGCAGCCCAGGACATTCTGAACGTCTGGCAAACGCGGAGTGATGACTACTCTCTGGTTAGGTGTGGCATGTTATACAGTTTGGAAACGGGGCTCCAAAGGCGTTTTGAGCAACACGGTGCATGTGAGATGTTCCAAGAGCTGAAGCTTGTTTCTGAAGCTAATGCCCGTGTCGAGAGATATGAAGTCTCTGACAAGTTCTTTAGCTGTAAGATGGAGGAGAATAGTTCTGTCAGTGAGCACATACTCAAAATGTCTGGGTTCCATGGTCGTCTGACTTCACTTGGAGTCGAACTTCCGGATGATGCTATAATTGACAGAATCCTCCAATCTCTCCAACCAAGCTACAAAGGTTTTGTGCTGAACTACAACATGCAAGGGATGGAGAAGACCATTCCCGAGTTGTACTCGATGCTCAAGTCTGCAGAAGTAAAAATCAAGAAAGAGCATCAAGTGTTGATGGTCAAGAAGACCACTAGTTTCAAGAAGGGCAAGGGTAAGAAGAACTTCAAGAAAGACGGGAAAGTCGTTGCCGCGCCCGGTAAGCCAGATGCCGGGAAGAAGAAAAAGAATGGACCCAAGCCTGAGACTGAGTGCTTCTATTGAAAGGGAAAGGGTCACTGGAAGCGAAACTGCCCCAAATACTTAGCGGACAAGAAGGCCGGCAACGTTAAAGGTATATGTGATATACATGTTATTAATGTGTACCTTACCAGCGTTCGTAGTAGCTCCTGGGTATTTGATACCGGTGATGTTGCTCGCATTTGCAACTCAAAGCACGAACTGCGGAATAAGCGAAGACTGTCCATGGACGAGGTGACGATGCGCGTCGGGAATGGCTCCAAGGTCGATGTGATCGCGGTCGGCACGCTACCGCTACATCTACCGTCGGGATTAGTTTAAACCTTAATAATTGTTATTTAGTACCAGCTTTAAGCATGAACATTGTATCAGGGTCTTGCTTAATGCGAGATGGCTACTCATTTAAGTCAGAGAATAATGGTTGTTCTATTTATATGAGTGATATGTTTTATGGTCATGCGCCGCTGGTGAATGGTTTATTCTTGATGAATCTCGATCATGATGTTACTCATATTCGTAGTGTGAGTACCAAAAGATGTAAAGTTGATAATGATAGTCCCACATACTTTTGGCACTGCCGCCTTGGTCATATCGGCGTTAAGCGCATGAAGAAGCTCCATACTAATGGACTATTAGAGTCTCTTGACTTTGAATCATTTGACACATGCGAACCGTGCCTCATGGGCAAGATGACTAAGACTCCATTCTCAGGAATAATGGAGAGAGCAACCGACTTATTGGAAATAATACATACTGATGTGTGTGGTCCAATGAACGTTGAATCTCGCGGTGGTTATCGTTATGTTCTCACTCTCACCGATGATTTGAGTAGGTATGGGTATATCTACTTGATGAAGCACAAATCTGAGACGTTTGAAAAGTTCAAGGAATTTTAGAGTGAGGTTGAGAATCAACGTCATAGAAAAATTAAGTGTCTACGATCTGATCGTGGAGGAGAATATTTGAGTCACTAGTTTGCACACACCTAAGGAAGTGTGGAATTGTTTCACAACTGATGCTGCCTGGCACACCGCAACGCAACAGAGTGCGTGAACGTCGTAATCGCACTTTATTAGATATGGTACGATCTATGATGTCTATTACCGACTTACCGCTATCATTTTGGGGATACACATTAGGAACTGCAACATTCACTTTAAATAGGGCACCATCTAAATCCGTTGAGACAACACCGTATGTACTATGGTTTGGCAAGAAACCTAAGTTGTCGTTTCTTAAAGTTTGGGGCTGCGATGCTTATGTGAAGAAACTTCAACCAGAAAAGCTCGAACTCAAAGCAGAGAAATAAGTATTCATAGGATACCCTAAGGAAACTATTGGGTATACCTTCTATCTTAGATCCAAAGGTAAAACCATTGTTGCCAAGAACGGATCCTTTCTAGAGAAAGAGTTTCTCTCGAAAGAAGTAAGTGGGAGGAAGGTAGAACTTGATGAGGTAATTACACCCCCTCTCGAACAGGATAGTAGCGCAGCGCGGGAAGTTGTTCCTGTGGCGCCTACACCAACTGATGAGGAAGTTAATGATAATGATCATGAAGCTTCGGATCAAGTTACTACTGAACCTCGAAGGTCCACAAGGGTACGCTCCGCACCAGAGTGGTACGGCAACCCTGTAATGGAAATCATGTTGTTAGACAACGGTGAACCTTCGTACTATGAAGAAGCGATGGCGGGCTCGGATTACAACAAATGGCTTGAAGCTATGAAATCCGAGATAGGGTCCATGTATGAGAACAAAGTATGGACTTTGGTGGACTTGCCCGATGACCGGCGAGCCATAGAAAATAAATGGATCTTCAAGACGAAGACTGATGCAAATGGTAATGTAACCGTTTATAAAGCTCGACTTGTCGCAAAGGGTTTTCGACAAATTCAAGGGATTGACTACGAAGAGACTTTCTCTCCCGTAGCGAAGCTGAAATCAGTCCGAATCATGTTAGCAATTGCCGCCTTTTATGATTATGAAATTTGGCAAATGGACGTCAAAACAGCGTTCCTTAACGGGAACCTTAAGGAAGAGTTGTATATGATGCAACCAGAAGGTTTTGTCGACCCTAAGGGTGCTAACAAAGTGTGCAAGCTCCAGCGCTCCATCTATGGGCTGGTGCAAGAATCTTGGAGTTCGAACTTTCGCTTTAATGAGGTGATTAAAGCGTTTGGGTTCATACAGGTTTACGGAGAAGCCTGTCTGTACAAG
The DNA here is from genome assembly GCF_904849725.1 of Hordeum vulgare subsp. vulgare. Lineage (NCBI taxonomy): Eukaryota > Viridiplantae > Streptophyta > Magnoliopsida > Poales > Poaceae > Hordeum > Hordeum vulgare. The sequence goes on along the minus strand of NC_058523.1, from coordinate 233,070,486 downwards.
AAAGTGAGTGGGAGCTCTGTAGCTTTCCTCATACTATATGTGGATGACATATTATTGATGGGCAACAATATAGAGATGTTGGAGAGCATAAAGGCCTATTTGAACAAGAGTTTTTCAATGAAGGACCTTGGAGGAGCTGCATACATATTAGGCATCAAGATCTATAGAAATAGATCGAGACGCCTCATAGGTCTTTTGCAAAGTACATACCTTGACAAGATATTGAAGAAGGTCAATATGGAAAACTCAAAGAAAGGGTTCTTGCCAGTTTTGCAAGGTCTGAGATTGAGTAAGACTCAGTCGCCGACCACGACAGCAGATAGAGAGAAGATGAGTTATGTCCCCTACTCTTCAGCCGTAGGTTCTCTTATGTATGCCATGTTGTGTACCAGACCTTATATAAACCTTGCCATAAGTTTGGTAGGGAGGTACCAAAGTGATCCCGGTATGGAACACTGGACAGCGGTCAAGAATATCCTTAAGTACCTGAAAAGGACTAGGGAAATGTTTCTCGTTTATGGAGGTGACGAAGAGCTCGTCGTATAGGGTTACGTCGACGCTTGCTTCGACACAGATCCGGATGAATCTAAGTCACAGACCGGATACGGATATGTTTTGAACGGTGGGGCAGTGAGCTGGTGCAGCAGCAAGTAAGAAGTCATGGCAGCATCTACATGTGAAGCGGAGTACATAACTGCTTCAGAAGCGGCTCATGAAGGAATTTGGATGAAGGAGCTCATCACCGACCTTGGAGTGGTTCCAAGCGTGTCGGGTCCAATGACACTCTTCTGTGATTACACTGGGACCATTGCCATAGCCAAGGAGCCCGGGATTCACCGGAAGACGAAGCACATCAAACGCCGCTACAACTCCATCCAGGACCATGTCCAGAGTGGAGTGATAGAGATTTGTAAAGTACACACCGATATGAATGTTGCAGACCCGTTGACTAAACCTCTTCCACGAGCAAAACATGATCAACACCACAATGCTATGGGTGTTCGATACATCACAATGTAACTAGATTATTGACTCTAGTGCAAGTGGGAGACTATTGACAATATGCCCTAGAGGCAATAATAAAATGGTTATTATCATATTTCCTTGTTCATGATAATCGTCTATTGTTCATGCTATAATTGTATTAACAGGAAACAGTAATACATGTGTGAATAAATAGATCACAGTGTGTCCCTAGCAAGCCTCTAGTTGGCTAGCTCGTTAGGCAATAGATGATCATGGTTTCCTGGTCATGGGCATTGGATATCATTGATAACGGGATCACATCATTGGGAGAATGATGTGATGGACAAGACCGAATCCTACGCGTAGCACTAGATCGTATTGTTCGTATGCTAAAGATTTTCCAATGTCAAGTATCTTTTCCTTCGACCGTGAGATTGTGCAATTCCCGGATACCATAGGAGTGCTTTGGGTGTATCAAACATCACAACGTAACTGGGTGACTATAAATGTGCACTACGGGTAACTCTGAAAGTGTTTGTTGGGTTAGTACGAATCGAGATCGGGATTTGTCACTCCGTGTGACGGACAGGTATCTCTGGGCCCACTCGGTAGATCATCATCATGAGATCAATGTGACTAAGGAGTTAGTCACATGATGACGTGTTACGGAATGAGTAAAGAGACTTACGAGTAAAGAGATTGAACAAGGTATAGGTATACCGACGATCGAATCTCGGGCAAGTTCTATACCGACAAACAAAGGGAATTGTATACGGGATTGATTATATCCTTGACATCGTGGTTCATCCGATGAGATCATCGTGGAGCTAGTGGGAGCCACCATGGGTATCCAAACCCCGCTGATGGTTATTGGCCAGAGAGGTGTCTCAGTCATGTCTACCTGTCTCCCGAACCCGTAGGGTCTACACACTTAAGGTTCGATGACGCTAGGGTTATAGGGAATTGTTATACGAGGTTACCAAAAGTTATTCGGAGTCCCGGATGAGATCCTGGACGTCACGAGGAGCTCCGGAATGGTCCGTAGGTAAAGATTGATATATAGGACGGATGGTTTCGGACACCGGAAGTGTTTCGGGCGTCACCGGTAACGTATCGGGACCACCGGGACCACCGGAGGTGGCTCCGGGGGTCCACCGGAAGGGGGCAACGACCCCGGGAGGCTAGATGGGCCAAGTGTGGGAGGGAACCAGCCCCTAGGTGGGCTGGTGTGCCCCCACACTCAGCCCAAGGCGCAGGAGGTGGAGAGGGGGGAAACCCTAGGCACAGGTGGGCCTAAGGCCCACCTAGGGGTGCGCCACCCCTCCCCCTTGCCCTGGCCGCCGCACCTCCCATCGAGGGGTGCTTCCGCACCACCTAGGGTGGGAACCCTAGGGGTGGCACCCCCTCCCCTCCTCCTATATATAGTGGGCACTTTTGGGCTTTTGAAGACACAGTTTTCCCTCTCCCTCGGCGCAGCCCTGCTCTTCTTTCTCCTCCTCACTGTCGGTGCTTGACGAAGCCCTGCCGGGAGACCTCGTCTCTCCATCGACACCACGTCGTCGTGCTGCCGGAGATCTTCCCCAACCTCTCCGTCCTTCGTGCTGGATCAAGGTGCGGGAGACGTCACCGGGCTGCACGTGTGTTGAACGCGAAGGTGCCGTGGTTCGGCACTAGGTCGGAATCACACCGCGATCTGAATCGCCGCGAGTACGACTCCATTAACTGCGCTCTAGCAATGCTTCCCCTTAGCAATCTTCAAAGTTATGAAGATGCACTCACCCCTCTCTCGTTGCTGGTCTCTCCATAGGAAGATCTGAATATGCGTAGGAAAAATATTGAATTTATGCTACATAACCCAACATATATGTGTGTGTTAGATCCTATCTTGCAAGTTGTAGTCACCTACTATGTGTTATGACCCGGCAACCCCGGAGTGACAATAGCCGGAACCACTCCCGAGATGACCGTAGTATGAGGAGTTCATGTATTCACCGCATGTTAATGCGTTGGTCTGGTTCTTTATTAAAAGGAGAACCTTAATATCCCGTAGTTTCCATTAGGACCCCGCTGCCACGGGAGGGATGGACAATAGATGTCATGCAAGTTCTTTGCCCTAAGCACGTATGACTACATACGGAATACATGCCTACATTAGATTGAAGAACGGGAGCTAGTTACTTATCTCTCTGTGTTATAGCTGTTACATGATGAATCACATCCGTCACACTCATCCATCACCGATCCACTGCCTACGAGTCTTTTACTACTGGTCCTCGCTATGTTACTCTGTCTAGGCTTGTCCCTTGCTACAAAAGGGATTGGGCCACTTTGCTGCTACTGCTATCACTTTGCTACTACTGTTGCCACTGCTGTTACTCTACTGTTGCTCCTTGCTACTTCATTGTTACTTGTTGCAAGACCTTTTCCAACACCGTTGCCGGGGACGAATATTTCCCATCCACGTGCAACCTACTCGCTCCATTGACACAACAGTTAGGAATAGTCTGCCTTGTCAACAGATCGTTTCTGGCACCGTTGCTATCATACTACTTTGCTACTGATACTTTGCTTGCGGACACTAATCTTTCAGGTGTGGTTGAATCTGACTAACTTAGCTGCTAATACTTAAGAATATTCTTTCGCTTCTTCTTTGGCGAACCAACAAATTTGGGTTGAATACTCTACCCTCGAAAACTGCTGTGATCCCATACTCTTGTGGGTCATCAAAGGCTTTTTCTAGCGCCGTTGCCGGGGATTCACAGCTATATTCTCTGAGCCACTTGGGATTGACGTCTGCTGGTCACTATGAGGAATCTGAAAGATCCAATAACTAAAATCCTACCTTCCACTATGAGGAGAGGTAAGGAACTGCCATCTAGCTCTGCACTTGATTCACCTTCAGTTTTGAGTAAGTTTGCGACATCGCCTCCTGCTAGAAATCTTGATATGTTGCTTGTGCCTGATGATGCTATGCTTGATACTATGACTGATGATGTTATGCCTGATACTGCTTTGCCACTAGGTGCATTCGTTGATGCACAACTTGCTAGAGTTGCTGCTAGATGTGATGATACTTCTGAAACTGCTGATACTATTGAAGTAGAACCTCCTACTATGCCTGAATTGCCTGTTATGCCTGATACGTGCTATGTTATGGAGGGAGAGATAGTTGACGACTTTCTTGCATGTAAGGATAGCTATGGTGTTGAGAAACTTCTGCACAAGTGGAAAGAAAATTCCCTGAACGCTAGGATGAAATACGACCCGAAGTTTGCCACTTGGCCTATCTTTATGACCGATAAGGATTATGAATTCTCTGTCGACCCTGAGTTAATCACTCTGGTCGAATTTGATCCTTTTCACGGTTATGAGTCTGAAACGGGTGTATCCCATCTTACCAAACTGCACGATATAGCCACCCTATTCACTAGTGAGGAAAAGATCCGCCACTACTATATGCTCAAGCTGTTTCCTTTCTCGCTAAAGGATGATGCTAAACCCTGGTTCACTTCTCTTGCTCCTAGTTGTGTGCGTAGCCCCCAGGATATGTTCTACTACTTCCCTGAGAAATATTTCCCTGCCATAAGAAGCAAGATACCTTGAAGGGAAATATACAACTTTGCTCAAGCTGAAGAAGAGAGTCTCCCACAAGCTTGGGGAGGCTCATCCAGCTACTGAATGCTTTACCTGATCACTCTCTTGAGAAGAATGAAATACTTGATATCTTCTATAATGGACTAGCCGATGCTTGCAAACACCACCTAGATAGTTGTGCTGGTTGTGTTTTTAGGGAACGAACCGTAGAACAAGCTGAGATTCTACTGAATAACATCTTGTGCAATGAGAATGCTTGGACTATTCCCGAACCACCTCCTAAGCCAACTCCGAACAAAAGAGGTATTCTTTTCCTCAGTCCTGAAGATATGCAAGAAGCCAAGAAATCTATGCGGGAGAAAGGCATTAAATTTGAAGATGTCAAAAATCAACCACCTATCGAAGAGATCCATGGTCTCGATAACCCGATACAGGTAGTAGAAGTAAATTCTCTCCATAGGTTTAATGAGAGTGATATTCCTTTTGATAAACCTGCTAGCCTATGCCTGGATGAGTTTGATAGCTTTGTTGCCAAACAACAGAGTTTCAATGATTATGTTAGTAGACAATTGGAACAGAATGCTCGTATGCTTAGTCATTTAAGTGCTTGTGTGGACAGAAATGTCAATGATCTTAAGCTTCTGAGTAAACATGCCTCTATGGTTACTACTCACGTAGAACAAGTACTTAAAGCTCAGAATGACTTGCTCAATGAGTTGAATGACAATTCTGTCAGAGTCGTTACTAGAGGCGGTAGAATGACCTAGGATCCTTTGTATCCCGAGGGTCATCCGAAGATAATTGAACAAGATTCTCAAGGAGTTAGCACTGATGCACCTAGTCATCCTAGAAACAAGAAGAAAGATGACAGGAACCTGCACGCTAGCAACCCTGTTGCTGCTACACCTGAGAGTCCAAACGATGCCTCTGTCTGTGATGCTGAAACACAATCTGGTGATGAACATGAGCCTAATGATGATATCAATAGTGATGTTCATGTCGATGCTCAACCTAGCAATGATAAGGATGTGGAGATTGAACCTAGTGTTGAACTTGATAACCCACAGCCTAAGACTAAGAGATACGATAAGCATGACTTCGCTGCTAGGAAGCATGGTAAAGAAAGGGAACCATGGGTTCAGAAACCTATGCCCTTTCCTCCTAAACCATCCAAGAAAAAGGATGATGAGGATTTTGAGAGATTTCTTGAAATGATCAGACCTGTCTTTCTACAAATGTGTTTGACAGATATGCTCAAAATGTCTCTGTATGCTAAGTACATGAAAGATATTGTGACTAATAAGAGGAGGATACCTGAGGTTGAGATCTCCGCCATGCTTGCCAACTATACCTTCAAGGGTGGAACTCCTAAGAAACTAGGTGACCCCCGTGTGCCCACTATACCTTGCTCCATTAAAGGCAACTACGTTAGAACTGCTTTATGCGACCTTGGATCCGGTGTTAGTGTTATGCCTCTCTCTCTTTATCGTAGACTTGAACTAGATAAGTTGACACCCACTGAAATCTTTGTGCAAATGGCCGACAAATCAACTGCTTTCCCTATCAGCATTTGCGAGTTTGTGCTTGTTGTGTTTGCTAACACCACTATCTTAACATACTTTGTTATCTTGGATATTCCTGAGGACGATGCCATGACGGTCATCCTCAGAAGACCCTTTTTAAACACTTCAGGGGCTCTTATAGATTGCAACAAAGGCAATGTCACTTTCCATGTCAACGGTAATGAGCATACGATGCACTTTCTGAAGAAACAATATCGAGTACATTGCATCAATGTTATCGAAAAAACTTCATCGATACTTATTGGGAGCTTTGAATGCCCTATTCCTCGTGTCAAGATGAAGTATGATTTGCTTGTTGGTGAGATACACATCCCCATTGAGGTGACCTAGTGACTATTTGAAAATTCTCTGTCTCTTTTGCGATCCGAAAAGGTTTGTGAAAGAGGCTTGATCAACCCCCATTAACGGATTTATTTAGATGACCATGAGATGGATGAATCAAGGAGTCACAAACCTCTGTTCCAAGGTTTCACTTTTAGTTGCTTAGAAGAAAAATGATAGGTTTGTTTAGTTTTCCCTGTTTTTTGTTTTAGCGTCCGGTAGAAAAGTACCCCGCAAATAAAAGTTCTGTGAACACTGTGAAAATCAAGTATGATTTTTTCTGGACTTTTTGAAAAATACTGGAACAAAGAGTCTATCTGGGGGCCACCCAGGCTTGTGGGACCCACAGGCACCCCCTCCACTCATTCTTGCTCTCATCCGCTTCTCCTACGTCCAGAAAAAATCGTTTCGCGGCTCAAACCCGTGTTCTTGCTCCTCTTGGTGGGATTTTCGATCTCTTTGCTCAAATCACCATTCTCCGAACTGTTTTGGAGAAATTACTCCTTGGTAAGTGACTCCTCCATTGGTCCAATTAGTTTTTGCTCTAGTGCCTTATACTCCGCGTATTTTTGCTGCCTTGGTGACCATGTTCTTGAGCTTTGCATGCTAATTTTAGATGGTCCCAAGTAGTTTTGATGTGTAATATGGTCTCTAGGCATTTGTTGGAGTAGTTGCTATGCGTTTCATTGAGCCTTGTTCTCTTTTCCATAGAATCACTAAAAATTTCAGAAATTTTCAAAGATAGAAAAGGGAAAACATGAGGAGGTTCTTAAGAGGCTCTTCAAGCCGTGACCCCAAGGATGATGGGAGTGAGAAGAAGCCCAAGTATCTGGTCCCTCGAGTCGTAGAAGTTCGAGCATGCAAATGGCCAAGCGACGTATTCATACGCGCCGCTGCAATTTATGAGGACTTTTATCACTTGGTGGATAATGCAGGCCTTACCGCCTTCGTTGAAGATAAGTGTCTGCAATACCTCCTCCTCACTAATATCTTCGTACAAAGCTTTAACTTCTATTCGAGGAAGAATCCTCCTATGGTTGAGTTTAAACTTTATGATATCCCCCAGTGCATGTCACTCCAGGATTTTTGCAATGTTTGCAAATTACCTTATCTTGGGGATATTCATGAACCTCGTCCACGGGACTTGGAAGCTTTCATCGGTACAATTGTTGTAGGAGAGGAGAGAGGAGTGTCTTGTGCTAGAGCTGCTATCATTCATTTTCCCATGCTTCGGTACTTCTCATTATTTCTGGGAAAATGTTTGATTGGCCGTGGGAAAGCTGGGTCACTTAGTTCCCCAGATCTTGCGGTCTTGCGTGAAGCCCTTTATAACGATACAACTTATAGCTTGGGCGCTATAGTAGCTCAAGGTTGAACCTGAACCGTTCTAAAGGTGTTGTCTATGGAGGTATCTATGCTACCCATCTTGCCAGACACTTTGAGATACCCATTAGATTGGACGAGGAAGAAGAGGTCCTTCTTCCCGAGAGATATCTAGATTACGATAGCATGGTTCGCCATGACTTTCTTGATAGAGATATAAGTAGAAGGATGATTTATAACCTGGTGTTTAGTTAGGGTACTCGTGAGACTATTACTTTGCCTGATCCTTCTTTGTTCAATCTTCATGCAGACAGGTACACTATTATGAGCTTGGCCATCTACGCATATTGGGGCCTAGCCCAACCACAGGTGCCCGTGCCCGAGCCACCAGTCAAGTACCAGACGCCAGTTTATCAGTGGGAGCCAGAGGAGCTCACACAGTAGTGGCATCCTCAGTCCACTCCGGAGTACCCCAGAGCTGGTTATTTCCATCCTTGGGAGTAGACCAAGTTAGGCTAAAATCCTAAGCTTGGGGGAGTACGTGTTCTCACCGACTTTACATTCTTGCTTATGCTTTCACTTTGTTCATCGGTGTTCACACTTTGCCATTGTATCATCCATGCTAGTTTATTTTTCTCGCTTTCTTTTCACGTGTCTGTCTAGTTTGAGAAAACCCAAACAGATTTTCTTTTTTTTCTTTTTCTTGTTGGGAGCTTTCCCTTGTAAATAGTTTTATTTTTCTTTGGGTCAAGGTAGAAGATATTGGTTACAATGTTTAGTGGCTCTCGCATGCATACCAGTTTAGCTATCAAAGAGCCATATTACTTTGTCTTCTCCTTTTGTGTTTGCCTGCAGATTCTAGCTTTAGTCCAATGCACGAGCACGCGTATTATTGTTCACATCGTTCGGTCGTGCAAGTGAAAGGCAATAATGACGATATATGATGAAGTGACTGAGCCTGGAAAAGCTGGTATGAACTCGATCTATTTTGTTTTTGTAAATATGACTAGCTCATCATGCCTGATTTAGCTTTGTTGTGAGAGAAACATGTTTGCAATGACAACTTAGAGATCATAGTTGATTATGCCATGCTTACTTAGCTAGGAGCTTATAATGATTTGTCTTGGATGCCCACATGAATGTTGAGATGAATGTGTTGTAGTATGATAGGATGGTATCCTCCTTTGAATAGTTCAAGTGGCTTGACTTGGCGCATGTTCACGCATGTAGTTGAAACAAAATCAACATAGCCTCTATGATGTTCACGTTCATGGTGATTTATGTCCTACTCGTTCTTGCACTCAATAGTAGTTAATCTCAATGCATTTTGATGACTGTTGTCGCTCTCTTGTTGGTCGCTTCCCAGTCTTTTGCTAGCCTTCACTTCTACTAAGCGGGAATACTGCTTGTGCATCCACTTCCATAAACCCAAATTTGTTACATGTGAGTCCACCATACATACCTATGTGCGATATCTACCTCCCGTTCCAAGTAAATTTGCATGTGCCACTCTCTAAACCTTCAAGAAATAATTTGTTTTGCATGCCCGAACTGCTCATGTGGTGACAGGGGTCTATTGGTATCTTCCATGCTAGGCATGTTATCCTCGATATGTGTTTATTCACTATCATTCACGAGAAAGGGGTCGGTAATTGGAATTCCCAGTTCCATGCTCAAATCGAAAATATAATTGCAAACAAAACTCCCCCAGGATTGATGTTGGTTTGGACGGTACTCGAGGATACGGCTAGCCGTGGAGTGTGATTGATTGGTGGTGGGGGAGTCAAAACTTTACTTTTCTGTTTGGGAACCGCCTATAGCATGTGTAGCGTGGAAGATGTTGAGAACTCTTAGTCATTGCGTTGACAATGAAAGCATGCCACCCAAAATTATTATCTCTGTTTTAAAAGCTTGAGCTCTGGAACCTCTCCAAATCAATGCTTCCCTCTACGAAGGGCCTGTCTATTTATGTTCCTGTTGAGTCATCCTCCTCTTATAAAAGCACCAATTAGAGAGTACCTCTATCATTTTTATGCTTTGCTTTTAACTGTGTTGAGTGTGACTATGGCTGGATCTTCATTGCCTTGAATTACAATGTTTAGTCAGCCCTTGGTATTTGAAGGTGCTCTGCATTTATGTTTTGCGGTCTCAGAAAGAGCTAGCGAGATACCATCGATTCGTACTGCTTCATGTTGTTTTGATTGAAGTGTTGACGTTTGAGACTTATTATTATTTGCTCGCTAGTTGATTATGCCATTGACATGAGTTTACCGTGAGACCTAGATGTCATTTGCTTATGTGGTTTACTTGTGATCTTGCTGAAATTATGGTTATGAGTTAGACATAGTTGCAACAACAAGATCAAACAGAGTTCGTCAAAGTTTTTCTTTTGTGTCTTTCAGTTTATCAACTTAATTGCTTGAGGACAAGCAAGGCTTTAAGCTTGGGGGAGTTGATACGTCTCCGTCGTATCTACTTTTCCGAACTCTTTTGCCCTTGTTTTGGACTCTAATTTGCATGCTTTGAATGGAACTAACCCGGACTGACGCTGTTTTCAGCAGAATTGCCATGGTGTTGTTTTTTTGCAGAAATAAAAGTTATCGGAATGTCCTGAAAATTTACGGAGATTTTTTCTGGAATAAAAGAAAAATATATGCGCAAAGATCCACCGGAGGAGGTGGACCAGTGGGCCACAAGCCCACAGGCCGTGGCCACCCCTCCTGGCCGCGCCGTGAGGGCTTGTGGGGCCCATGTGGCTCCACCGCCCCCAAACTCAGCTCTATTTATTCCGTCTCACCCGGAAAAAATCAGAGAGAAGGTTTCATCGCGTTTTGCGATACAGAGGCGCCGCCACATCCTGTTCTTCATCTGGAGGGCAGATCTGGAGTCCGTTTCGGGCTTCGGAGAGGGGAAATCGTCGCCATCGTCATCATCAACCTTCCTCCATCGACTATTCCATGATGCTCTTCATCGTTCGTGAGTAATCTCATCATAGGCTTGCTGGACAATGATGAGTTGGATGAGATCGATCATGTAATCGAGTTAGTTTTTGACGGGGATTGATTCCTAGTATCCACTATGTTCTAGATTGATGTTGCTACTACTTGGTTATGCTTAATGCTTGTCACTAGGGCCCAAGTGCCATGATTTCAGATCTGAACCTATTATGTTGTCCCCAATATATGTGTGTTTTAGATCCTATCTTCCAAGTTGTAGTCACCTACTATGTGTTATGACCCGGCAACCCCAGAGTGACAATAGCCGGAACCACTCCTGGAGATGACCACAGTATGAGGAGTTCATGTATTCACCGCGTGTTAATGCGTGGGTCCGGTTCTTTATTAAAAGGAGAACCTTAATATCTTATAATTTCCATTAGGACGCCGCTGCCACGGGAGGGATGGAATAGATGTCATGCAAGTTCTTTTCCCTAAGCACGTATGACTACATATGGAATACATGCCTACATTAGATTCACGAACGGGAGCTAGTTACGTATCTCTTCGTGTTATAGCTGCTACAGGATGAATCACATCCATCACCGATCCACTGCTTACGAGTCTTTTACTACTAGTCCTCGCTACGTTACTTTGTCTAGGCTTATCCCTTGCTACAAAAGGGATTGGGCCACTTTGCTGCTACCGCTTTCACCTGGCTACTACTGTTGCTACTGTTGTTACTCTGCTGCTGCTACTACTGTTGTTCCTTGCTACTTGGCTGTTACTTGTTGCAAGACCTTTTCCAACACCATTGCCGGGGACGAATATTTCCCGTCCATGTGCAACCTACTGGCTCCATTGATACAACAGTTAGGAATAGTCTGCCTTGTCAACAGATCGTTTCTGGCACCGTTGCTATCATACTACTTTGCTACTGATACTTTGCTTGCAGACACTAATCTTTTAGGTGTGGTTGAATATGACAAACTCAGCTGCTAATACTTGAGAATATTCTTCTGCTTCTTCTTTGGCGAACCAACAAATTTGGGTTGAATACTCTACCCTCGAAAACTGCTGCGATCCCATACGCTTGTGGTCATCAAAGACCCAAACTGTAAATGTAGCATGTGATCGTGTCATTTTGTTGCTATTGTTTTCTGCATGTCAAGTATTCATTCCTATGACCACGAGATCATGTAACTCACTAACACCAGAGGAATACCTTGTGTGTATCAAACGTTGCAACGTTACTGGGTGACTATAAAGGTGCTCTACAGGTATCTCCGAAGGTGTCCGCTGAGTTAGCATGGATCAAGACTGGGATTTGTCACTCCATGTGACGGAGAGGTATCTCGGGGCCCACTCGGTAATACAACATCACATATAAGACTTGCAAGCAATGTGGCTAAAGTGTTAGTCATAGGATCTTGTATTACAGAACGAGTAAAGAAACTTTCCAGTAACGAGATTGAAATAGGTATAGGGATACCGACGATCAAATCTCGGGCAAGTAACATTCTCAAGGACAAAGGGAATGGTATACGGGATTATATGAATCCTTGGCACAGAGGTTCAACCGATAAGATCTTGGTAGAATATGTAGGATCCAATATGGACATCCAGGTCCCTCTGTTGGATATTGACCGGGGAGTGTCTCAGGTCATGTCTGCATAGTTCTCAAACCCGCAGGGTCTGAACACTTAAGGTTCGGTGACGTTTCGGTATAGTTGAGTTATAGGTGTTGGTGACCGAAGGTTTTTTCGGAGTCTCGTATGAGATCATGGACGTCACAAGGGTTTCCGGAATGGTCCGGAAACGAAGATTGATATATAGGATTGTTTCATTTGGCTTCTGGAAAGATTTCGGGCATTACTCGCAGTTTACCGGGAGTGACGAATGGGTTCTGTGTTTTTACCGGGAGGGGGCTACCCACCCGGGAGAGAACCTAATAGCCCATGGGTGCTGCACCAGCCCTTGGTGGGCTGGTGAGGCCAGTCCAATAGGGCTATTTCGGCCAAGAGGAAAAAATCAAAGGAGAGAAAAAAGGAAAGAAAAAAAGAGGAGGTGGGAAAGAAGGAAGGGACTCCTCCCTCCAAACCAACTTGGAGGAGGATCCCTCCTCCCTCTCGACCGGTGCCCTAGGGAAAAGCCCCACCCCTTGGCTCCTCCTATATATACTTGAGGTTTAGGGCTTTTTGAGAAACAACTTTGCAACGTGCAAGCCTAAACCTCTACTTCGTATTTCTTCCTCTAGATCGGTTTTCTGTGGAGCTCGGGCGGAGCCCTGCAAGAATAGATCATAACCATCACCGGTGCACCGTCACGCTGCTGGAGAACTCATCTACATCCCCGTCTGTATTGTTGGATCAAGAAGACGGAGATCGCCGTCGAGCTGTACGTGTGCTGAATGCGGAGTTCGGTGCTAGATCGGGACGGATCGTGGGACGACGGTGATTTGAATCACGAAGCTATTCCATTACATCAACCGCGTTTCTTAACGCTTCTCGGCTAGCGATCTACAAGGGTATGCGGATCCGATCTCCCTTTCATAGATGAACATTACAATTGATAGGTCTTCGTGTGCGTAGGAAATTTTTTGTTTCCCATGCAATGTTCCCCAACAGGCTTCGCCTAAGCACCGCTGAAATTAGACTAGAGGAGAAATGGATCTATAGAGAGGGCAACACATGGTTGATTGTTGTTGTCTCAAAAACCTCAAAACTCCAGTATATATAGGAGGAGAGGAGGGAGGTCGTCGGCCCTAGGACTGCCCCTTTAGGTCGGCCGATGTGGGAGGAGAGGAGGAGTCCTCCTCCAATCCTACTCCTAGTAGGATTCCCCTTCCACTTGGAAACCTTTTCCACATTTTGTATTTTTCCTTTATTTTTCACTCTAGCGGCATGGGCCCTTAGAGGTGGCTTCGGCCAGCCCACCAGGGGCTAGTTTGCCTCCTCTCTTGGCCCATGAAGCCCTAGGGTCATTACACCCCTCCCAGTGGTCCCCCAGCACCCTCCCGACACTCCGAGTACTATATCGATGAGCCTGAAACCTTTCCAATGACCAAAACAGGACTTCCTATATATCAATCTTTACCTCCGGACCATTCCGGGGCTCCTCATAACTTCCGGGAGCTCATCCGAGACTCCGAACAACCTTCGGCCACAAACCCCTATAACTCAATTATACCGAAACGTCATCGAACATTAAGTGTGCTGACCCTGCGGGTTCGAGAACTATGCACACATGATCGAGACACTCTCCGTTCAATATCCAATAGTGGGACAAGGACGTCCATATTGGATCCTACATATTCTACGAAAATCTTTATCGATTGACCCTCTATGTCAAGGATTCAGTTAATCCCGTATGAAGTTCCCTTTGTCCTTCGGTATGTTACGTGCCCGAGATTCGATCGTCGGTATCTTTGTACCTAGTTCAATCTTGTTATCGGCAAGTATCTTTACTCGTTCTGTAATACAAGATGTCGTGACTAACTCCTTAGTCACATTGCTTGCAAGGTTTACTATGTTATTGTATTACCTAGTGGGCCCCGACATACCTCACCGTCACACGGAGTGATAAATCCCAGTCTGGATCCATGACAACCCAACTGACACCTTCAGAGATACCTGTAGAGCACCTTTATAGTCACCCAGTAACGTTGCAACGTTTGATACACACAAGGTATTCCTCCGCTGTCTGGTAGTTGCATGATCTCATGGTCATAGGAACAGATACATTGACATGCAGAAAACAGTGGCAATAAACTAACACAATCATATGCTACGTTTATAGTTTGGGTCTTGGCCATCACATCATTCTCCTAATGATGTGATCCCGTCATCAAGTGACAACACTTATCTATGGCTAGGAAACCTTAACCATCCTTGATCAACAAGCTAGTCAACTAGAGGCTCACTAGGGACATTGTATTGTCTATATATCCACACATGCATTTATGTTTCCATTCAATACTATTATAGCATGGATAATAAACGATTATTTTCAAATAGGAAATATAATAATAACTATTTTATTATTGCCTCTAGGGCATATTTCCAAGATCTGCTACTCATGGGACAACAAATGTTTGGACGCACAAGAAGGCGATCAGATCGCCCGCGCCATGGCGTGAGTAGGACCCATCCTACGACATCGATTGAATGATCGAAGCCCCGATCTCCCGATCATCGGAATCATTGAGCATACCTTCCCGTAAGGTATTCGATTATTTCTGATTGCAAACAAACCAATGTGCTTCCACACTCGTAATCTTTCACACTTGAATCCGTAGCGGTTTTTTGAGAGCCCGAGGGATATAGCTATGACAGCCCGAGCCCGACGCTCCAAAAGATTCCCCTTTTAGTATGTTCTCGTCGTGTGATTCGTGTGGTTGTCGCATTCATCATCGCATCATGCACATCATCTGCATTGCAGCGGCACTCAGTTGCCTCCAGTTTTCAAAAATTGCATCCGTTATTACTTGCCAGTTCTCTACATTATCGTTGTTGCCCGATTTGAGACCAAACACACACGCACGCGCGCGCAACATCGGTAAAATGTTTCTGTTAAAAGTGTGTATAAATTTTTCTCGGATTGGGTTGAAACTTGGCAAGCGGTCTTATTTTAATGTAGGTAGGCCGCTTGCCAAATTTCATCGCAATCAGAGTCCGTTTGATACCCGAACGGTCAACCGTAGCGGCACCGTCATCGATCTATCGTCGGACGTTTTTTCGGTGTTTAAAATCTCGTTCCCGGGCGGCAACTTCCCTCTCATATTAACCCAACACCCCCTCTACACAGCCACTAAGCCCAACTAGCCCCTAGCCATCACCGCAGCCGTCCCATCGCGATCTTGCGATCCAAATTTGAACAAAAACTGCTAACCCTAGCCCCGTTTCCCTATATAACCAACCCCCTAGTAATTTTCGGACCTACCCCAGCCACCGCCCTTGATTTCTGCGCCCCTCCTAACCCTAGCCGCCAGCCGCTCCCACCTCCAGCCACAGGCACGCAAAAACCCAGATCGGGCCCTGGGAAGCCCATCTGAGCCCAATCCCGAGCTCCCTCCAGTACCTTTCATAGCGAGCCGCACCAAGGGCTTCTCCTCGCTACTCGTTGACCATGTCGCCCTGCTCGTCGTCGGCGATCGCCGGAACACCCTCGCCAGAAAGCCTCGCCGGAATCTAGCCGAGCACCGCCGTCCCTCTCCTCCCTTTCATTCCTCCTCTCACTCTCATCTTCCCTCTCTCTCTTTTGCAGGAGGAGCTTCAGCCGCCGCCACCTGTGGCCGTTGCCGCCCTCAAGGGCCCCAGCCTCACCGGATCTGGTCGGATCCGAGGCGGCCCGAAGACCCCCATCCCCGCCGATCTGGTGCTTGGCTGGTAGCCGCCGCCATGGCCTCATGGTCTCGCTCCAGCGGGCGATGGGAGGGAGATGAGGTGCTCCCGTGGGCCTCCTGCCCGAGCCGACCCAATCCCACAAGCCGGCCCAACTAGGAGCAGCTAGCTCCAACCCTCCCGCGTAGGACGACCCCCAGCCTCCAACTGGCCCTGCCTCCCCTCGATCCGACCGGAAGGCCAAGGGTGAGCACCCCGCTGCACTACCATATTCTACGCCATAGGCGCTAGATAATTATCTTGCGTCGCGTGCTAATTTAGCCCATCATATTGTTTCTGCCCATAGTATTTTTATTAACCTACAATTTAATTATTTTTAGGAAACATGCATTATTTTCAAACGCTCGTAGCTTTTAATCAGTATGTCGGATCGCAACAAGTCATATATGTAAAATGTGTCGAATTGCATGTAGATTAATATTTTCCAACTCCCATGCATATTCAAAACTGTTAACCTTGTTGTTTGCCTCATTTTGCATGTCGACGTGTTAGAAATGGTTTAGTTCGTAGTTATTTAACCATAGCACCGTTGGAGATGAGCCATATACGTAAATGGACTGGAATGACGAGTAGAATCATGTGAACCACTTTGTTTTTCCGTTTAACAAACATAAAATGTGGTTAGGACAAATCGGGACAGAATTAGAATGTAACGTGTTGGGTTAGTTCGGAGACGCTATATGTCGTTTCCGGCCTCATTTGAAATGCCTAGATAGGTAGATTATTTGTACTTCACCTCGTGCCATGTTTAACAACATTTAATATGTCGTGTTAATAATTAGGAGTGAACTATGTGGAGTTTCGTCAATATGCAACTCGTTGCATATTGAGCTTCACTTAATGTGTAGTGTTTGCGTGATGTGATCTGGCATGCCTTGCATAATTGAAATGGACATGCATCATATTAGGGTGTGCATCATGTCGTGCATGTTTCCTGGTGAATATCGTGTGTTGTTTCTTGTTTTGGGTTTGCTTCGTCTCGATAGAGTCCGCAAGCGTGTCGAAATGTGAGGATCCGTTCGACTATGTCGGTTCGTCTGCTTCATCGAGTCATTGTTCTTCCAAGCGGGATCTCAGGCAAGATGATCATTTCCCTAGATACCATTACTATAATTGCCATGCTAATTGTTTCGTTTCTATCATTATGTCTCGCTGCCTACCACCTGTTAAATATCAACCTCCCTACATTGCCATGAAAACTTCTAATCTTTCCACTACCCAACTAACCTTATTTGGCTATGTTACCGCTTTCACATCCTTCGGTTAGCGTTGCTAGTAGCAGGTACAGTTGCTTCCATGTGCAAGCATGGGTTCCTTGTTATATAACCATATTATTTCTAATTAATTTAATACACATATATACTTGGTAAAAGGTGGAAGGCTTGGCTTTCTAACCTGGTGTTTTGTTCCACCTTTGCCCCCTTAGTATCGGCTATCGGTGTTATGTTCCATAAATGAGTGCTCCTAACATGCTTGGGGTTGTAATGGGGACCCCCTAGATTCTCGTTTTGGACAAAACTCGTCTCGCACGACCAAACATTGGTATTATATTTGCCCAACATGATTATCCCATTAATACAGAATACATAGGGCGTCATGAACCCGAGGGGTATTCAACAGATTACAGGGGGGGAAGTGATGCTGGTGTTGTTCCCGAACAGAGCCACTAGCGGGGCCACCCGGGGCAACTCGAGGGAAGTGTATCCGGCCATCATACGTATTGCCCATCCGTCATGTCCTGGGAATGAGATATGCGGCTCCTATCGGGATCGTTGACACGTCGAACGGCTTTGCTGGACTTGTTTTACCTTTCTCGAGCATCTTGTGCAAGGGATTCCGAGGACAGTTTGGGTCATCTCGAGGTTGAGGTTTTCCAATAGGAACCCGAGGAGATCACAGGTTTTCCCTGATCGAGGTCATTCCATCGCAGCGTGTGGTAGTTTGTGATGGACTAGTTGGAGCACCCGTGAAGGGTTAAATCATTCGGAAAGTCATGCCCGCGATTATGTGGCAATGTGGAAACTTTGTTTAATATCCGGTTCTAGAAAACTTGATGTAAGCTTAATCAAAATATGCCAACTGTGTGTGTAACCGTGACTCTCTCTTCTCGTGAGTTTTATATCCGGAAGAGGACACCGTGGGGTTATGTCTGAAGTAAGTAGGTGTTCAGGATCATTCATTTGATCATTATTAGTTCACGTCCGTTTATGCATAGATCATCCCCCTCTTTTATTCTTGTACTCGTAAGTTAGCCACCTCAAATAAATGCTAGTCGCTTGCTGCAGCCTCACCACTTAACCATACCCCACCGATTAAGCTTTGCTAGTATTGATACCTTTGGAAATGAGATTGTTGAGTCCCTGTGGCTCACAGATTACTACAACACTAGTTGCAGGTGCACGTGCAAGTGCAAATAAAGAGTTACTATGACGTGAGCACATTAATTGTTCATTTGGAGTTTCTTATTCTTCATCGATCTAGGGTGGGGTCCTGGCCGGCAGCCTGAGATAGCAAGGACGGACGTCGTTCTTTTATCATTTGTTTTCGTCTGTAGTCTGACCCTGCTCTTCTTAATAATGATTGAATATATTATTGTATTGATGTGACTGATGTAGCTTGTGGCGAGTGTAAGCCAACTCCATATACTCATCTTTGAAGTACATGTACTTGTAACGATGTCCATTCTTGCGAAACCACGAGATGCATTTCTATCCCTGTAGAGGCCCTCAGGCAAAAATAAGGATAGGACCGCATATTGGGCATTACAGTAGCATGTGATAACGGGATCACATCATTAGGAGAATGATGTGATGTACAAGACCCAAACTATAAAACGTAGCATGTGATCGTGTTATTTTGTTGCTATTTTTTTCTACATGTCAAGTATACGTTCCTATGACCATGAGTAGATATGGTTATATTTACTTGATGAAGCACAAGTGTGAAACATTTGAAAAGTTCAAGAAATTTGAGAGTGAATTTGAATATCATCGTAACAAGAAGATCAAATTCCTACGATCTGATCGAGGAGGTGAGTATCTTAGATAAGAGTTTGGTGCTCACTTAAGACAATGTGGAATTATTTCACATTTGACACCGCCTGGAACACCACGGTGTAATGGTGTGTCCGAACGACGTAATCATACTTTATTAGATATGGTGCATTCTATGATGTCTCTTACGATTTGTCATTATCGTTTTGGGGCTATGCATTGGAGACAATTGCATTCACTTTAAATATGGCACCATCAAAATTCATTGATACGACACCATATGAACTGTGGTATGGCAAGAAGCCAAAGTTGTCATTTCTTAAAGTTTGGGGATGTGATGCTTATGTCAAAAAGCTTCAGCCTGAAAAGCTGGAACCCAAAGCGGAAAAGTGCGACTTCATAGTTTACCCAAAAGAGACAGTTCGGTATACGTTCTTTCTCAAATCCGAGGGCAAAATGTTTGTTGCTAAGAACAGAGCTTTTCATGACAAAGAGTTTCTCTCGAAAGATTTGATTGGGAGGAAGATAGAACTTGATGAGGTTATAGAGCCCTTTCTTCAACTAGATGGTGGCGCAGGACTGAAAGAAGTTTCTGTCGAGACTACACGAGTTGAAGAGGAAACTAATGATAATTATCATGAAACTTCAGATCAAGTTGCTATCGGACCTCGTAGGTCGACAAGGGCACGTACTGATCCTGAGTGGTACAGGAATCATGTTTTGTCAATCATGTTATTAGACAACAATGTGTTGGGGAATGTTGCATGGGAAACAAAAAATTTCCTACGCACACGAAGACCTATCATGATGTCCATCTACGAGAAGAGATTAGATCTACGTACCCTTGTAGATTGCTAAGCAGGAAACGTTAAGAAACAAGGTTGATGTAGTGGTACAGCTTCGTGATTCAAATCACCATCGTCCCATGATCCGTCCCACGATCCGTTCCGATCTAGCGCCGAACGGACGACACCTCCGCGTTCAGCACACGTACAGCTCGATGACGATCTCGGCCTTCTTGATCCAGCAAGAGAGATGGAGAAGTAGATGAGTTCTACGGCAGCGTGACGGCGCTCCGGTGGTGGTGATGATCTACTCCTGCAGGGCTCCCCCCGAGCTCCCACAGAAATCCGATCTAGAGGCAAAACTATGTGGAATAGGTTTGAGTTGCACGTGACAAAGTTGTGTCTCAAAAACCCTAAAACCACCAGTATATATAGGAGGAGGGGAGGGGCTAGCCTTGGGGCACAAGGGCCCCAAGGGTGCGCCAGCCAAAGGGGGATGAGGCTCCTCCTCCAATTTGGCTTGGGAAGGAGGAATCCTCCTCTTCCTTCCCACGTCCCTCTTTCATTTTTTTTCTTTCTTTCCTTTGGTTTTTTCACTTGTGGTGCCATAGCCCTCTTGGGCTGGCTCCACCAGCCCACTAAGGGTTGCTGCGCCACCCTAAGGCTATTGGGCTCACTCCCGGGTGGGTGGGCCCCTCCCGGTGAACACCCGGAACCCATTCGTCACTCCCGGTACACTGCCGGAAATGCCCGAAACTTTCCGGTGAACAAATGAAACCATCCTATATGTCAATCTCCATTTCCAAACCATTCCGGAAACCATCGTGACGTTCGTGATCTCATCCGGGAATTCGAACAACATTCGGTAACCACACAAACAACTCAACTATACTAAAACTTCATCGAACCTTAAGTGTGCAGACCCTACGGGTTCGAGAACTATGTAGACATGACCCGAGACACTCCTTGGTCAATATCCAATAGCGGGACTAGGATGCCCATATTGGATCCTACATATTCTCCGAAGATCTTATCAGTCGAACCTCAGTGTCAAGGATTCATATAATCCCGTATGTCATTCCCTTTGTCCTTCGGTATGTTACTTGCCCGAGATTCGATCGTCGGTATCTGTATACCTATTTCGATATCGTTATCGGAAAGTCTCTTTACTCGTTCCATAATACAAGATCCCGTGACTTACACTTAGTCACATTGCTTGCAAGTCTTGTTTGTGATGTTGTTTTACCGAGTGGGCCCCGAGATACCTCTCCGTCACACGGAGTGACAAATCCGACTTTTGATCCATAGCAACTCAACGGACACCTTCGGAGATACCTGTAGAGCACCTTTATAGTCGCCCAGTTACGTTGCGATGTTTGATACACACAACGTATTCCTCCGGTGCCAGGGAGTTATATGATCTCATGGTTATAGGAATAAATACTTGACACGCAGAAAACAATAGCACCAAAATGACACAATCAGATGCTACATTCATAGTTTGGGTCTAGTCCATCACATGATTCTCCTAATGATGTGATCCAGTTATCAAGTGACAACACTTGCATATAGTCAGAAAACCTTGACTATCCTTGATCAACTGGCTAGCCAACTAGAGGCTTGCTAGGGACATTGTTTTGTCTATGTATCCACATATGTATCTATGTTTTCATTCAATACAATTATAGCATGGATAAAAACGATTATCTTGAAATAGGAAATATAATAGTAACGATTTTGTCATTGTCTCTAGGGCATATTTCCATCAGCCTTCCATTAATCTAGTCCTCACATCGCCATGCGATTTACATTGTAATAAATCAAACACCCATACAGTTCTGGTGTTGATCATGTTTTGCCCGTGGAAGAGGTTTAGTCAGCGGATCTGCTACATACAGATCCGTGTGCACTTTGCAAATATTTACGTCCTCTCCTTCGACGTAGTCGCGAATGAGGTTGAAGTGTCGTTTGATGTGCCTGGTCTTCTTGTGAAACCTTGGTTCCTTTGCAAAAGCAATGGCACGAGTGTTGTCACAGAACAGGGTTATTGGATTTAGTGCGCTCGGCACAACTCCAAGATGTGTCATGAACTGCTTCATCCAGACACCCTCCTTAGCTGCCTCCGAGGCAACCATGTACTCCTCTTCACATGTAGAATCTGCTACGACGCTTTGCTTGGAACTGCACCACTTATCGCACCCCCATTAAGAATAAATACATATCTGGTTTGAGACTTAGTGTCATCTGGATCAGTGTCAAAGCTTGCATCGACGTAACCCTTTACGACGAGCTCTTCGTCACCTCCATGAATGAGAAACATTTCCTTAGTCCTTTTTAGGTACCTCAGAATATTCTTGACCGTCGTCTAGTGATCCACTCCTGGATTACTTTCAAACCTACCTGCCATACTTATGGCCAAGCTGACGTCTAGTCTAGTGCACAACATTGCATACATGATAGAATCTATGGCTGAAGCATAGGGGACGGAACTCATTTGCTCTCTATCTTCAGCAGTTGCTGGGCACTGAGTCTTACTCAATCGTATACCTTTTAACACTAGCAAGAACCCCTTCTTGGACTATTCCATTTTGAACTTCTTCAAAACTTTATCAAGGTATGTGCTTTGTGAAAATCCGATCAGGCGTCTCGATCTATCCCTATTGTTCTTAATGCCTAGAATGTAAGAAGCTTCTCCTATGTCCTTCATAGAGAAACATTTATTCAAGTAATCCTCTACGCTCTCCAAAAACTCCACGTTGTTTCCAATCAGCAATATGTCATCCACATACAATATTAGGAATGCCACAGAGCTCCCACTCACTTTCTTGTAAATAGAAGATTCTCCAACCACTTGTGTAAACCCAAATTCTTTGATCACCTCATCAAAGCGGTTATTCCAACTCCGTGATGCTTGCACCAGTCCATAAATGGATCACTGGATCTTCCATACTTTGTTAGCATTCTTTGGATCGACAAATCCTTCGGGTTGCATCATATACAACTCATCCTTAAGAAAACCGTCAAGGAACGTTGTTGTGACATCCATCTGCCAGATTTCATAATCGAAAAATGCAGCTACTGCTTACATGATTAGGACGGACTTAAGCATCGCTATCGGTGAGAACGTCTCATCATAGTCAACTCCTTGAACTTGTGAAAAACCCTTTTCCACAAGTCGAGCTTTATAAACGTTCACATTACCATCTGCGTCTATCTTCTTCTTAAAGATCAATTTGTTCTGAATAGCCTTTCGGCTTTCAGGTAATACATCCAAAGTCCACACTTTGTTTTCATACATAGATCCTATCTGGGACTTCATGGCCTCCAACCATTTGTTGGAATTCAGGCCCACCATTGCTTCTTCATAATTCGCAGGTTCTTTGTTGTCTAACAACATGATCGATAAGACAGGATTACCATACCACTCAGGAGTAGTACATGATCTTGTCGACCTGCGAGGTCCGATAGGAACTTGATCCGAAGTTTCATGATCATCGTCATTAACTTCCTCCTCAACTGGCGTCGCATCGACAGGGGTTTCGCCCTTCCTTGCGACACCATCTAGAAGGATTAGAGGTTCGACAACCTCATCAAGTTCTATCTTCCTCCCACTCAATTCTTTCGAGAGAAACTCCTTCTCAAGAAAAGCTCCATTATTAGCAACAAACACTTTGCCCTCGAATTTGATATAGAAGGTGTACCCAACTGTCTCCTTTGGGTAACCTATGAAGACGCACTTTTCCGCTTTGGGTTCCAGCTTTTCAGGCTGAAGCTTTTTTACATAAGCATCACATCCCAAAACTTTAAGAAACGACAATTTCGGTATTTTGCCATACCACAGTTCGTATGGTGTCGTCTCAACGGATTTTGATGGTGCCCAATTTAAAGTGAATGCAGCGAGCTCTAATGCATAACCCCAAAACGATAACGGGAAATCGGTAAGAGACATCATAGATCGCACCATTTCTAACAAAGTACGATTACAACGTTGGGACACACCATTACAATGTGGTGTTCCAGACGGTGTCAAATGTGAAACAATTCCACATTGTCTTAAGTGAGCACCAAACTCAAAACTCAGATATTCACCCCCACGATCAGAACGTAGGAACTTGATCTTCTTGTTACCACGATTTTCAAATGCACTCTGAAATTGCTTGAACTTCTCAAACGTTTCAGACTTGTGCTTCATCAAGTAGATATATCCATACCTACTCAAATCATCAGTGAAGGTGAGAAAATAACGATATTTACCGCGCACCTCCACACTCATCGGACCGCACACATCGGTATGTATGATCTCCAACAAGTCACTTGCATGCTCCATTGTTCTGGAGAACGGAGTCTTAGTCATCTTGCCCATGAGGCATGGTTCGCATGTGTCAAGTGATTCAAAATCAAGTGACTCCAAAAGCCCATCAGAATGGAGTTTCTTCATGCGCTTTACACCAATATGACCTAAGCGGCAGTGACACAGAAACATGGCGCTATCATTGTTAACTCTACATCTTTTGGTATGAGTGTTATGTATATGTGTATCATCGTTATCAAGATTCAATATGAACAATCATCTCACATTGGGTGCATGACCATAAAAGATATTACTCATAGAAATAGAACAACCATTATTCTTTGACTTAAATGAGTAACCGTCTCGCAATAAACAAGATCCATATATAATGTTCATGCTTAACGCAGGCACTAAATAACAATTATTTAAGTTCATAACTAATCCTGATGGTAACTAAAGTGAGACTGTGCCGACGACGATTGCATCAATCTTGGAACCATTTCCCGCACGCATCGTCACTTCATCCTTCGCCAACCTTCGTTTATTCCGTAGTTCCTGCTTCGAGTTGCAAATATGAGCAACAGAACTCGTATCGAATACCCAGGCACTAGTACGAGAGTTGGTTAAGTACACATCAATAACATGTATATCAAATATACCCGATTCTTCCTTGACCGCCTTCTTATCACCCAAATAGTTGGGGCAGTTGCGCTTCAAGTGACCCAGTCCCTTGCAATAATAACACTCTGTTTCAGGCTTAGGTCCAACCTTGGGTTTCTTCGTCGGATTGGCAACAAGCTTGCCGCTTTTCTTGGAGTTACCCTTCTTGCCTTTGTCGTTTCTCTTGAAACCAGTGCTCTTATTGACCATCAACACTTGATGCTCTTTCCGGAGTTCTGACTCTGCGACTTTCAGCATTGCGAATAACTCGCCGGGTGACTTGTTCATCCCTTGCATGTTATAGTTCAACACAAAGCTCTTATAGCTAGGTCGCGGTAATTGAAGAATTCTGTCAGTGATAGCCTCTTGCGGGAGTTCAATCCCTAGCTCAGCTAGACGGTTTGAGTACCCAGACATTTTGAGCACATGTTCACTAACAAACGAATTCTCCTCCATTTTGCAAGCATAGAATTTATTGGAGGTCTCATACCTCTCGATCCAGGCGTTCTTCTGAAAGATAATGTTCAATTCCTAGAACATCTCATATGGTCCATGACGCTCAAAGCGACGTTGAAATCCCGCCTCTAAGCCATACAAGACTGTACATTGAACTATTGAGTAGTCCTCCTTACGTGTGAACGAGTCGTTCAAAACATCTTGGCTAGATGTAGCGGGTGGTTCATCTCCTAGTGCAGCATTAAGGACATAATCCTTCTCCCCAGCTTGCAAGAGCAGCCTTAGATTACGAGCCCACTCTACAAGGTTGCTTCCATCATCGTTCAACTTAGCTTTCTCTAGGAAGGTATTAAAATTCAGGGTGACTACTGCGTGAGCCATTGATCTACAACACAAATATTGCAAAGTGGACTTAGAGTAGGGATTTTTCTCTAGTATAACTGTTGGAGAAACTAGAGATATTACGCAGGCTACCATGGGGAGCATTCATTTTCCTTTCTTGCATTACTTTGCCCTCTTCATAATTAGATGCATTAACGACAAGATTGAGCATTGTTGCCTCTGCGCACCTGACATGAGCATTCTTAAGAGCGCGGTAACGGGTGATAGAAGTTTCAACATGGGAGCTATAATAGCAAGGAGGCTAAATAATAATGCTAATGAGGGGGATATCTTTGGTAGGATCTATGCCACACGCATAGAAAATTATCTTGGAGTACCCATCCGTGAAGGATATCCCCTGCTCCATACAACTTTCCTTGATTGCGCCGCTATGACAAGCTATCAGTTCCTTGAGAGGGATAATGAATCCCTCCTATACCGGTTAATATTTAACCGAGAGTGTGTTTTCCATATTACCCTTCCTGCTCCTGCCTTCTTTGACTTTCAGGTAAAATGGAGATATTACATAACCACAGGAGAGGCAGAGGACTATGGGAGGGCGGCAAAGGTTGCTCGCCTCCGTGAGGCAGCTATTCAGGCGGTACCTGCACCGCTCACGTACAACCCCCATTATGATTTTGGGTTTCGCCGGACCATCCATGGGAGTAAACCAACTTAGGCCAAAAGCCTAAGCTTTGGGGACTACGTGTTTCTCACCGACTTTATATTCATGTTCACACTTTCGCTTTGATAGTCGGTGTTCACACTTTGCCACTGTATCATCCAAGCTAGTTTATTTCTTTTTTTCGTTTTCCTCTCGTGTGTTTGTCTACTTTGTGAAAACCCAAAAAGATTTCTGTTCTTCTTTTGCTTGTTGGGAGCTTTCTCGTGTAAATAGTTTTCTTTTTCTTTGGGTCAAGGTAGAAGACCATGGTTACAATGTTTAGTGGCTCTCGCATGCATATCTGTTTATCTGTCAAAGAGCCATATTACTTTGCCTTCTCCTTTGTGTTTATTTATGGATTCCAGCTTAGTCCAATGCACGGGCACTCTTATTGTTCACATCATTCGGTCATGCAAGTGAAAGGCAATAATGATAATATTTGATGAAGTGACTGAGCCTGGAAAAGCTGGTATGAACTCGATCTATTTTGTTTTTGTAAATATGACTAGCCCATCGTTCCTGATTCAGCTTTGTTGTGAGAGAAACATGTTTGCAATGACAACTTAGAGATCATAGTTTCTGATGCCATGCTTAATTAGCTAGGAGCTTATAATGGTTTGTCTTGAATGCCAACATGACTTTTGAGATGATTATGATGTAGTATGATAGGATGGTATCCTCCTTTGAATGATTCAAGTGGCTAGACTTGGCGCATGTTTACGCATGTAGTTGAAACAAATCAACATAGGCTCGATGATATTCATGTTCATGGTTATTTATGTCCTACTCATTCTTGCACTCAATGTTGGTTAATCTCAATGCATATTGATAACTGTTGTCGCTCTCTAGTTGGTCGCTTCCCAGTCTTTTGCTAGCCTTCACTTGTACTAAGCGGGAATACTGCTTGTGCATCCACTTCCATAAACCCAAAGTTGTTCCCTATGAGTCCACCATACCTACCTATATGCGATATCTACCTGCTGTTCCAAGTAAATTTGCATGTGCCACTCTCTAAACCTTCAAGAAATAATCTGTTTTGCATGCCCGAACCGCTCATGTGGTGACAAGGGGCGATCAGTATCTTCCATGCTAGGCGTGTTATCCTCGATACGTTTTTATTCAGAATCATTCATGAGAAAGGGGCCGCTAATTGGAATGCCCAGTTCCATGCTCAAATCGAAAAGATAATTGCAAACAAAACTCCCCCTCGATTGTTGTTGGTATGGACGGCACCCGAGGTTTGGCTAGTCATGGAGTGTAATTGATCGGTGGTGGGGGAGTCAAAACTTTACTTTTCTGTTTGGGAACCGCCTATAGTATGTGTAGCATGGAAGATGGTGAAAACTCTTGGTCATTGCGTTGACAATGAAAGCATGCCACCCAAAATTATTTATCTCTGTCTTCAAAGCCTGAGCTCTGGCACCTCTGCAAATCAATGCTTCCCTCTGCGAAGGGCCTATCTATTTATGTTTCTATTGAGTCATCCTCTTCTTCCAAAAAGCACCAATTAGAGAGCACCTATGTCATTTTTATGCTTTTCTTTTAACTGATATTGAGTATGACTGTGACTGGATTTTCTTTGCCTTGAATTACAATGTTCAGTCAGCCCTTGGTCTTTGAAGGTGCTCTGCATTTATCTTTTGCAGACTCAGAAAGAGCTAGCGAGATACCATCTGTTCATACTACTTCATGATTGTTTTGATTGAAGTATTGACGTTCGAAACTTATTATTATTGCTCGCTAGCTGATTATGCTTTGATATGAGTTCCTCTTGAGACCTAAATGTCATTGGTTATGTGGTTAGCTTATGATCTTGCTGAGAATCTGAATATGAGTTAGAAATAATTGCAACAACAAGATCAAACAGAGTTCGTAAAAGTTTTTCTTTTGTCTCTTTCAGTTTGTCAACTGAATTGCTTGAGGACAAGCAAGACTTTAAGCTTGGGGGAGTTGATACATCTCCGTCGTAACTACTTTTCCAAACTCTTTTGCCCTTGTTTTGGACTCTAATTTGCATGATTCGAATGGAACTAACCCGGACTAACATTGTTTTCAGCAAAATTGCCATGGTGTTGTTTTTGCGCCGAAATAAAAGCTCTCGGAATGACCTGGAAATTTACGAGGATTTTTTGTGGAATATATAAAAAATACTGGCGCAAGAATCAACCGGAGGGGTTGAGCGAGGAGCCCACAAGCCCTCCAGGCGCGCCCCCCCTGGCCGCGCCTAGCAGGCTTGTGGGGCCCTCAGAGCTCCACCGCCTCCAATTCCAGCTCTATTTAGTCCCTTTCTTCCGGAAAAAAATCAAGGAGAAGAGTTCATCGCGTTTTACGATACGGAGGCGCCGCCACCACCTGTTCATCCTGTGAAGGGCAGATATGGAGTCCGTTCTGGGCTCCGGAGAGGGGGGATCGTCACCGTCATCATCACCAACCTTCCTTCATCGCCAATTCCATGATGCTCTTCACCGTTCGTGAGTAATCTCAATGTAGGCTTGCTGAACGGTGATGGGTTGGATGAGATCTATCATGTAATCGAGTTAGTTTTGATGGGGATTGATCCCTAGTATCCACTATGTTCTGAGATTGATGTTGCTACTACTTTGCCATGCTTAATGCTTGTCACTAGGGCCCGAGTGCCATGATTTTAGATCTGAACCAATTATGTTCTCGCCAATATATGTGTGTTCTTGATCCTATCTTGCAAGTTGTAGTCGCCTACTATGTGTTATGACCCGACAACCCTGGAGTGACAATAGCCGGAACCACTCCCGGAGATGACCATAGTATGAAGAGTTCATGTATTCACTAAGTGCTAATGCGTTGTTCCAGTTCTCTGTTAAAAGGTGAACCTTAATATCCTGTAGTTTCAGTTAGGACCCCGCTGCCACGGGAGGGATGGACAATAGATGTCATACAAGTTCTTTTCCCTAAGCACGTATGACTACATACGGAGTACATGCCTACATTACATTGACGAACTGGAGCTAGTTACATATCTCCCCGTGTTATAACTGTTGTATGATGAATATCATCCGGCATAATGATCCATCACTGATCCAATGCCTACGAGTTTTTCCTACCGGTCCTTGTTACGTTACTTTGCCGCTAATGCTGTCACTGTTGCTGTTGTTACTCTGTCGCTACTGCTGTCACCGTTGCTACTATTTCTATCACACTACTTTCTACTAATACTTTCCTGCAGATACTAAGTCTTTCAGGTGTGGTTGAATTCACAACTCAAAAGCTAATACTCGAGAATTTTCTTTGGCTTCCGCTTGTGTCGAATCAACAAATTTGGGTTGAATACTCTACCTTCGAAAACTGTTGCGATCCCCTATACTTGTGGGTTATCAGTCACTATTAGGATTGTGTGATGTGGATGCAAGTGTAGGTGATGAGATAGTGAACATCACATGTGATAATGCACTATTTGGCCTTATGGATATCTATGTAGTTTTTTGATTTAACTTTGTGCCCACATGTTATATGCAAGTACCCAAGTATTATATATGTTTTTGGGGTACAAACATCCATGGAATCCATTGGTGGAATCATATTTCACTTTGGAGCACTTCCTGGAAATGCATATTTTTGTCTTGATGCCATGTTTAGGTCCTTATATTAAGTGGTGTGTTGGGCCTATGAGGATGAATCCTTGATGTGGCAGTAGTTGGTGAACCCCTCTACAACATGGAGTCTTTGTTGTATACATAGGAGTTTGTATGTGCTAGTTGTACCTTCTCAAAGTTGACATGTGGCTGAAATTGTCAGCTTTGTGAAAATCTGTGATTTTCACTAAGTCTGAGAAACTGCTGTTATTTTCTTCCCTTGTTGATGTGGTTGCACAAGATCATATGTTGGGAATCAGCCCATGCAACAAACTAATGTTTGTGAGCGTTTGGGTTTGTCTAGCTCTTTGTTAAATTTCATGCACTTTCACTTCCTGTAGATATCATTTTGGAGGCTGCCAAAATGCTTTAGAGCATAAGCAGCTGGTGAAAATCTGAGATTTTCACTAAGTCCCAGAAATCTGTTATTTTTGTTCAAGTTTGTGTCCATAAAGCTTCTCATGTGTGATGCCTTTGCAGTAGCTTCTTGCTCAGGCTTGTAGATCTTTTGAATGGCCTTTGCCACATATCTTCTTTGGCACATTTGGGTGTCTGTGGGTACTTTGAATGCTGTAGACAAGCTGCTATGATGCTGTTTAGATCAGATTGCATGTTTTAGTTGTTTTGAAACTTGTGTGAGTATTGTCGGTGGTGTGGTTAGTTTCTTTGCACCACCGCACCTCTAATTGATTGTTTGATCATGTGGCAACCTGGGGACACCAGAAGAGTGCCATTGGAGTGTGCTTGTGGTGGATTTGAACTGTAGGGCTCCATATCTTGTTTTGTAGTTTCCGGTTGATCCGTAGCTCCGTTCTCAACATTCTTTATAGGTTTTTGCATCGTTTTCTCATGATGCACCTGTTCATGCCATCTTCATGCATGTCAAGATATCTTAGTGTGAAGTTTTGTCCAGAAGTTATCTTCTCTTCTCATGCATATGCAAGTGACTAGAATAGTGATGCATGTTTCATTCTCATCTCATGCATCATGTTGGTTGTTGCATCATGTTGAGTTGGTGTTTATTGGCTGTTATTTTTACCTTGGGTAGCACCGGGATCAGAGAGCGAGTACATGGATTCTGGAGAGTGGAAGACATCATAGGCAAGATGACCGTGACCTTGATACTGTATCTAGCCTTCTTATGCTTAGAATCACGATTTCTTCGATATATGCTCGCTGCCTACCACTTGATAAAATGCCACATGTCATTTCCATGAAACCCAAACACCTTCCCCTCCTAGCTAATGTTGTTTGGCTAAGTAGGCTTGCTCAACTTCTAATGTTTAGCTTTGCTAGTTGCAGGTGCAAGCTGTCTCATGTGATAACATGAGTATTTTGATATAATTATGATTAAACTTCTATTTAATTAATGCACCTATATACTTGGTAAATGACGGAAGGCCTAGCCTTTTGTCGGGTGATTTGTTCCGTTATTGTCGCCTTAGTTTCGGCTACCGGTGTTTGTTTTCCATAACTAATCCCTCCTAACACGTTTGGGGTTGTTATGGGGACCCCCTTGATAAATCTTGTAGTGTTAAGACTTGTTCGGCAGGACCCAACATTGGTTTTAATTTGCTAATCACCTAATAATAATCTTGCATAGGGAATAGCTACCCCGAGGATTTAATCAACAACTCGGGCCAGTGCTCCTCATGAGTGTTGGTCCAAATTGGGCAGACTGCGAGGCCACCACAGGGAAACTTGAGGTTTGGTTCCTGTAGGCTTTTCCATCTGTCGTGTCCTGAGACTGAGATACACGGCTCATGTCAGGGTCATCGACACAACAGGAGGTCCTCCTAGGTTTGTCTTACCTTAGAGATATATCTTGTGTATAGGAATCCCGGTCAAACTTTGGGTCTCCTCAAAGTTGAGGTTTCCTCTAAGGAATCCGACGAGATCACGAGATTTGTGATAGAGGATTACTTTGTGGCCCGTGACCGTTTGTGATGGACTAGTTGGAGCACCCCCGCAGGGTTTAATCTTTCGGAAAGCAATGCCCGCGGTTGTGTGGCAACATGGATAATTTGTTAACATCCGGTTCTAGATAACTTGAACTAACTCTAATAAAACTGCCAACTGTATGCGTAACCGTGATTGTCTCTTTCGAAGACCTCTCTTCGATCGGGAACACGGTGGGGTTATGTTTGACATAAGTAGGTGTTCAGGATCACTTAGTGATCACCTAGTCTTCGGCCTCTCGCTTAAACCACCATATCATAACTCCGATCTTCGTAAGTTAGCCACCATATATGCTTAGGTTGCTGCAACCTAAACACTGAACCTTCCTCACCTAATAACTTGACTAGTTTTGGTACCAAGGTCATCCGATTGCTGAGTCCCCGTGGCTCACAGTTTACTACAACACCCCAACAGGTACAGGTACGCCCGACGCAGGAGATCCAGATGGCACGCAGCTGGCGTGGCAGTACGATGAGGAGAACGATCGTCTGTACGTGAACTATCCGGAGGACTCAGGCCGTGGTCGTGATCGTGGGCGAGCATGCGGTATATCATAGTCTTTTCCTTGTTTCATGTAGCCTGTAGCGGGACTATCTTGTCTGAATAATTGTGTGGATGTAACTCTGATATTATACCATGTGAGATGGAAAATGTATGCCCTATTTGTCAATCTTTGTTTATGTATTTTCTATGATTATCTCGCTTGCGAAACGCTTAGATGCGCCTCTTTCCCTTTTGGGGCATCGCCCCCTAAATAGGAAAGGGCCGCATCTTAGTCGTTACAAGTTGTACTCCGGGAAAAGGAACATAATGCTTATGGAGCATATTTGATGATAGAGTGAATGAGCTAAAACAAGGGGATAATTCAGTAATGGAGTATTAGCACAATTGCAACATATGTGGGCTGACTTGTACCACTATGATCCATTGGAGATACCACATTTAGAATGTATAGTTGCTACTAATAAGTGGGTAGAGCGTACGAGAGTGATGAAATTCTTGAAGGGACTTAACTGAGAATTTGAAGGGAGGCGTCCTGGTTTTCTACATCAGCCAAAGCTTCCCTACCTTCAGTTGACAGTTGCAGCAATGACACAATACGAGGTCAAGTTTAAATTGACCAAGGCTGGAGAAGTGAATGCATATCACTCACCATTTATTGTGTTTGAATGGAAGGAGACAAGAGAGTGCTTCAACTTTGGAGAGAAAGGTTGTAGTAGTCCGGAACCGACACCCCAGAAGATTTCCCTTTTACGCTGTTGTCGTCGGGTGATTTATTTGGTTGTCACATTCACAATCGCATCATGCACATCATCTGCATTGCATCGGCACTCCATTGCCATCATTTTTCAAAACTTGCATCTGTTATTAGTTGTCGGTTTTGTCCGTTTTTGTGACGACCGCTTCAAGTCCAACCACACACGCATGCGTGTGCGACATCGCTCAAATATTGTTTTTAAAAGTGTGTATGAAACTTTTTCGGAATGGGTTGAAAGTTCACGTGTGGCCTTGTTTTAATGTAGGTAGACCGCCTCCAAATTTCGTCGCATTCGGAGTTCGTTTGACACCCAAACCGTTAACCTACAGCGGCACTATAGCCGGTATAAATCGGAGACATTTCGGTGTTCTAAAATTGTCGACGGGCCACCAAACCTCCCTCTCTTCCCCCACCTACCCCATCTACACAGTCCACTAGACCCACCTACCCCTTTTTTTGGACCGTCCAATTGACATCACTCGGTCGAAATTGATGCAAGAAACCCTCCATCCTAGCCCCCTAGCCATTTTCACTCCAACCCTAGCCCCCACCATGGATCACGCGCCGCCAACCACCTTCCACCTCACAGCCAACACGCCGCCCTCGTTTTTCTTGATGGCCCCGTGCGCTTTCGGCACTTGGCAGCCAGCCACGGGTCTTGCAACCGCAAACCACCGCTAGCGGCAACTCACCGGCTACCATGTCGCCCCCAACCGGCACCCCACCCTGCCAGTCGCCGCGGCCCACGAAACCCAGATCCTCTCGTCTGGGCCCGGATAGGGAC
This sequence comes from Hordeum vulgare subsp. vulgare, assembly GCF_904849725.1. Lineage (NCBI taxonomy): Eukaryota > Viridiplantae > Streptophyta > Magnoliopsida > Poales > Poaceae > Hordeum > Hordeum vulgare. The sequence goes on along the minus strand of NC_058523.1, from coordinate 233,036,522 downwards.
GCACCGCCGCCCGTGAGCTCCCGAGCTCCTCCATGGCTGCACGCAGCACGCCTCAACCCCACCGCCTCACGTAAGCCAACCATCAAAGAAATCGCTCACTCCCCATGCTATCGTCGCACGCCTCATGCCGTCGTGCCTCCTCACCGTCGCCGTGGCCTCTGGCCGATCTTCCCCGCTACTGTTGCATCAGATCCGTCGCGCTAGTGCCCGTCGTTGCCTCGAGCCGTCTCCTTTGGCCCGCCGCCAATGGGATTTGGTCGGCCAAGCCCGTCCCCGCTGCGATCCACCTCGCCTCGCTCGGGATCGAGTCGCCCCGGCTACTCTTCGGCTAGAGCCGCTCGACCCCGTCACCCGTTGACCCGCCACCGCCTGCCGATGCGGTCGCTCGAGCGGGAGCGCTCGCTCACGTGTGGGTCCAGCTCCACACCGCGGCCCAACCCAGCGCAGTTGCGCCTCGGCCTAGCGAGTCTGCGCCTCCTAGCCAGCCAAGCTCCCGCCTCGTCATGGGCTCAACCCATTGTGGTGTACTCCCAGTCGCCCTGTCCAGCGCCCCGTGTGCATTTTAATATGTCGCGCTTGCTCAATTCTGCCCATGTAGTATTTTTCTGCTTTGCGATTTTGTAAATTTTGAAGACATGCATAAATTACAGAAAAAACCCATATTTTCGCATTCATCGTAATTAAATAACCGTGCACCAGATTAAAACAATTTATATATGTTAAATGTTCATAATTTTTTTAGATTGATAATTTTAAACTTTCATGCATGTTAAAAATATAGTTAAAATATTGTTTGCATCAAATTTGCATAATTGTCATAATCTTGCATAATTGTTGTATCCATCCGTGCAATTAGTTTTGTCATTTGAAAAAGTTTGTGTCCATGCTATTTTGTTTTGATGCCCTTTTGTATTTTGTGTGATTTAATCCGTGCATCGGAATTAAACAAAGTTAATATTAAAAATATTTAGAATTTTGTGTAGCTTCACAATATCAAACTTTCATGCACATGTAAAATATTAAACTTGTTGTTGCATTGTTTTGCGTAAATGCCATGTTAAAATGATTTATTTCGTAACAAAATAACCCTAGCTCCGATTTAAACAAACTTTATATGAAAAATGTTGTGCTTGAGTGCTCTACATAATTGTGGCATTTGCATGCATAGTAAGTTGCATATAAATGCTCAAATCTATGTTGCAAGTGCTTTGTGAATACGTCTAAACCGTTATTTTGTTCAATCTTGAGTGAATGGTTGCAACTAATCCATAGGCCCTTTTGCATGTGGTTCCTTCCTTAGAATTGCTCTAGGATATGTCTACTTTTATGCCATGCCTCTGGTTGTAGTGTAGATTATCATTAACATGCTAATTTGGTGCTTTCAATGTGCTATTATGTTAGAAACTGCAATCCATTTTCGTAAAGTTTCATTTTGTGAAGCTCGAAATAAGCAAACCATGCCTCTTTTGATTGTGCGAAACTGAGTGAATTATAGTAGGCTATGCCACGTTGCCGTTAGTAGGTTTCCCATGCCATGTATGTCATGCTTAGCTGTAGTTTCCATAATTTCAACATGCTAAGATGATGTTGCTGTTTGGTAGGGTCAAATATTTTGAAGTCTGAGAATCTGATTATTTCAGAATGTCATCTTGTAGGGATAGTGGCTATGATTGTGTGCATATTTAGACCTTGCTAGTGTGGAATAAAATGAAGTGCATCAGGCCTACTACCATGCGGTGAATTTTCATGCCATTATATTCCTTGTAGCATGTGCTTATCTTTTTGCTTATAAACTGATAATTTTACTAAGTCTGAAACTGTGTTCAACTTGCTATTTTGTGAGCTGTTTTCCTAGTGCACTATGCTTCTATTCAATTTGCCGTCAGTAGATCATTGTTGTGCATCTTGTCAACTAGTGTCTCACATATTATTTGTGCATTTTAGAATCTTGTAGGCAGTTGTTTTGGTGTGCATAAAATGCCATGTTGCTGTTTTGGCCAGGTTATAGCTATAACTTGTATTGGTTCTATTTATTGAATCATAGCTCCGTTTTGAACATGTCATATATGAAACTTGCTTAGAATCTCATGTAGTTTCATAAAATATTTTTGCATCCATGATTTAACATGTTTGTGGCTGTCAATTGCACACATTTTGCATTCATGGCATATTATCTTGTGATGGTCATATATTTTAGAACGTAACTCCGTTTTATATGATCTATATATGTGAACCGACTAGAATGACACGTATCACATGGTCCACTTTATTTTGTTGTTTAATAAATATCAAACATGCTTAGTTCAGATCAGGACCAATTTCAAAATTAACATATGTGGTCGTTCCAGAAATACTGTAAGTTGTTTCCGACCTCATTTGAAATGCCTAGATAGCGTAGTTTATTTATGCTTCACCTCTTTCCATGTTAATAACATTTAACATTGTCGTGTACCTAAACGGGAGTGAACTAAGTAATACAGATGTGGAGTTTTGTTAATATGCCACTCGTTGCATATTGAGCATCATTTAATGTTTATTATTTGATTGTTGTGATTGTCATGCCCTGCATAACTAAACCGGTCATTCATCATATGTGTTTTGCATCAGGTCATGCATATGTTGTGGTGTTTATCGTGTGTTGATTGCGTGTTTCTGGATTGTTTCTTCTCGATAGAGTTCCGAACTGCTTTAGAGTGTGAGGATTTGTTCGACTACGTTGGTTCGTCTACTAAACGGATTCGTTCTTCATCCAAGCGGGATTTTAGGCAACATGATCATTTCTATAGATACCACTGCTATCATTGATATGCTAGTTTTCTCGATTCTATCGCTATGTCTCGTTGCCAACCATCTGTTATGTTAAGCCTCCCAACATTGCCATGAAAAGCCTCTGACGCTCCACATCCCAGCAAACCTTTGTTTGGCTATGTTACCGCTTGCTCAACCCTGCTTATAGCATTGCTAGTTATATGTGCAAGTTTTTTCCATGTGACGACATGGATTCCTTGTTATATCACAATATTATTGCTATTTAATTTAATGCACATATATACTTGGTAAAAGGTAGAAGGCTTGGCGCTTGATTTTCGTTGAGCATCGTTGTTTTGTTCCATACTGTCCGCTCCTAACATGTTTGCGGTTGTTATGGGGCCCCTTGATTTTTGTTTTGGGATAAAACTCTTTCGGCAAGGTCCAACATTGGTACTATATTTTCTGAATATAATAATAGTGAACATCGTTAGTAAAGCATAGGGCGTCATGAACCCGAGGATTAATTCAACAAAATATAGGGGGGCTAGTGTTGATGGTGTTGGTCCCAAACGGGTAGACTGCGGGGCCATCATGGGAAACTCGAGGTTTGGTTTTACTTTTTTGGGCCCACCGCCCAAACAGCCCAAGTGCAATCCTTTCCTTTTATGTATCTTTGCTTCTATGGCACCCTTGCTATGTTCAATGATAACTTGAATCAGAGTTGTCTTGTCTCCATCTCTCTTGCATCATGGCATCATGCATCACATCATTTCATATTATTCTTTTGTGTTGCACCTTTGGTGATTGAAAGTGTGGGTGCTACGTAATGTGGCATTGTGATTGTTGTGTGATTGGGTGCACCATTGATTCCCCTCAAAAACCCTTGATGCGCCAAAGCTTGCAAAAAACCCGTCTTTCTTTTTTTAGTAGATGTGTTTCAAGTTTCTGTTTTGGGTCAAAGAAAATGTTGCTCCCCTCTTAAAAATCCTCTTAATATTTGTGGTGTGCTTTCTATTATGGTTTGACACTTTTCTCTTTTGGGTTCTGCTTAAAAAACACCTCAACTTTAGAAAAAAAGTGTTTTATTTTTTGCTGCTCCAAAAAATGCCCAACTCATTTTTTATATAATAGGGCATGATTTTAGAAGACCAGATTTCCCATTTAGCCTTTCCCATTTAGCCCGTGTGATTTGATATCCTATATAATAGGGCATTTTTTATTATTTATTTGTAAAAACTCTTTTAAAACGCCACAGAGAGTGAGCCAGGCCTAGGTGTTGTTGGAACTGGCCCATAACCCAACTGGACGTTCCTTTGTCCTCCATGCCGTCGCCATCACTGTACGAACCACCTAGCTACCATTGATCGATCTCCCCCTCGATCAGACGACCAGTGACTCAAGGCTCATGCTATAAACCACACCAGCTGCTCCTCCCAACCCTAACCCTCGTCGTTTTTCTCCTCCTCTCCCACCTAGCACCGTCAGGGCAGCCCCCGAGCACCACCACCGACGCCATGACCGACCCCTGCTCAAGCTCATCGTCGGCATAGGACGTCGTCTTCTTCCCCGACTGCACCATGAGAACGCGTACGTCAAGAGCGTTCCATTCCCGTAGAGATCGGGCACTAGGAACGACTACCTGGACGTCCCCGATGACCAGAGCTTCTTCATCTCTGGCCACTTCTTATGCAGGATATCATCGTCGACGTCGCTCGTACCTCTCCTTCGCCGGAGCCCTTCTCCTCTACACCTTGGATCAGCATGACTCCTCTGCTCTCCCCTTTGCCTCTCCGCAATCCGTCGCCCCACGTTAGATGACCGCGCCACCGTTGTTGCAACGGCGAGCTAGAGCTGGAACTGCAGCCGATCGGGTGCAGCGCTGCATGCATGCATGTGTGGGCTAGGTGGATCCCCTCTACACGTGGCCGCATAGCGTAACGTGGTAGTTACACGTGTAGCGCCCATGTGTGTGCCTGCGTTACACCGGTGAGGTTCGTCGATGGCGCCTCTCTGCTAAGCAGGGAAGGCGCCCCCTTTATTTAAGTCAACTAGGGTGGATCCCCCTCTCTTGGCAGATCCACACCTAGCCCGTTGGTCGAGCGCAACGCGAGAGACCACACGCCACCCTTTTAAGTATGTGCTTTTGTTTCTCCTGTGTACTAGCTAGTAGATTCTACATAAGTGGAGTGGTGCGCCAGTTCCAGTAAGCACACTACCCTACCGCAGTGGCAACCGAGCCACCGCACCGCCAGTAGGTCGAGGGTTCGAGCCCCTCACGCGCCCTTTCTATTTGGGAATTTTTTTTCTCTATTGCGCTTGCCTGCATAGGTAGTATTACTCCCCTGTTAGAGCTGCTAACCGAGCCTAGCTCAGTGGTACTTGCCTCTGTTGTGTACAGAGAGGTGGTGGGTTCGACCCCCACTACTCCCTATTTGGAATATATCCAGAATTGGAATATGCCAAGTCAGGCATATGCCAAATCAGTCACTGATTTGACATATAAGTGATTTAGGATTTAGAGTAGTTTTTCTTTTCTATTTTGTGGTAGTTTTATGCATGCAAGTATAGTGGTGTGATACATGATTTTGGGGTACAAGAACCCAAGGAATCCAATGGTGCCATTGAATTTTACTTTCGAGCAATTTTGCAAAAGTGCCATTTTAGGATGAGGTGGCATTTTGTGAGTTGTGTAGGATTATTTTCGTGCATGCTTTCAAGTTTGTGCCACACATGCATCATATTATTTGTTGCATTATCACATGCTGGTGTTTATTGGATTCCTGTTTGTTTTGGGTAGCAACGGGTGTTGGGAACGAGTTCGAGGATTCCGTTGATTACGTTCAGGAAGATCAAGAGCAGTTCTAGTCTGAAGATTTCACATGCAAGATGATCGTGACCTTGACACTGTTTCCAGCTTTGTTATGCCTAGTTGAATCGTTTCCATCGTTATTCACCGCTGCCTACCGCCTGCTAATTAAGCCTCCAAAACATTGCCATGAAACCTCTAACCCTTCACCTCCTAGAAAATATTGTTTGGCTAAGTTACGGCTTGCTCAACAACTTGATAGTTTTGCTAGTTGCAAGTGCAAGGTGGTCCATGTGATAACATGGGCAATTTTATTAACATCTTATTTAAATGCTATTTAATTAATGCACCTATATATTTGGTAAAAGGCGGAAGGCCCGTCCTTTTGCTAGGTGATTTGTTCTGCTTTTGCCGCCTTAGTTTCGGCTACCTGTGTTTTATTCCATAACTGAGCATTCCTAACACGTTCGGGGTTGTTATGGAGACCCCCTTGGTATATTGTTTAGTGTTATGGTTTGTCTAGCAAGACCCAACTTTGGTGTTCAATTTGGTAATAACTTAATAATAAAAGCATAGGGAATAGCTACCCTGAGGAAACTAAATAACCCCCCAGGCCAGTGCTCCTCATGAGTGTTGGTCCAAACTAGAGTCGTGTGTGGGGCCAACCCAGGGAAACTCGGGCGATCTCTATGAGGCCACTGTACGCAGCACTCATCCGGTCGTGTCCTGAGAACGAGATACACGGCTCCTATCGGGTTTGTCGACACGTCGGGTTTTCTTGCTGGACTTGTCTTACCTTAGCGACATATCTTGTGCATCGAGATTCCAGTGAGACTTTGGGTTTTCTCACAGTTGAGGTTTTCCATTAAGGAATCTGACGAGATCGCGAGTTTCATGATCGAGGATTTCTATGCGGCCTGTGGTAATTTGTGATGGATTAGTTGGAACACCCCTGCAGGGTTAAATCTTTCGGAAAGTTGTGCCCATGGTTATGTGGTAATCATGGAAACTTTGTTAACATACGGTTCTGGATAACCTGAAGTAACTGAATTAAAACCTGCCAATTGTGTGCGTAACCGTGACTATTTCCTTCAGAGCTCCTTCTCCGATCGAGAACACGATGTTGTTATGTGTGACGTAAGTAGGTGTTCAGGATCACTTAGTGATTATGCTTAGTCAGGATCAACATGCGTAGACCACTCAAATTACTCTTGTTCAACGTAAGTTAGCCACCATAAATGCTTAGGTTGCTACAAACTCGAACACATACCCCATCCTCACCTAATGACTTAGTTAGATTCGATACCAAGGTCATGAGATTGTTGAGTCCTTGTGGCTCATAGATTACTACAACCACCCACACGTACATGTACCATAGATACAGATGCTTCCGAGAATACCCAGCTGAAGTGGAGTTTGACGAGGATAGTGGCTGGCTGTACGTGACGTATCTAGATAACTAGAGGTCCTTGGTCGTGATCTTGGGCCTAGTGAGGCGGGAACATTGCTTTTGCCGTTTATCTTGCCCCTAGTCGGACCCTTCCTTCTAAATGATTTTAATAAATCTTGTGTGGATCTTGTAACTTAATTTGTGGCGAGTGTAAACCAAATCTTACACTCATCCCTCTTGTATGTATTGCAATGTTTACCGTTCTTGCGAAACGCTTAGATGCACCCCTTTCCCCTTTTGAGTCCTCGCCCCCGAATAAGGAACGTGCCGCATCTGGGATGTTACAAGTTGTTTTGTTGCTGCGAGGGTCTAGTGTTTGACGACTTCCCCGTGCATTCGTCGAGCTCCGCCCTGCGTTCGTGGGTGAGCACAAATGACATCCCCCCTTCATTTTCATTAGGCTGGTCTTCGTGCCGATGAAATTTGCTAGATATAGGTACAATAAATCATTAGTATGCGTGACCAGTATGCGTCTCCCGTCAGAAAGGGTTACAGTTATAAATATGCATTTATTTGCATATACTTATAACCTTGATTCTTTGGAATTGTCCAACATTATACATGGACAGCCCGAGTATGTGTAGATTAGGTTCGTTTTCCCATATGCTCTGCTCTGGATCCCATGCATAATTTCGTCAGTGTCTCCCTATTGTTCTCCGGGTACACATCCTCTCTATTTATTGCCGATACATGTATCGAGAGAACATCATCGAGGTGCTACCAAAATTTTGCATTGGATACGGAGCAAAGCATGGGAAAACGAACCCAATCTACAAATACTCGGGTGGGATTAGGACCTATCTTTACCTATTAGCGTGTAGGTTGAATGGACGTAATAAAACTCACAAACTTGATGAACTGATGGGTATATATGCTGAATTATATATATATATTTCTTGTGTGTTTAGTAACTAGGCAAGATGAGTGATCGTGCGTGGATGTACACGGGTCACACTAGTTAGAAAGAGATGACTAAAGAATGGTTTACAAAAACCAAGGAGTTGGTGAAATCCGCATTTGCAAATGGCCACACAACAAACTGGTGCCCATGTCATGGATGAAAAAACTTTAAAAAGAGGACATAGGCTGAAATGGGTAAACACCTGCAGAGGACGGATTTTACGTCAGATTATACCATGTGGACATTTCATGGCGAGTCTTCCCAACGCACCAGAGCTGAGGTGGTTCATCGTCGCACCGATGAGTATGTTAGCGGGATCGAAGACATGGTGCAAGACTTTGATGATGCTCGACATTCGGACGATGTGAAGGCAGAACCTGCAAAGGCCTTCGATAAAATGTTGGAGTCTTCAAAACGTCCTCTCCACGAGCACACTTAGCTTTGTCTGCAGTATGCCATTTGTAAGTGCATCTAGTGCCCCTTAGTAATTTTGGTGGTTTGAAGAGTTATAGTTAAGTATCCAATGTGTTCATGAGTGTACATAGGATCTATAAGTCGCTGAGGAGTTTGAAATATTCGGTGAATATCGACCCCTAAAAATGTATATCTTCGGCTGAAGAAATTGGTCTGAAGCTGAAGAATTGAATCGCGAAGGAATTGCGATGAAATTGATATTCCTCATGAAGAAATTGAAAATGAGGAATTCGGTGTGTCCTGAAGAAAAACAATCTGAAGATTTTGAAGCATGAAGATTTATTCAGTCTGTTTTATTTTCTTCACCTTTGAGTCATAGGAACACTGTACTGTTAAAGGGGGTCAAAGTAACACGTCAGAATGAATTTCCTCATGATGCTCAACCCAAGCCTAATCCAACCAAAAGCCTCAAGTGAGGAATATGAGAGACATGAGGACTCTCACAGTTGAGGGTCCCGACCGTTACCGCAAGTGGCGCCACATTACTGATCTTATCCACACCAACGGTCATATCTTTAACCACGTGGAGTTTTAGTTATGTCGATTGCATGCATGATCAAGGTTACTGCAGGATGTCCTGCTTTCCAAGGAAAGGGATTTCCCTTCTGGAAGACCAAGATGCAGATGCATCTACAAGCTATTGACAATGATCTCTCGTATATTGTGGAACATGGTGTCCCTATCGTCACTGCTACTGTCTCTGCCGCTGATGTGAAGAAATTCAAGCAACTTGATTCTCAAGTGAAGAATATCATCTGTGGCCATGTGAGCAAGGGCCAGTATGGCAGAGTGAGTGCGTTGGGCTCCGCAAAACTTATCTGGGAAAGGTTGTCCAAAGTTAATGAAGGAGTATCAACCCAGCGTGATTCTCGTGTTGATGTTCTTCGCAATCTCTTCAAGAGGCTTGACAATGAAAGCTGCCAAGATACCTTTGATCGCCTCACTAACATATCAAATGAACTGCAAGCACTGGGAGCTCGAGACATTACTGATCACGAAGTTGTGAAGAAACTGCTAAGATCTTTGGATTCTTCATTTGATACTTTAGTTCTGATGATTCAAGAGAGACCAGACTTCAAGATGCTTGATCCAGCTGATATACTCGAAAGACTCAATACTCATGAATTCCAACAAGAAGAAAAAAGAGATCTATATGGAACAGGCTATTCTAGACCACGTGCACTGAAGGCCAAAGCAATTTCCTCATCTGAAAAAGAAGACTCGGATGGTAGCATTGGTGATCCTGAAGAATTTGGACAGGAGCATGCAATGCTCGTGAGGAAATTCCAGAAGTTTACACGATGTGGCCAGTTTGGTAAATCTTCAAGAAGAGGTATGAGGAAATCAGAATCTTCATCTGAGGACTACAAGAAAAGAACCTGCCACAAATGCAAGAAATCAGGTCACTACATTGCTGATTGTCCTTGTTGGGGAAAGGAATCAAAGAAGAAGAAATACAAGGATGAAAGTTCTGATGACTCGAAGAAAAATAAGAAATCTTCAAAATCCTCATCTTCAAAGTCCTCATTGCACAAGAAGACTAGTTTCAGAAAGGGTCGGGCACTTATTGGCAAGGAAATGGATTCTCAGGCAGAATCCGAGGAATGTGATGAAGAGGAGGGGTTTGATGAAGACTCAGAATCTGGACAGGCTAGCCTTGCACTTGCAACCACATTCGTCAGCAAGTCAATCTTCAACCTTGAAGAAAATGATAACACCATCCAAACTGACGACTATGCTGATGACTTCGCTCCAACCTATTGCTTCATGGCAAAAGGTTCAAAGGTATCGAATGATGCTTCCTCCTCCGATTCAATTGACTGTGAACCTGATGATTATAAAAACCCAGTTATAGTAAACTTGCTATCATTGCCACTAAACAACAAACTGCCCTGGAAAAGGTTCATAAACTGCTAGACAGAAGTGATGATCTGTTGAAAGATGAAATGAATCTTACCCAAATCCTCACTGAAGACATGAAAAGTCTTCAGTCCAGATTTGATAATATTCAAGATCGTCATGTTACACTCCTCGCTGATCATGAGAAACTTTCCTATGAATTTCTTCAAAGGAAGCTTGATCTTGAGAAGCTAAGGATTTCTCATGATGATCTTCGTATGGAAAATGATTCATTACTAGCTCAACAGATCAGTAATGCTCAAGCTGAATTCATTCCTCCATGTCTTAAATTCATCAAACGTGAAACTGTTAACTCTTAACCAAAATCATCAAATGCTTCTATTTCTACAAATTCTTCAACTGCTCCTGTAGTGTCAAATTCCTCACTTTCGGAAACCACAAATGTCACTGATGAAAATGCAGGGCTGAAGGAATTGTATGTGATAGGCATATACAAAAGTCTCAAAGGACACCAAACCCTTTGTGATGTGCTCAAAAAGAAGATCTTGAATAGGAACCCGAGGAAAGAAGCAATTGCCTTTGAGAGGAAATTGAATGTTCATGGATCATATTGGAAACGTGAGCAGTATCTCAAAACCTCATGGGTTGCTTCTATAGGGCTCCTTTTGATCCATCCAATATAACATGATTTTCATGTGAATTATCCTATTCCTCAGATGAGTCATTTGACTCCAACTATAAATTGTTCAAAAATCAATCTGGTGAAGTATTTGCTCGATATGTTGGAACTAACTGCAGGAATGGGCCACCCCTCAGGAAAATCTTGGTTTCCAAAAGTTGCCTTGAAAATCTTCAGGTGAATCTCCTTATGACACCACCTATGAAGAATTTGAACCCCAGATCAAATTCCTCAGGAGGACCAAAGTCTTCAAGAGGATCAAAATCCTCAGCTGGTCAAAACTATGCTCGTACCCATGCTAATGCTTCTAACATGCAGGGAAATTACAAGGAATATCAATATGAGCGTTATTCTTAAAATTATTCTGTTTATAAATCCTCAAATAAGTTCTGTGCATATTCATTTGAGTATTTTAACCCCCCTACATTTAAGAGAAGTGCATTAGCTTCAATGCCCCATTCTCATATGGTGCTCGCAGGATGATGAATGCTTTACCACCCCTTCAGATGTGGGTGGTGAAGAAATTGAACTAATCACTTTTGTAGGTCAGGTCTCCAGATGAAAATAGTCATCTGAAGAATTTGCTGGAGACCTGAGGAAAATGCTTGATGGGATGCAAGCTAAAACTGATGAAATAGAAATATTTCACACGTCCTTATAATTCTGTTTATGATGAAATTCCTATCTGATAAAATTGATATCATATTCTTCAAGTCTGAAGCATATGAGATGGTAAGTTGTACTAATTCATCTGCAGGATGACACCAAAGTACTGTATGGGTTCTTGACAGTAGCTGCACACACCACATGACTTGTGACAAAAGCTTGCTGATGAATATGCCACTAACTCCATCAACCCTGAAGCAAATCACATATGCTGACAAAGGTAAAAGCAAGGTATTGGGACTTGGCAAAGTGGCTATTTCCAAGGATAAGCACATGGACAAAGTGATGCTTGTTGAATCTCCTGGATTTAACCTCATGTCTGTCTCAATGCTTTGTGATCTTGATATGATTGTTATCTTTGGAAGATATAGATGTGTTAGAAGAGGGGATTTGTACATTGTTGATTTCTCTACAGGTCCTCAATCAGCCACTTGCTTACTAGCAAAAACCTCAGAAGGATGGTTGTGGCATCAAATACTTGGTCATGCAGGCATGAGGAATTTCCACATGCACGCGAAGAAGAAGCATGTCATCGGCATTGAATCAGTCAAATTCCTCAAGGACCACCTTTGTGATGCTTGTGAGTCTGGGAAAATGACCAGATCGAAGCACCCCTCGAAGACCATCATGACCACTATTCGTCCATTTAAATTGCTTCACATGGATCTATTTGGACCTACTCATTATGCCACACTAACAAATGCAGCATCTTTGTATGGCTTTCTCATAGTTGATGATTATTCCAGATACACATGGGTGCATATCATTTTATATAAAACTGAAGTGCAGGAAGTCTTCAAACGATTTTCTTCAACGGCCTCGACGAACTTCGGCGTCAAGATCAAACACATCAGGAGTGATAATGGAACAGAGTTCAAAAACACTGGTCTTGATAATTATCTTGATGAACTTGGTATTACTCACGAATTGTCTGCTCCTTATACTCCTCAACAGAATGGTGTCGTCGAAAGGAAGAAGAGGACTCTGGTTGAGATGGCGTGAAGCAATTAACACTGCATGCCATATCATGAATAGGGTATATCTTCACAAATTCCTCAAGAAACCCTCATATGAACTCCTCACACACAAGAAACCCAATGTAAGTTATTTCAAAGTCTTCGGTGCAAAATGTTGGATTAGAGATCCTCACCATAGCTCAAAGTTTGCACCTAAGGCACATGAGGGTTTTATGCTCGGTTATGGAAAGGACTCGCACACCTACAGAGTCTTCAACAACTATCACAACAAGGTTGTTGAGACTGTAGATGTGTGGTTCGATGAAACTAATGGCTCGCAAAGAGAGCAATTGCCAGCTGATCCAGATAAGTTGTCTCCTGAGGAAGCAATAAAGCTCAAAGCTACTGAAGACATTGTTCCCACTAAGGAAATTGATGAAGAGATCATTCCCAAGACTAATGAAAATCAAGAAGATGCTCCTGAGGAAATTGCTCCAGAACCAATTCCTCAGCCCAGACGAAATCCTCAACCAGCTCATCCGAGGATTGCAAATGAAGTAGAACTTGACAAAATCCTCGATGACATCAACGCGCCAAGTCCTCTCACTTGCTCAAAAGCTTCACACTTAGTTAACTTTTGTGGGCATTTCTCCTTTGTGTCTATCACAGAACCTTCAAAAGTTGCTGAGGCTTTCATGGAACCGGAGTGGATCCAAGCCATGCAAGACGAACTTCTTCAATTCAAGCTGAATGATGTATGGGAGCTCGTCAAACGACCAGATCCTCGCAAGCACAATATCATCGGCACCAAGTGGATTTTCCGAAACAAGCAAGATGAGGATGGTCAAGTGGTGAGGAATAAGGCAGGACTTGTAGCCCAAGGCTACACACAGGTTGAATGAATATATTTCTATAAAACTTTTGCACCTGTTGCTAGAATTGAAGCTATTCGAATACTACTTGCTTATGCTAATCATCATAACATCATCGTATATCAAATGGATTTGAAAAGTGCATTCCTCAATGGTAAGCTTGAGGAAGAAGTATATGTTGCTCAGCCCCCAGGTTTTGAGGATCCAAAGAATCCAGACAAAATCTTCAGACTAAAAAAGGCGCTCTATTGTCTCAAGCAAGCCCCTCGGGCGTGGTATGATACATTGAAGGAATTCCTCATGAAGAAAGGCTTCAAACCTGGTTCACTTGATCCAACTCTTTTCACTAAAACCTATGATAATGAACTATTTGTGTGCCAGATATATGTCGATGATATCATATTTGGTTGTACTGACAAATGTTACAGTGATGAATTTGCTTACATGATGAGTGAAGAGTATCAGATGTCTATGATGGGGGAGGTGAAATTCTTCTTAGGTCTTCGAATTCGTCAACAACGCAATGGAATCTTCATATCACGGGAGAAATACCTCAAGGTTGTTCTGAGGAAATTCGACATGCATGAATGCAAAGGTGCCAAGACTCCAATGCCTACCAACGGCCACGTATGCACTGACGAAAATGGTAAAGAATTCGATCAGCAGGTATATCGCTCCAAAATTGGCTCTTTGTTGTATTTGTGTGCATCTAGGCCAGATATAATGCTTAGTGTTTGCATGTGTGCACGTTTTCAAGCAAAACCGCAGGAATCACACCATAAGGCTGTGAAGCATATTCTTCGATACTTAGCTCACACACCAACACTAGGATTATGGTACCCCAAGGGATCAAATCTTCATCTTGTGGGATATTCTGATTCTGACTATGTTGGTGAACGTCTGGATCACAAGTCAACCTCTGGCACATGTCATTTCCTTGGAAGATCACTAGTCTGTTGGTCCTCAAAGAAGCAGAACTGCGTTTCACTCTCCACTGCCGAAGCTGAGTACATTGCTGCTGGTTCATGTTGTGCTCAATTGCTATGGATGAAGCAAACCCTCAAGGACTACGGCATCAACATGAAGAATGTGCCTCTCTACTGCGACAATGAGAGTGCAATCAAGATTGCATACAACCCAGTACAACACTCGAAGACTAAGCACATCCAGATTCATCACCATTTTCTTCGGGACCATGTCCTCAAGGGCAATATCCTCATCGACCATGTGAAGACTAACGATCAACTGGGAGATATCTTCACTAAGCCCTTGGATGAGAAAAGGTTTTGCAAGTTGTGGCGTGAGCTAAATATCTTAGAATCTTCAAATGTTTTGTAAAAACATGCACACATCCTAACACTTATGCAAAATTGATCACTTAGATGTGCAACACACGAAGAATCGATTTTCTTCAACCAATGAAGAATATCACTCTTAGTGTGCGGATATCAACGAAAAAATGGATTCTCAGGGCCCTACGACAATTGTACGCGGCGTCTGAAATCAACATTCTTATATGGTGGGTCACACCACCACCCAACTTGAAATTCCTCAAGTTGAATTTCTTCAAAGCTGAATTTCTTCAAAAGTTGATTTTCTTCAAAACAATTGTTCTTCAAACTTGTCTTTCTTCAAAACTGAAATTCATCATCATGACGCTTTGTCATAAAATCCTCAAGTTAATTAAAATCTTCAAAAACACTTGATGATTTTTGTTTGCCTAGATAGACTTTGATTTCAAAGTCCTCAAGAACATTCACTTATAGCTATTTCTTCAATTTGATATTTCATCTAAGTGAATGTGATCGGACCCTACTTTACCTCTATGCTACTCTCACCCAGTCTATTCAATTCTTCATATGGTTCTACTTGAAACTTTGTTCAAAATCCTCACTGCATCCTTGTCAGCTGATGATTTTGTAACAAAATTCTCAAATCTTCAAAAATGTTTTTTTATATTGTTACACAGTAACTGAACCCCACTTACCACGATCTCCACAGCTTAGGTCGTGGGCTACACGTGTCTTGCGGAGACGTAGAGATAGGGGCTATTTGGTCCGATACTTTCGCGCCAACAGTTACCACCTGGCTATAAATATGTCCCCATCCCCCTTCGGTAAAATCTTCTTCGTCCCATCGCCCTCCTCCTACAGCAAAGCTCAAAGCCCTAGCGCCACCGTTAGAAGTTTCGTCGCCGGCGAGGAACAGCTTGACTGCCTCGACCTCTCTGTCGCTGAAATCACGGCGGAACCAGATCATCTTCGTCCGCCGCTGCCGTAGCTGTCCTCTGTTGCCGAGTTAGGGCGCAGTGGACTCACACCGAAGAGGATCTACTGCTGCTTCTTTCTCTATTCTTCGTGCGCGCTATATAGGGTAAATAAAAACTCTATTTTTACAGCCCTTTCGATCTACTATTTTACCATAGATTTGTGAAACCTGTTTTTCCTCAAGTGTCCATCAGTCTCTATTCCTCAAACACTGCTTATTCCTCAACTATTGATGAAATTCACTAAGCATCTAAAAGTCTTCACGAGATTCCTCGATTGTGCAAATTTTCGAATCTGTACAACTCTGGAACCCAAGATCAGAGTGCTTAGACAAATTCCTCAACCCACTGGTCAAATTCCTCAACTTAAAAAAATTTCATTTCATCAAATCTGAGAACGCATATGACCTCTCCAAATTCCTCACAACTGTACTCTGTTCACACATGCAAATATGTCAGTGGATGAATCTCTACGTTCTCATCAACTTAACTCATTTGCAGCATTTCTAGAAGAAAATCTACAAGTTTCATCAGAATCCTCAAGAGTTCAATTTCCTCAACAAAAGCCTCAGCTGAAGAAAATGGAAGATGAAAGGAAGCAACAGGGTGGCAAGAAGCTCGAGCAGAACACTGCCGTTGGTATCCCTAAGGATATATACTTGGAATACTGCACATCTGATGAGCAAGAGACAATGCCCAAGAGGAAGATAAGACTTCAAAAGATAGAACGCCGGTGGGCTAAGGAGTGGAAAGAATTGATGACTATCTTGAAGAAAAGTCAAAACATTTGTTAAATCTTCAGAAGCAAGCAGAAGCCGTCGTGAGGAAATTCAATGAAGAATGTATTGTTGCTGCGACTGCCGCCACCTCCTCTACAGCTGAAACTTCTGGCACGACCATTCCTCAAATGTAGTCTGTGCCACCGAAACCAAAGGCTTCAAAGCCTCAGGATAAAATGCCTCAGAAAGCTCCCCCAGCATCCGCACCAAAACCCTCAGCACTACCAAAGGCTTCAAAGCCTGAACACAAGCAGATTGTGAAGCAACTGCCTACTGTCTCCAGCTCCTCTGTTCCTTCTGCAACAAGCTTCGAGACAAGGTCTTCACCAACTCCAATGAAGACTAACGTGACTGCTGGGAGAGGAACTAAACCAAGTCGTGGCAAAATCATCAAAGTCCCTTCTGCATCAGAAGGCAATGATGAATATGATGATGAGACACTGCAAGCCATCATCAGAAACAAGCAGGAGAGGGTAGCACAAGCTTCAGGCAGCGCCATTCCTCTGGCCATGGACCCAAAAGTCCTCTTGGATTACATCAACATATGGTATGAGGACCCCAACACTCATATTGATGATTTGAAGCTTCCCCCAGGCATCAGCCACATGGTGGCCACTTTCATCAACGAGGCCAAGTGGAAGGAGACGCAAGCAAAACAAGCTAAGGTTGCGAAGCTCAAAAAGGAGAAATTCCTCAGACAGAATCTCCTCAACCTAACGCCTGATGAAGTTGTGTCCACTCAGGCAGAATTGAAGACTTTGACTGACAAGTACACTAAGCTCTCTGATCGTCAAAGTCTCAAGAACAATTTCATCAAATTTGCTACTAATACAGTTGATGATTACAACAAGAAGGTTGCCCCTCCAACAACAACACCGCATCCTGAGATTGATAAACCTCAAACTGCTCCTGATGAGGGAATCTCTCAAGAAAGCCGTGCTGATGAACTGGCCCTTGAGGAAACAACCAAAGAAACTCCAGCTGATGACTCTGCTCCAGCTGATGACTCTGCTCGAGCTGATGAAACTGCTCGAGCTGATGCATCTAACCCAGCTGATGACTCTGTTCCAGCTGAAGAAACTGCTTCAGGTGAGGAAACTGCCAGGATGGATGTGTCTCCGCCTCCTGAAGAGAAAATGTCTTCACCAAAATCTTCAAAGGTGAATAAAATGAGTTGGTCTACATCAGACGTGAAGAAGACCAGATCTGCTGAAAAGGAAGCCAAGAAGAGAAAAGCTTCCTCAACAGAAGAATCAACTGAGGCCAAGCGCCTCAAATCTCTTGATGAAAATGCACCTCTGGATCATGTGCCGCTCAACATTGCCCCATCGTATGAGATGACTTCCTTCGAAAGCGAAGACAAGGAGCACTTGACTGATGAGGAAACGAAGAATGTTGCGTCTGAGGAACACACTGATGAGGAAATTCGGATTGATGACAGTCCTCAGACCTTCATTCCTCCTGAAGAACCTGCTCAAGGATCAACTGAACCAGCTGATGAATTTGGCTCCTCCACCAAGCAAACCCCTCAAGCTGAGGAAAATCAAGGAGAAAACCCTCTGCTTGAAGAAAATACAAATCCTGAGAAAAATCCTCAACCTGAGGCTCGGGATGAAGAAATTCCTCCTCCTGAGCAAAATCCTCAACTAGAGGCTCAAGTTGATGACATTCCTCAACCAGAGCAAGTTCCTCAGCCTGAAGCAAAAGCAGATGAAATTCCTCATCGTGAGGAACATGCTGAAGAAAATGCCCGAACACCAAATCCAGAGAATGCTCTAGTCGTCATCAATCCCGAAACTGCGATGATTGTCTACCCTCAAGGGAAGAAGAAAAACCTTCAGCCGATGCAGCGTCAGCCGTTCTCCAAGCGGCCAAAGTTTCAAAGGGAATCCTTCTTTGAGGAAGTCATGTACTTCATCGAAGAAAATCCCTATGACAAGCCTCGCATCAGGCACCTGAAGTTTTGGACCACGACTCAGCTCAATTACTATGCATCTATGTTGTGTGGAAGAAACAAGATTTTCCGGCACAAGCATATTTCTGATGTTGAGCTTGAATAAATTCCATGCTTTGCCCCAGTCCTCAACGTTCTTCATGAAGCAGGACTGCTCCCTATGTGCTCTGATATCTGCGAATGGAACAGTGACATTGTTCTTCAATTCTACGCAAATCTGCACATCTCTAGAGATCCAACAGATATCAACACGTGGGTGCTGGATTGGATGAGGGCAGCACACACACTTCAAGGCTCCTGCCAATGAGCTGCTGCGAGAACTTCCTGTGTCAATTCCCTCAGAGCAGGAAGTGAAGTTGTATGATAAACGGGAGCTGCCAAATAAGCTGACGGAAGTCCTCATGAAGCCTTTGGCCAAGGGGCAACCACCGAGAACAACCTTCCTGGTCCATGAGCTGAAGTATGAACCCAGGACTATTTACAGAATCCTCTGTAGTGTTCTTGCGCCTATCAAGGGTCATGATGATGAAGAAGACGTCATAGGCATCATGAAGAATATCCTCTTCAACATCATCCATGACATTCCCATCAACATTCATGATTTCTTCTTGAGGACTCTGGCCGAAAATGCTATGTCCCCTTTCGACCTGAAGATTTACGCTCCATGGATCATGAGATTCATCAGACCAAGGTCAGGCATCAACTATCACGCAGATTTCAATCATCACCAAGGATATATGCCTCCACCAAGGGTCAACAAGAAGACTTTCAAGCCTATTGAAGGAAAAGGCAAGTCTGTGATTGATGAAGGCAGTCGGCCCCTTGATGGCTAGTTCCGAGAGCAAGATGCATGTTCCTCATGGGATGTCACTGAAACCCATCCACCAAGTCATGTTGCTCCAAGGGTGATAAATACCAAAGAGCTTCTCCTCAGTCTTCACCAAAAGGTTGATCAAAATCACAAGTTGGTCAAACGCCAGTTCGGCACCATTGTGAAAACCCTCAATGAGACCCAGAATGCTGTGAAGCTTAATCATCATTATCTTCATGAGGTTTTTGATCGCACCTGGGCCACACTGGCTCATTTGAAGACTCCAGCAGAACTTGAAGAATTGGAGTTTGCACAGGACTTTGACTAGTCATGGCCAACAGAGAAGAAATTCAGGCCAATTCCAGTTCCAGACCTTGAGGACAGTTTGTTTTCTTCATTCCGCATTGCTGAATCATATGAAGACCAACAAGATACTGCCACTGGTCCAAGGACGAAGTCTTCTCCCTAGAATCCTCACGCATCTTCCTCAACTACCAAGAAGTGAAAGTCTTCACGGGTCGTTAGTCCTCAGTTTGTCCCTTTTTGTCACTTGATGACAAAGGGGGAGAAATCTGAGAGTTATCTTCATGCGGGATATATTTTGGGGCTTATAAACTTTATTTAAGTTACAAACACTTGGCTCTTGTGAAGTGTTTTATGTAATGAGTTGTAACTTAAGCCCGATGGTACTCTGACACTTTTGAACGTTTTTCTTCGCATGCTTATTCCTCAAAATATTAATGCACGCATGCGGGAATTCATCAGATACCATGTGTCATCATGCATCCTCAATTTCTTCATAATATATGTTGTATGTATGCATGATTTACAAGACTCAGGTGGAGATCTCCATGATATAAATCATCAATGTGCATGTGCTGTGAAAAGCAAAATCCTCAAGATATGCACATCTTCACGGGGAGTCTCTCTAAATGTTGATTTCAAATTCCTCAAATAAGTATTTACACTTCATATTTTTATCCCCGTTGAAGACTTAACCTAATTGTCATCAACCACCAAAAAGGGGGAGATTGTAAGTGCATCTAGTGCCCCTTAGTGATTTTGGTGGTTTGAAAACTTGTAGGTTAAGTATCTAATGTATTCATGAGTGTACACAGGATCTATAAGTCACTAAGGAGTTTGAAATATTCGATCAATATCGACCCCTAAAAATGTATATCTTTGGCTGAAGAAATTGGTCTGAAGCTGAAGAATTGAATCGCGAAGGAATTGCGATGAAATTGATATTCCTCATGAAGAAATTGAAAATGAGGAATTCGGTGTGTCCTGAAGAAAAACAATCTGAAGATTTTGAAGCATGAAGATTTATTTTATCTGTTTTATTTTCTTCACCTTTGAGTCATAGGAACACCGTACTGTTAAAGGGGGTCAAAGTAACACGTCGGAATGAATTTTCTCATGATGCTTAACCCAAGCCTAATCCTACCAAAAGCCTCAAGTGAGGAATATGAGAGACATGAGGACTCTCACAGTTGAGAGTCCCGACCGTTACCACAAGTCACGCCACATCACTGATCTTATCCACACCAACGGTCATATTATTTAAGGGCATTAATGTCAAATCATGTCGGGATGCTGCCAGGCTATAAATAGCCGCCCCCCACAACCATTAGCTGGTTGGCTACTCAGTTGGAAACTGACACTTGTCAGAAGATCAACCCAAATTACTCAGAGTCTTCAAGAGTAATTCATCAGTGAGGAAATACCCCAAACACCAAACCACAAACCGAAAACCAAGTGATTGAGCATCACTAAAGAAGTTGTTCCTGTGTGGGACTGAAGCCTTTTACCTTTGAGGACTATGCATCCTCCAAACGGTTGGGCGTCATGGTCTAGAGCAATCAAGAAGTCAATTGTGGATCGCCAGGTGACCAAGTTGTTGGAATTACGCCCTAGAGGAAATAATAAATATAGTTATTATTATAATTCCTATATCAAGATAATCGTTTATTATCCATGCTATAATTGTATTGAATGAAGACTTATATACATGTGTGGATACATAGACAAAACACTATCCCTAGCAAGCCTCTAGTTGGCTAGCCAGTTGATCAAAGATAGTCAGTGTCTTCTGAATATGAACAAGGTGTTGTTGCTTAATAACTGGATCACGTCATTAGGAGAATCACGTGATGGACTAGACTGAAACCAATAGACGTAGCATGTTGATCGTGTCATTTTGTTGCTACTGTTTTCTGCGTGTCAAGTATTTGTTCCTATGACCATGAGATCATATAACTCACTGACACCGGAGGAATACTTTGTGTGTATCAAACGTCTCAACGTAACTGGGTGACTATAAAGATGCTCTACAGGTATCTCCGAAGGTATTCGTTGAGTTAGTATGGATCGAGACTGGGATTTGTCACTCCGTGTGACGGAGAGGTATCTCGGGGCCCACTCGGTAATACAACATCACACACAAGCCTTGCAAGCAATGTGACTTAGTGTAAGTTGCGGGATCTTGTATTACGGAACGAGTAAAGAGACTTGCCGGTAAACGATATTGAAATAGGTATGCGGATACTGACGATCGAATCTCGGGCAAGTAACATACCGAAGGACAAAGGGAATGACATACGGGATTATATGAATCCTTGGCACTGAGGTTCAAACGATAAGATATTCGTAGAATATGTAGGATCCAATATGGGCATCCAGGTCCCGCTATTTGATATCGACCGAGGAGTCTCTCGGGTCATGTCTACATAGTTCTCGAACCCGCAGGGTTTGCACACTTAACGTTCGACGTTGTTTTATGCGTATTTGAGTTATATGGTTGGTTACCGAATGTTGTTCGGAGTCCCGGATGAGATCATGGACGTTACGAGGGTTTCCGGAATGGTCCTAAAACGAAGATTGATATATAGGATGGCCTCATTTGATTACCGGAAGGTTTTCGGAGTTACCGGGAATGTACCGGGAATGACGAATGGGTTCCGGGAGTTCACCGGGGGGGCAACCCACCCTTAGTGGGCTGGTGGGACAGCCCAAGAAGGCCCTATGCGCCATAGGAAGAAAATCAAAGAGAAAAAAAAGAGGAGGTGGGAAAAGGGGGAAGGACTCCTCCTTCCAAACCTAGTTGGACTCGGTTTGGAAGGGGAGGTTTGCCCCCCTTGGATCGGCCGAAGTCCTTGGGGGTCCTTGGACCCCAAGGCAAGGCTCCCCCTCTTCCCCCTATATATACAGAGGTTTTAGGGCTGATTTCAGACAACTTTGCCATGGCAGCCCGACCACATATCTCCACGGTTTTACCTCTAGATCGCGTTTCTGCGGAGCTCGACCGGAGCCGTGCCGAGACAAGATCATCACCAACCTCCAGAGCACCGTCACGCTGCCGGAGAACTCTTCTACCTCTCCGTCTCTCTTGTTGTATCAAGAAGGCCGAGATCATCGTCGAGTTGTACGTGTGCTGAACGCGGAGGTGCCGTCCGTTCGGCACTAGATCATGTGACTGATCGCGGGACGGTTCGCGGGGCGGATCGAGGGACGTGAGGATGTTCCACTACATCAACCGCGTACACTAACGCTTCTGGTGTACGGTCTACAAGGGTACGTATATCAAACATCCCCTCTCGTAGATGGACATCACCATGATAGGTCTTCGTGAGCGTAGGAAAATTTTTGTTTCCCATGCGACGTTCCCCAAAAGTGGCATCTTGAGCTAGGTTCATGCGTAGATGTCTTCTCGAGTAGAACACAAAAGTTTTTGTGGGCGGTGATGTGCGTTTTGCTGCCCTCCTTAGTCTTTTCTTGATTCAGCAGTATTGTTGGATTGAAGCGGCTTGGACCGACATTACTCGTACGCATACGAGAGACTGGTTTCATCGCTACGAGTAACCCCGTTGCTCAAAGATGACTGGCAAGTGTCAGTTTCTCCAACTTTAGTTGAATCGGATTTGACCGAGGAGGTCCTTGGATGAGGTTAAATAGCAACTCATATATCTCCGTTGTGGTGTTTGCGTAAGTAAGATGCGATCCTACTAGATACCCATGGTCACCACGTAAAACATGCAACAACAAAATTAGAGGACGTCTAACTTGTTTTTGCAGGGTATGCTTGTGATGTGATATGGCCAATGATATGATGTGATATATTAGATGTATGAGATGATCATGTTGTAATAGATAATATCGACTTGCACGTCGATGGTACGGCAACCGACATGAGCCATAGGGTTGTCTTTATACTAACGTTTGTGCTTGCAGATGCGTTTACTATTTTGCTAGGATGTAGCTTTAGTAGTAATAGCATGAGTAGCACGACAACCTCGATGGCGACACGTTGGTGGAGATCATGGTGTGGCGCCGGTGACAAGAAGATCGTGCCGGTGCTTAGTGATGAAGATCAAGGAGCACGTGATGATGGCCATATCATGTCACTTATGTATTGCATGTGATGTTAATCCTTTTATGCACCTTATTTTGCTTAGAACGACGGTAGCATTATGAGGTGATCTCTCACTAAAATTTCAAGGCGAAATTGTGTTCTCCACGACTGTGCACCGTTGCTACAGTTCGTCGTTTCGAGACACCACGTGATGATCGGGTGTGATAGACTCAACGTTCACATACAACGGGTGCAAAACAGTTGCGCACGCGGAACACTCGGGTTAAGCTTGACGAGCCTAGCATGTGCAGACATGGCCTCGGAACACATGAGACCGAAAGGTTGATCACGAATCATACAGATGATATGATTAGCATAGGGATGCTTACCACTCAAACTGTGCTCAACTCACGTGATGATCGGACTTGAGCTAGTGTAAGTGGATCATGAACCACTCAAATGACTAGAGAGATGTACTTTTTGAGTGGGAGTTTAGCGAGTAATTTGATTAAGTTAAACTCTAATTGTCTTGAACATAGTCTAAGTCCACTTTGAATATAGTTGTCTTGTAGATCATGGCTCACGCGATAGTCACCCTGAATTTTAATACGTTCCTAGAGAAAGCTAAGTTGAAAGATGATGGAAGCAACTTTGTAGACTGGGCTCGTAATCCTAAGCTAATCTTACAAGCTGGGAAGAAGGATTATGTCCTTAATGCTGCGCTAGGAGATGAACCACCCGCTACGGCTGATCAGGATGTTAAGACCGCTTGGTTAGTACGTAAGGAGGACTACTCAGTAGTTCAATGTGCAGTCTTGTATGGCTTAGAACCGGGACTTCAATGTCGCTTTGAGCGTCATGGAGCATTTGAGATGTTCCAGGAGTTGAAGTTTATCTTTCAGAAGAACGCCCGGATCAAGAGGTATGAGACCTCCGATAAATTCTATGCTTGCAAGATGGAGGAGAACTCGTCTGTCAGTGAACATGTGCTCAAAATGTCTGGGTACTCAAACCGTCTATCTGAGCTGGGGATTGAACTCCCGCAACAGGCTATCACTGACAGAATCCTTCAATCACTGCCGCCAAGCTATAAAGGCTTTGTGTTGAACTACAACATTCAAGGGATGAACAAGTCACCCGGCGAGTTGTTTGCGATGCTGAAAGTCGCAGAGTCTGAACCCCGTAAAGAACATCAAGTGTTGATGGTGAATAAGACCACTAGTGTAAAGAGAAACGGCAAAGGCAAGAAGGGTAATTCAAAGAAGAGCGGCAAGCCTGTTGCCAATCCGACGAAGAAACCCAAAGCTGGACCTAAGCCTGAAACAGAGTGTTACTATTGCAAGGGTATGGGTCACTGGAAGCGCAATTGCCCCAAGTATCTGGCTGATAAGAAGGCGGCCAAAGAAAAATCAGGTATATTTGATATACATGTTATTGATGTGTACTTAACCGGCTCTCGTAGTAGTGCCTGGGTATTCGATACCGGTTCTGTTGCTCATATTTGCAACTCGAAACAGGAACTGCGGAATAGACGAAGGCTGGCGAAAGATGAAGTGACGATGCGCGTAGGAAATGGTTCCAAGGTTGATGCAATCGCCGTCGGCACAGTTTCACTTCAGTTACCATCAGGATTAGTTATGAACTTGAATCATTGTTATTTAGTGCCTGCGTTGAGCATGAACATTATATCTGGATCTTGTTTATTGCGAGACGGTTACTCTTTTAAGTCAGAGAATAATGGTTGTTCTATTTCTATGAGTAACATCTTTTATGGTCATGCACCCAATGTGAGAGGATTGTTCATATTGAATCTTGATAGCGATACACACATACATAACATTGCGACCAAAAGAGTTATAGTTAACAATGATAGGGCCATATTTTTGTGGCACTGCCGCTTAGGTCATATTGGTGTAAAGCGCATGAAGAAACTCCATGCCCATGGACTTTTGGAGTCACTTGACTTTGATTCACTTGACACGTGCGAACCATGCCTCATGGGCAAGATGACTAAAACTCCGTTCTCCGGAACAATGGAGCGTGCAAGTGACTTGTTGGAAATCATACATACCGATGTGTGTGGTCCGATGAGCGTAGAGGCACGCGGCGGATATCGTTATTTACTCACCTTCACTGATGATTTGAGTAGATATGGTTATGTCTACTTAATGAAGCACAAGTCTGAAACATTTGAAAAGTTCAAGCAATTTCAGAGTGAAGTTGAAAATCATCGTAACAAGAAGATCAAGTTCCTACGGTCTGATCGTGGGGGTGAATATCTGAGTTTCGAGTTTTGTGCTCACTTAAGACAATGTGGAATTGTTTCACAGTTGACACCGCCTGGAACACCATAGCGTAATGGTGTGTCCGGACGTCGTAATCGTACTTTATTAGAGATGGTGCGATCTATGATGTCTCTTACCGATTTGCCGTTATCGTTTTGGGGTTATGCATTAGAAACAGCTGCATTCACTTTAAATAGGGCACCATCAAAATCCGTTGAGATGACACTATACGAACTGTGGTATGGAAAAAGGCCAAAGTTGTCGTTTCTTAAAGTTTGGGGATGTGATGCTTATGTTAAAAAGCTTCAGCCTGAAAAGCTGGAACCCAAAGCGGAAAAGTGCATCTTCATAGGTTACCCAAAAGAGATAGTTGGGTACACCTTCTATCTCAAATCCTAGGGCAAAGTGTTTGTTGCTAAAAACAGAGCTTTTCTCGAGAAGGAGTTTCTCTCGAGAGAATTGAGTGGGAGGAAGATAAAACTTGATGAGGTTGTCGAACCTCTCATCCCTCTAGATGGCGGCGCAGGGCAAGGGGAAACCTCTGTCGTTGCGACGCCGGTTGAGGAGGAAGTTAATTATGATGATCATGAAACTCCAGTTCAAGTTTCTGTCGAACCACGCAGGTCGACGAGACCACGTGCTGCTCCAGAGTGGTACGGTAATCCCGTCTTGTCAATCATGTTGTTAGACAACAATGAACCTGCAAGTTATGAAGAAGCAATGGTGGGCCCGGATTCCCACAAATGGCTAGAAGCCATGAAGTCCAAGATAGGATCCATGTATGAGAACAAAGTATGGACTTTGGAAGTACTACTTGAGGGCCGCAAGGCTATTCAGAACAAATGGATCTTTAAGAGGAAGACAGACGCTGACGGCAATGTGACCGTTTATAAAGCTCGACTTGTGGCAAAGGGTTTTTCACAAGTTCAAGGAGTTGACTACGATGAGACATTCTCACCCATGGCGATGCTTAAGTCCGTCAGAATCATGTTAGCAATAGCTGCATTTTTCGATTATGAAATCTGGCAGATGGATGTCAAAATGGCGTTCCTTAACGGTTTCCTTAAGGAAGAGTTGTATATGATGCAACCCGAAGGTTTTGTCGATCCTAAGAATGCTAACAAGGTGTGCAAGCTCCAGCGATCCATTTATGGACTGGTGCAAGCGTCTCGGAGTTGGAACAAACGATTTGATGAGGTGATCAAAGCATTTGGGTTTATACAAGTGGTTGGAGAATCTTGTATTTACAAGAAAGTGAGTGGGAGCTCTGTGGCGTTTCTAATATTATATGTGGATGACATATTGCAGATTGAAAACAACGTAGAGTTTTTGGAGTGCATAAAGGATTACTTGAATAAAAGTTTCTCTATGAAGGACCTAGGAGAAGCTGCTTACATTCTAGGCATTAAGATCTACAGGGATAGATCAAAACGCATGATAGGACTTTCACAAAGCACATACCTTGATAAAGTTTTGAAGAGGTTCAAAATGGAACAGTCCAAGAAAGGGTTCTTGCTAGTTTTACAAGGTACGAGATTGAGTAAGACTCAGTGCCCAGCAACTGATGAGGATAGAGAGCATATGAGCACCGTCCCCTATGCTTCAGCCATAGGTTCTATCATGTATGCAATGCTGTGCACTAGACCGGACGTTAGCTTGGCCAAAAGTATGGTAGGCAGGTACCAGAGTAATCCAGGAGTGGATCACTGGACGGCGGTCAAAAATATCCTGAAGTACCTGAAAAGGACTAAGGAGATGTTGCTCGTGTATGGAGGTGACGAAGAGCTCGCCGTAAAGGCTTACGTCGATGCAAGCTTTGACACAGATCCGGACGACTCTAAGTCGCAGACCGGATACGTATTTATTCTTAATGGGGGTGCGGTAAGCTGGTGCAGTTCCAAGCAAAGCGTCGTAGCAGATTCTACATGTGAAGCGGAGTACATGACTGCCTCGGAGGCGGCTAAGGAGGGTGTCTGGATGAAGCAGTTCATGACGGATCCTGGAGTAGTGCCAAGCGCACTGAATCCAATAACCTTGTTCTGTGACAACACGGGTGCCATTGCCCTAGCAAAGGAACCACAGTTTCACAAGAAGTCCAGACACATCAAACGACGCTTCAACCTCATCCGCGACTACGTCGAAGGGGAGGACGTGAATACATGCAAAGTGCACACGGATCTAAATGTAGCAGACCCGCTGACTAAACCTCTTCCACGGGCAAAGCATGATCAACACGAGAACTATATGGGTGTTAGATTTATTACGATGTAATTCGCATGATGATGTGAGGGCTAGATTATTGACTCTAGTGCAAGTGGGAGACTGTTGGAATTATGCCCTAGAGGCAATAATAAATATAGTTATTATTATAATTCCTGTATCAAGATAATCGTTTATTATCCATGCTATAATTGTATTGAATGAAGACTTATATACAAGTGTGGATGCATACACAAAACAATGTCCCTAGCAAGCCTCTAGTTGGCTAGCCAGTTGATCAAAGATAGTCAGTGTCTTCTGATTATGAACAAGGTGTTGTTGCTTGATAACTGGATCACGTCATTAGGAGAATCACGTGATGGACTAGACCCAAACCAATAGACGTAGCATGTTGATCGTGTCATTTTGTTGCTACTGTTTTCTGCGTATCAAGTATTTGTTCCTATGACCATGAGATCATATAACTCACTGACACCGGAGGAATACTTTGTGTGTATCAAACGTCGCAACGTAACTGGGTGACTATAAAGATGCTCTACAGGTATCTCCGAAGGTGCTCGTTGAGTTAGTATGGATCGAGACTGGGATTTGTCACTCCGTGTGACGGAGAGGTATCTCGGGGCCCACTCGGTAATACAACATCACACACAAGCCTTGCAAGCAATGTGACTTAGTGTAAGTTGCGGGATCTTGTATTACGGAACGAGTAAAGAGACTTGCTGGTAAACGAGATTGAAATAGGTATGCGGATACTGACAATC
Organism: Hordeum vulgare subsp. vulgare; assembly: GCF_904849725.1. Classification (NCBI taxonomy): domain Eukaryota; kingdom Viridiplantae; phylum Streptophyta; class Magnoliopsida; order Poales; family Poaceae; genus Hordeum; species Hordeum vulgare. Next base: position 233,007,680 of record NC_058523.1, on the reverse strand, counting down.
GAATCTCGGGCAAGTAACATACCGAAGGACAAAGGGAATGACATACGAGATTATATGAATCCTTGGCACTGAGGTTCAAACGATAAGATCTTCGTAGAATATGTAGGATCCAATATGGGCATCCAGGTCCCGCTATTGGATATTGACCGAGGATTCTCTCGGGTCATGTCTACATAGTTCTCGAACCCGCAGGGTCTGCACACTTAAGGTTCGATGTTGTTTTATGCGTATTTGAGTTATATGGTTGGTTACCGAATGTTGTTCAGAGTCCCGGATGAGATCACAAACGACATGAGGGTTTCCGGAATGGTTCGGAAACGAAGATTGATATATAGGATGGCCTCATTTCATTACCGGAAGGTTTTCGGAGTTACCGGGAATGTACCGGGAATGACGAATGGGTTCCGGGAGTTCACCGGGGGGGCAACCCACCCCGGGGAAGCCCATAGGCCTTGGGGGTGGTGCACCAGCCCTTAGTGGGCCGGTGGGACAGCCCAAGAAGGCCCTATGCGCAATAGGAAGAAAATCAAAGAGAAAAGAAAAAAAAGAGGAGGTGGGAAAAGGGGGAAGGGTTCCTCCTTCCAAACCTAGTTGGACTCGGTTTGGAAGGGGAGGGTTGCCCCCCTTGGCTCGGCCGTAGTCCTTGGGGGTCCTTGGACCCCAAGGCAAGGCTCCCCCTCTTCCCCCTATATATACGGAGGTTTTAGGGCTGATTTTAGACAACTTTGCCGGCAGCCCGACCACATATCTCCACGGTTTTACCTCTAGATCGCGTTTCTGCGGAGCTCGGGCGGAGCCCTGCCGAGACAAGATCATCACCAACCTCCGGAGCACCGTCACGCTGCCAGAGAACTCTTCTACCTCTCCGTCTCTCTTGCTGGATCAAGAAGGCCGAGAGCATCGTCGAGCTGTACGTGTGCTGAACGTGGAGGTGTCGTCCGTTCGGCACTAGATCGTGGGACTGATCGCGGGACGGTTCGCTGGGAGGATCGAGGGACGTGAGGACGTTGCACTACATTAACCGCGTTCACTAACGCTTCTGCTGTACGGTCTACAAGGGTACGTAGATCAAACATCCCCTCTCGTAGATGGACATCACCATGATAGGTCTTCGTGCGCGTAGGAAATTTTTTGTTTCCCATGCGACGTTCCCCAAAACAAGTTTGTGAGTTTTTGGAAGTCTGCCCTGAAGACTTACCACGAGTGTTGGGCGAGGACTTTGTGTTCTTAGCCCAAGGAGAATACGGTAGGGACTGTGTGTCTTTTGGTTTCAATACCAAGCCGATCCAAACCAGATGTACAACTGTCACAGCAGTTGGAACTGGGTCATCAACCACTGTCTTCACTGTGAAACAGGTTCTATTTCTTCAACTCTTTACATTCCTCAGATTGTATGTTGATGATTTTCACTGTCACTGTTTGAAGAATTTGCTGGAGACTTTATCTGAAATCCTCAACCCCAAATTCTTCACGCGAGTTAATCCTCATATGTTTTCTCCATGCCTGCATACTGTGCAAACTGTTTTTCATATTCTTCACCTTGAAAACTGCTGTAGTGATACTTTGCACTCCTAATCTTTGTTGTTTCCGCTGCAAGTTAGTCATCAGTGAGGAATTTCCTCAAAAGGAATTTCCTCAGTGATGAAATTCTAAAAATATCCAATTGACCCCCCCCCCTCTTGTCGATATAACGCACTTTCACCATTGCACAAGTAATGGCTATGAAGGCTCAATTCAGCTTGGGAAGATAATTCTACGACGCGATGATGACACAATTTGGACGCTTTCTACCCAAAGGCCATGTCATGCCTGCAAACCTATACTAGTCGAACAAAATAATCCGTGTACGTAAGATGCCCTATGAGAAGATACATGCATGTGAGAAAGGATGTGCCTTATTAAGGCTTGAGTATGCGGACTTGAACTAGTGTCCCATTTGTGAGTATTCCAGGTATGTTGTGGTAGACAATGGTATGGGTGAGAAGAGCCAGACCAAAATCCCAGTTAATGTTCTTCGGTATATACCAATCGTACCAAGGCTTCAACGTATTTTCATCGTTGAAGAGATGGCTAGATAGATGACATGGTACAAATTGGGTAAAAGAACCAAACTAGATGCAGATGGGAATAAGATGTCGGTACACACATCGTATGCAGAAGCGTGGAAGCACTTAGATGCATTATATCCGGATAAAGCGGCAGATCCAAGGCATCCTCGAGTGTGTGTTGCCATGGATGGGTTCAATCCCTTTGATATGACAGCAATCCAATATAGTAGTTGGCCTTTATCTGTCATTCCACTCAATCCCCCCCAGACAGATTATGTAAAGAAAGAACATATTCCCGACATTGATAATTCTAGGGCCCAACTATCCGGGGAAGAATATGAATGTGTACATGCAACCTCTTAAGTATGAATTGCAAGAAGCTTGGGATAATGGGTTCAAAACATACGATGCCGCTAGAAAAGAAAACTTCAAATTGCATGTGTGGTACATGTACTCGATGCATGACTTGCCGGCATGTGTTCTATTCGCTGGCTGGTGTGTGCATGGAAGGTTATCGTGCCCCACATGCAAGGCATCTCCTTAGTTTTATTCGCTCCAAGTAGGTCGGAAGTATTCTTGCTTTGCCTTGCATAGACAGTTCTTGGATCCATGCAATCAGTTGAGAAAAGACAAGAAGAACTTTATCAAAGGTAAATTTGTAAAAATCTCAGCACCACCTGCATTGACAGGACAATAGATCCTGGATCAGTTAAACGCTCTCAAGCCTGATCGAGAGTGTCCAGTGTATTTCAAGGGGTATAATTGAGAACATGCCTCGACTCAGAAGACATGCTTGTGGGATTTTCCTTACTTCAAAGACCTCCTTTCACACAACATCGACATGATGCACATTGAAAAGAATATCAGAGATGCCATTTTTGGTACATTGTTCGGCATAGAGGGGAAGGCAAATGATAATCCTAAGGCTAGAGTCGATCAAGAGACTCTATGTCATAGACTATTACAAAACTTGCGACTATCTAAAGGAAAGCAGAACTGGTCGAAGCCAAAGGCCTGGTTCAATCTTGGAAGGCCAGCTATGAGGGAAATTATCTTGTGGGTAAAAATGCACTTGATGTTCCCTGATGGGTATGCGGTGAATCTAAAAAGGGGAGCAAGTCTTGAGACATTGAAAATATTTGGTCTCAAGAGTCATGACTGGCGCATATGGCTTGAGCGGGAAATGTCAGTGATGTTACGTGGCTTTATTCCTGAGGATGAATGGCTAGTTCTGGCAGAGCTGAGCTATTTCTTCCATGTTGTTTGTGTGAAAGAATTATCGCCTGGCGTGGTAGATGACATGCAGGAGTTGGCGTTGGAGTTGCTCTGCAAGTTAGAGAAGATCTTTCCATCGGGCTTCTTTAATCCAATGCAGCATTTGATTTTACATCGCTCGACCGAGGCAAGATTGGGTGGGCTCGTGCAAAATCATTGGTGCTTTGCAACTGAGAGGATGCAGAAGTTGCTTCGAGAAAATGTAAAAATAAACATAGAATTGAAGCATTGATGGCCGAGGCATTCAATACTGAGGAGGTGGCAAACTTCATGACATCTCAGTATGAAGCCAGAAATCATCATTTTCATAATTCAAAGCCTCGATACAATGATGGCGACCATAAAAATGGTGGATCTAACCTCGGCCTATTCAATGGGAAGCTCACACAAGCTGGTGCTTCGAAACCAATAATGTTGGATGTCGAAGAATGGTGGACCATTTCATTGTAGAAATTCAACAACCTAACAGAAGTGCGGTCTTGCATCGAGTAAGTTCTCGGTATATTTTTCGGCAACTTCTAATTCCTTTGAACTGCTCTTATTACCAGATATTAGATATAGTCGATACATCACCAAATTCTCGGATGGAGTGGTGATCCAAAGTGATTCCATTGAAGAGTATGAACTTCTAGCAAAGCATGGAGGCGGCTATCCCGGTTTCTTCTCTTGGTTCAGACAAACGGTAATTATCAATAATGGACCATTTCATTTCTTGGTCTAATTTGTGGTTAATGCAACAATATTTTCGTATTAAACTTGTAGGCTAATTCATAGTATATGGACTCCGAATTGAGACAAGCCGATAATGGTTTTGACTATAAGGTCCATTCATTTGAGAAATAGAACATCAACGGGTATAACTTGCGTACCTTTGGCAAAGAGCTATCTATGCCCGACCAAAAATCTAGAAATTGTGGTGTCTGTGTTATTGGTGAAGGAGGTAACGAGTATTATGGAAGAGTTGAAGCAATTTATGAACTTCAATTCTATGGTGAAAACCCATCGAACGTCGTAGTCTTCAAATGTTATTGTTCCAACCGAAGGAGACTAGAAGGACTCATGAACATATAGAGCTAGTGGAAATCAAATAAAGCACCCATTTAGATGTTCCCCATGTCTATATTACAGCTCAAGAAGCGACCCAAGTTTTTTATCTATCGTGGGCCTGCCAAACTAATGAGAATCTGAATGGTTGGGATGTTGTTTATCAAGTGCTGCCACGTGCTAGACCACCTCCCCCAATGAAGAGGATTATGAACCTCACATTAACCCACACACTTATGACGGAGAATTCTTCCAAGAAACACGTCTTTCCAAGAAATGTTTGAAGAACTGCTCTACTTCACCCAAGAACATGGAAGTAGACAGCAACACTGAATCCGTTAGTGAATCCGACTTCACTCCTGAGCCGGAACCAGCAGAGCCACAACTAGAAGAGGTTAGTGTTGCGAATGACCTGTCAATGTTGATGTCGATGAACCTGATGAGCACGTCATTCATGACGACACGCGTGATACTGATGATGATGATGCTTTTATTGATACCAAAGCATATATAGACGATCGAGACTATTATTAGTTTGTATGCATCCCAACTTAAATTATATATTTACATATTATTATTCATGTCAGGTATTCAATTTTTTTATGTTGTACTAATTTATTTTACTCTTTGTGATGACACGTGTTGAAAGCTTGTGGGCGCGGGTCTAGATTGCTCGGCGGGTACTTCTTCACCGGTGGCCCGCGGGAGGGTGTAACAGCCCAAGACGGACACTCCAGAAGATTCCCCTTTTATTCCGTTTTCATCGTATGATTTTTTTGTCACATTCATCACCGCATCATGCGCATAATCTGCATTGCATCGGCATTCCGTTGTCGCCAGTTTTCAAAAACATGCATCCATTATTAGTTTTTGGTTCTCTCTGTTTTTGTCGTTGACCGTATTGAGACCAACCACACATGCACGTGCCGGCGACATCATTAAAATATTGTTTTTAAAAGTGCATATAAAATATTCTCGAATTGGGTTGAAACTTGCAGTGCGGTCTTATTTTTATGTAGGTAGGCCGCCTGCCAAATTTCGTCCCAATCGGGGTTCATTTGATACCCGAACAGTCGATCGTAACTGCACCGTCATCACTTTATCATCGAACGTTTTTTAGTATTCAAAAATATTGTGTCGGGCCACAAACCTTACCTCTCCTCTTGGCCTATCAACCTCTACACAAACCACTAACCCATCCTAGCCAACTCCGCGACCGGGACCGTCCGATCTCGATCGCACAGTCGAAACCGGGGAAAAATTCCATAACCCTAGTCCCCCTTTCCTATTTAATCACCCTCCCCGTGCCTAATTTGCCCAAACCCTAGCTTTGCCTCGAAATCCACGCCCAACCGTCATATCCCACCTCCTCTCTCCTCCCAGCAGCCAAGCATGCTGAGCCCGCGTGCGGTCTGCTCGAAGCCCGTTTGGGCCCAGACAACCGTCGATGCAGCAGCAGCGTCCCACAGCTCCCCGCGAACGCCTCCAGCCTTGCAGTCCAAGCTCCACCGCACGCGTGCCCGCAGCCCCGCGCCTCGCCGCCGTCCGCTCTGTCCCGTCGCTGGAGCAGCCTGGCCGGCCTCCCCTACTCCAGCCCCGTGCAGCCGCGGCGATGGAGGACGACGGCCCCGATCCGCCACCGGTGCCTCACATCTGGCCGCCAGCAGCCGTCCGCCGAGATTGCCATTGGTCGTGTCCCCGTCAGGAACGGGGCCACTGCCGCTAGATCCGGCCGCTCGGGAGCCTCCCGTGTCGGCCAGCCGCCCTCATGCCTTGCCTTCGCCGGAGCTGACCTCTGCGCTGCCACCTCCTTCATCGTCCCGAGCGGGGTCGGGAGGGATCGAGTTGCTTGCTCGCCCTTGGCCCGCCAGCTCCCTCGTGGGTCATGCAAGGACCAGCCAGGCCGGCCCAGCCACTCGGTGAGCCTCAGTCCCAGCTAACTTCTCCCTGGTGTATTTTTTTAATGTTGCGCCCGTGTGCCATTAGTCCCATCAGCTCTTAGATTAGGCCCATGTTAGTTTTTTTCGAGTTCAGTGATTTTACATATTACGATGGATTTCAGAAAATTGCATGATTTTAAAACGCCCGTAACTTTTAAACCGTGTGTCGGATCGAAATAAGTTAGATATATAAAACGTGTAGAATTTCATGTAGATTAATATTTTCTCACTGGCATTAATATTTAAAGTGGTTTAACCTGTTGTTTGCATATATTTGTGTGTTGTTATGTTAAGAGGTTTTATTCCGTAGATATTTAGGCGTGCATCCAAATTGATCAAACTCCGTATGTAAAATGTTCATATTGTTTGCAACCCCTTGTCATGCATATTATAAATATTTGTCTTGTTGTTTTCATATAGGTGGCATAAATAGTTTGCTATGTCGGGTTTATGTCATATTCTTGCATATATGTGGTGGCATTAGTTTCATTCCAAAACCCCACATATTATATATGTTTTCGGAGTAGAAAAATCAATAGAATTTTTCTGTGCATTTAGTTTTATCTTTTGAGTAAGTTAGCGTGCATGGTATTTTGCCATGTTGCCCTTTTGTTTATTCTGCGTGATTTATTCCGTGCATGATATCAATTACTTGTGAACTTGAGATATGCCCTTGGATATGTTGTTAGCCCCTGGTATTTTGGTTGCTATAGAAATCCATGTTTAGGTGTTGTTTTCGTGTAGCCAACATGCTAGGAAATAGTGTTCTTTTGAGATGCTCAAATATTTCTAAGTCTAGAATCTGTAATATTTTTGTTGTTGTCTTGCCATGAGACTTGCTAGTGATCAACAACCCCTTTGGGATTGGTGCACTGGAGTTATTTGTAGTGCTTAAGATTCTATAGCATCCGTTAATTATCATGCCATTCCATGTGCTATAGCATATAGTTTTAGTGCTGCCAATATGCCTTCTGGTTGAAAACTGCATGTCAAACTGGTATTTTC